>NW_024470624.1:6935936-7235936 GCF_017639515.1 Carcharodon carcharias
GAGTCGACCCTCTTCCCCTCTTGACCCCGCGCGTGCGTTCACGGGAGCCTTCAACCCTTCGGCATCCTCTCTCCAGCACCCGCAGCCGGTTTATCCAGCCGCCCCTTGTGTGCGCGCCACCCCTCTACCGCCGCTCTCTGCATGATCGCCGGAGCACAGGGCATGCTGGGGAGAGGGGGGGAAGCAGTTGTCGGCCTCCACCCCAAGCGCACGGCACGCGGGTCCACAAAAGCAGATCACGGAATCACAGAACCACACAGTGCAGAAGAGGCCCTTCGGCCTGTCGAGTCTGCACCGACACGTGAGATCCCCTCACGCCGGTCAAGGCCCTTCGGAATCTCGTACGTTTCAAGTCAGATCACCTCTCATTCTCCTAAAGCCCCACCGGAGGAAAGACCCAACTCGCTCAGCTACTCCTCATAGGGCCACCCCGCCACCCCAGGGGGTGAATTTTGTAAGCCTTCGCCGCACCGGCTCCAGTGCAGGTATACCCTTCCAGAAATGCGGAGACCAAGAGCCATACAGACTATTGCAGACACGGTCTCGCCAAAACCCTGTACAACTGCGGCGAGACTTTGATCTTCAGATACACCAATCACCCCAGCCAGAGGAAGCAATTGAATAGCTCAGAAATTTCCCTGATGTGTAATTGCTGACATGTAGCACTGGATGTTGCCGTGGACCCTGCTTTGGTTCCCAACCTGGGATTCAGTATGATGGAACCCCCCACCCCCACCGCTAGAAGAACACTAGGTGTCCAGTCATCTCCCCCAAGCCCCAGGACCCTCCCTGATCGGTGCTCCCCACCGCATATGGAGAATCCCTGGATTTTAAGGGCTAAGCCACTGGCGCCGAGGGCAGCCAAAGGCTTAAATTCTGGAAATCCCTCCCGAAACCTGCCCGCCTCTCTAGCATGTCCTTCAAGTCGGTCAGCAAAGACAAACCCTTGGACTGAGCTTTGGTACAACTGCCCACCACATCTCCTTAATTGGCTTGGGTGTGAAGTCTTGATGTGTGTGGAAAGGGAACCATTGGGGTGGGGGGAGGGGAGGGGGGGTGGTTTCAGTAGGTTAGAAGGTTTCCAGGCTGATGAAATGTTAATTTAACTTTGTTGTAAACATTGCTGGGAACTCACAGTCTCTCTCACACAATTCTAAATCGTTGTGGTAGACACTGTACTGAAACCTCTTTCTCTCTCGCAATGCTCAGTTGTTGTATTTGTTGTTGTTTTTGTGGTCATTCCCTTGATCTCTCTCTTTCTCTCTCTCTCCCTCTCTCCAGGCTCACTACGATGGTTGCCTCTTCCTGCACCAGGGTTGGCCGCTCTGCCTGGGGGAGCAGCTGGTGCTGCAGCTCTCGGCGCTGGACTGGAGGGCGCTACAGCCGGAGGACTTCTACCTGCAGGTGGCGCCGCTGGCCGCCGGAGGGGGGCGGGACCAGCGCGGGGCCCGCCTTCTGCTCAAGTACCTCGATGACGACCCCGGCGACGGCGGGGGCGGGGTGAAGGAGCTGACGGTGCCCGAGTCCTCGTACCCGCACCTCTTCACCGTCGAGTGGCTGGAGGGCGTGAACCGGAGCCTGGCGCCCGCCGGCGGCCTGCTGCGCCGCCACCGACTGGACTGCTGCCTGCTGGCCTCGCCCGGGGGCCGTCTGCGCCGCGTGCGCTGGCGACAGCTGGTCTACCCACGCCTGCTGTCAGCCTCCGGTGGGAGGCCCCGCCTCTCGGGGGACGGGGCGGCCTCCGAGCCGGAGGGCGAGGAGCGGGGCGGATCCGCTAACGGCCAGCCGAGCAAGCGGGGGCCCGGCAGCGGCAGCGACGTGACCCACGGCCCGGAGGCCCGCGCCGCCGACGGATTGGAGTCGGCTCACCGGGAGGAGGAGGAGGAGGAGGAGCTGGATCGCCTGCTCGTCCTCCTCGACGATGGAGGGGAGTACGTGGAGCTTCTGGAAGTTTCTGCCGGGCCTGCAGCGGCGCCGGCAGCCACCGGCGCTGGATCCCGGGGGCCGTCCCGCCCGCGCGCCCGAACGCTGCCTGCTTCCCTCGGCGCCCGCCGCCGGGGGGCGGCGCAGGCCCGGCACTGGGCTTGGCTCCACCACCACCACCGGCGACGCCACCACCACCAGCAGCGCCGTCGCAGTCGGGTGAGGTGTGCTGGCGCCCCCGAGTGGGACGCGGTGGGGGGAGGGGGGAAGGCCCCGAAGGCGTACGGCTCTCCCACGCCCGCCGGCCAGTGGCTGACCAGCCATACCAGCCTGGCCCCCGCCGACCATGGGGAGGACGGCCGATCCCAAGTGGGCCGCGGCCTTTCGGCCGGGATGGGCGTCGCCGGCGGCCTGGATTGGAGGGAATCCCGGACACGCATGGAGGGCAGGACCACTCCCCCGCCCGGATCCTCCCACCCGCTGCCAGGGGGAGGGCCTCCTCCTGCTAGCTCGGTGCTCGGCGGCCTCTCACAGAGGGACCCGCCCACCCTCGGGTCCCCCGATCGGCTGCCGGGGGCAGGATGGTCACCTGATGCTGATGGCGTGTCCGAGGGCTGGGTACCCGGCTGCTGCATGTGTGTTGAGGGGAAATGGCCTGGGACTGAACCGTCATTGCCTCATGTGGACAATGGGACTGAACCGTCATTGGCTAACGCGGAGACTGGGACTCAACTACCAATGGCTGAGGCGGAGACTGGGACTGAACCGTCATTGGCTAACGCGGAGACTGGGACTCAACCGTCATTGCCTCATGTGGACAATGGGACTGAACCGTCATTGGCCAAGGCGGAGACTGGGACTCAACTGCCATTGGCTGAGGCGGAGACTGGGACTGAACCGTCATTGGCTTATGCGGACAATGGGACTGAACTGTCATTGGCTAAGGTGGAGACTGGAACTGATCATTCATTGGCCAAGGCGGAGACTGGAACTGAACCATCATTGGCTGAGGCAAAGTCTGGGACTGAACCGACATTAGCTAAGGTGGCGGCTGGGACTGAACCATCTTTGGCTAAGGCAGAGACTGGGACTGAACTGTCATTGGCTAAGGTGGCGACTGGGAGTGAACCTTCATTGGCTAATGCAGGGACTCCGACTGAATCACCATTAGCTAAGATGAACACAGGGACTAATTCATCAATGGTTCAGGCAGAGACTGGGACTGAACTCTCGTTGGTTAAGGTGGAGACTAGGACTGAAACGCCATTGGCTCAGGCGGAGACTGGGACTGAACTGCCATTTGCTAAGGCGGAGACTGGGACTGAACTGCCATTGACTAAAGCAGTGAATGAGACAGAACCATCATTGGCTAGAGTGGACACTGGGACTGAACCATCATTGGCTAAGGCAGAGACTGCAATTGAACCATCGTTGGCTAACGTGGAAACTGGGACTGAACTGTCATTGGCTAAGGCGGAGACTGGGACTGAACCATCATTGGCTAACATGGACACTGGGACTGAATTGTCATTGGCTAAGGCAGAGACTGGGACTGAACCGTCATTGGCTAAGGCAGAGACTGTGACTGAGCCATCATTGGCTAAAGTGGGCACTGGGACTGAACCGTCAGTTTCTAAGGCGGGGTCTGGGGCTGATTCATCATTGGCTAAGCCGAAGACGCGGACTGAGCTGTCTTTGGCTGAACAGAATGGATCCATAATTGGGACTGAACTGCCATTGGCTGAACAGGAGAAGTCAGCTGGGATTGAACTGTCATTGGCTGGGCGGAAAAATTCTATAATTGGGACTGAGTTGCCATTGGTTGAGCGGGAAAAATCGCCTGGGACTGAACCGCCATCATTGGTTGAGCAGAATAGATCGATAATTGGAACTGAACAGTCATTGGCTGAGCAGGAGAGATCAATTACTGGGATTCAACAACCATTAGCTAAGCACGAAATGTCAACAAATGGGACTGAATTTTCATTAGCTGAGGATTTCACACCATTAACAGGCGCTGGGCTGTCATTGGCTGAACAGGGGACGCGACGAACTGAGACGAAACAGTCAGTGGCCAAAAGGATTTCAGCGGCAACCGCGGCTGAACCAAAAATGGATGGAGCTCCCACCGTCGTAATGGATCCCTGTCAGGCCTCGGGGCCCCCAGAGAGCTCCGGTGACTGCGCTGCACCTCCTGCTGCTGCGCCCGCAGAGAAAGCTGCCTGGAAGGAGGAGGAGGGTGGAGATACGCACAGAGGATACCAGGGAGAGGTGTCGCGATCAGACGTGGTGACAGATGGTGAGTGACGGTTTACGCTCAAAACGGCAGACGGCTCATCGGTTAGGTGTGAGGGGAGCTTAGATGTCAGCAATTCAGATATTCACTGAGCCACATGGCCAAGAAAGGAGGGTCACAACGCTCACACGCCCCCCGCTACCCCCACTCCACCCCTGCGAGGTATGGGGTCCGTCCAGAAAATATTAATTCACGAAGATATTCTGGTGACCAAGATGAGTAGTAGTGCAGATTGAAAAAGAGAAGACTTAAACACTCCCAGGACAGGTACAGCACTGGGTTAGATACAAAGTAAAGCTCCCTCTACACTGTCCCCATCAAACACTCCCAGGACAGGTACAGCACGGGGTTAGATACAGAGCAAAGATCCCTCTACACCATCCCCATCAAACACTCCCAGGACAGGTACAGCTCGGGGTTAGATACAGAGTAAAGATCCCTCTACACTGTCCCCATCAAACACTCCCAGGACAGGTAAAGCTCGAGGTTAGATACAGAGTAAAGCTCTCTCTACACTGTCCCCATCAAAGACTCCCAGGACAGGTACAGCACGGGGTTAGATACAGAGTAAAGCTCCCTCTACACTGTCCCCATCAAACACTCCCAGGACAGGTACAGCTCGGGGTTAGATACAGAGTAAAGCTCTCTCTACACTGTCCCCATCAAACACTCCCAGGACAGACACAGCACAGGGTTAGATACAGGGTAAAGCTCCCTCTACACTGTCCCCATCTAACACTCCCAGGACAGGTACAGCATAGGGTTAGATACAAAGTAAAGCTCCCTCAACACTGTCCCCATCAAAGACTCCCAGGCCAGGTACAGCTCGGGATAGATACAGAGTAAAGCTCACTCTACACTGTCCCCATCAAACACTCCCAGGACAGGTACAGCACGTGGTTAGATACAGAGTAAATCTCCCTCTACACTGTCCCCATCAAACACTCTCAGAAAAAGTACAGCACGGGGTTAGATACAGAATAAGGCTCCCTCTACACTGTCCCCATCAAACACTCCCAGGACAGGTACAGCACAGGGTTAGATACAGAGTGAAGCTACCTCTACAATGTCCCCATCAAACACTCCCAGGAGAGGTACAGCACGGGGTTAGATACAGAGGAAAGCTCTCTCTACACCGTCCCCGTCAAACATTCACAGGACAGGTATAGCACAGGGGTAGAAACAGATTAAACCTCCCTCTACACTGTCCCCAAAAAACACTCCCAGGACAGGTACAGCTCGGGGTTAGATACAGAGTAAAGCTCCCTCTACACTGTCCCCGTCAAACACTCCCAGGACAGGTACAGCACAGGGTTAGATACAGAGGAAAGCTCTCTCTACACCGTCCCCGTCAAACATTCCCAGGACAGGTATAGCACAGGGGTAGATACAGATTAAACCTCCCTTTACACTGTCCCCATCAAACACTCCCAGGACAGGTACAGCTCGGGGTTAGATACAGAGTAAAGCTCCCTCTACACTGTCCCCATCAAACACTCCCAGGAGAGGAACAGCACGGTGTTAGATGCAGAATAAATCTCCCTCTACACTGTCCCCATCAAACATTCCCAGAACAGGTACAGCACAGGGTTAGATAAAGAGTAAAGCTCCCTCTACACTTTCCCCATCAAACACTCCCAGGGCAGTTACAGCATGGGGTTAGAGAGAGAGTAATGCTCCCTCGACACTGTCCCCATCATACACTCCCAGGACAGTTACAGCATGTGGATAAATACAGAGTAAATCTCTCTATACCGCGTCGCCATCAAACGCTCCCAGGAAAGGTACAACACAGGGTTAGATACAGATTAAATCTCTATCTACACCGTCCCCATCAAAAACTCTCAGGAAGGGTACAGCACGGGGTTAGATACAGGGTAAAGCTCTCTCTACACTGACCCGTCAAACACTCCCAAGACAGGTACAGCAAAGGGTTAGATACAGAGTAAATCTCCCTCTACACTGTCCCCAACAAACACTCCCAGGAGAGGTACAGCACGTGGTTAGATACAGAGTAAAGCTCCCTCTACACCGTCCCCATCAAACACTCTCAGAACAGGTACAGCACGGGGTTAGATACAGAGTAAAGTTCCCTCTACAGTGTCCCCATCAAACACTCCCAGGACAGGTACAGCACGGGGTTAGATACAGAGTGAAGCTCCCTCTACACTGTCCCCGTCAAACACTCCCAGGACAGGTACAGCAAGGGGTTAGATACAGAGTAAAGCTCCCTCTACACAGTCTCCATCAAACACTCCCAGGACAGGTACAGCAAGGGGTTAGATACAGAGTAAAGCTCCCTCTACACTGTCCCCGTCAAACAGTTCGAGGTCAGGTACAGCATGGGGTTAGATACAGAGTAAATCTCCTCTACACTGTCTCCATCAAACACTCCCAGGACAGGTACAGCACGGGGTTAGATACAGAGTAAAGCTCCCTCTACACTGACCCGTCAAACAGTTCCATGTCAGGTACAGCACGGGGTTAGATACAGAGTAAATTTCCCTCTACACTGTGTCCATCAAACACTCCCAGGACAGGTACAGCACGTGGTTAGATACAGAGTAAATCTCCCTCTACAATGTCCCCATCAAACACTCTCAGAACAAGTACAGCACGGGGTTAGATACAGAATAAAGCTCCCTCAACACTGTCCCCATCAAACACTCCTAGGACACGTACTGCACAGGGTTAGATACAGAGTAAAGCTCCCTCTACACTGTCCCCATCAAACACTCCCAGGACAGGTACAGCACGGGGTTAGATACAGAGTGAAGCTCCCTCTACACTGTCCCCGTCAAACATTCACAGGACAGGTATAGCACAGGGGTAGAAACAGATTAAACCTCCCTCTACACTGTCCCCAAAAAACACTCCCAGGACAGGTACAGCTCGGGGTTAGATACAGAGTAAAGCTCCCTCTACACTGTCCCCGTCAAACACTCCCAGGACAGGTACAGCACAGGGTTAGATACAGAGGAAAGCTCTCTCTACACCGTCCCCGTCAAACATTCCCAGGACAGGTATAGCACAGGGGTAGATACAGATTAAACCTCCCTCTACACTGTCCCCATCAAACACTCCCAGGACAGGTACAGCTCGGGGTTAGATACAGAGTAAAGCTCCCTCTACACTGTCCCCATCAAACACTCCCAGGAGAGGAACAGCACGGTGTTAGATGCAGAATAAATCTCCCTCTACACTGTCCCCATCAAACATTCCCAGAACAGGTACAGCACAGGGTTAGATAAAGAGTAAAGCTCCCTCTACACTTTCCCCATCAAACACTCCCAGGGCAGTTACAGCATGGGGTTAGAGAGAGAGTAATGCTCCCTCGACACTGTCCCCATCATACACTCCCAGGACAGTTACAGCATGTGGATAAATACAGAGTAAATCTCTCTATACCGCGTCGCCATCAAACGCTCCCAGGAAAGGTACAACACAGGGTTAGATACAGAGTAAATCTCTATCTACACCGTCCCCATCAAAAACTCTCAGGAAGGGTACAGCACGGGGTTAGATACAGGGTAAAGCTCTCTCTACACTGACCCGTCAAACACTCCCAAGACAGGTACAGCAAAGGGTTAGATACAGAGTAAATCTCCCTCTACACTGTCCCCAACAAACACTCCCAGGACAGGTACAGCACGTGGTTAGATACAGAGTAAAGCTCCCTCTACACCGTCCCCATCAAACACTCTCAGAACAGGTACAGCACGGGGTTAGATACAGAATAAAGCTCCCTCTACACTGTCCCCATCAAACACTCCTGGGACAGCGACAGCACAGGGTTAGATACAGAGTAAAGTTCCCTCTACAGAGTCCCCATCAAACACTCCCAGGACAGGTACAGCAAGGGGTTAGATACAGAGTGAAGCTCCCTCTACACTGTCCCCGTCAAACAGTTCGAGGTCAGGTACAGCATGGGGTTAGATACAGAGTAAATCTCCTCTACACTGTCTCCATCAAACACTCCCAGGACAGGTACAGCACGGGGTTAGATACAGAGTAAAGCTCCCTCTACACTGACCCGTCAAACAGTTCCATGTCAGGTACAGCACAGGGTTAGATACAGAGTAAATTTCCCTCTACACTGTGTCCATCAAACACTCCCAGGACAGGTACAGCACGGGGTTAGATACAGAGTAAATCTCCCTCTACAATGTCCCCATCAAACACTCTCAGAACAAGTACAGCACGGGGTTAGATACAGAATAAAGCTCCCTCAACACTGTCCCCATCAAACACTCCTAGGACACGTACTGCACAGGGTTAGATACAGAGTAAAGCTCCCTCTACACTGTCCCCATCAAACACTCCCAGGACAGGTACAGCACGGGGTTAGATACAGAGTGAAGCTCCCTCTACACTGTCCCCGTCAAACACTCCCAGGACAGGTACAGCACAGGGTTAGATACAGAGGAAAGCTCTCTCTACACCGTCCCCGTCAAACATTCCCAGGACAGGTATAGCACAGGGGTAGATACAGATTAAACCTCCCTCTACACTGTCCCCATCAAACACTCCCAGGACAGGTACAGCTCGGGTTAGATACAGAGTAAAGCTCCCTCTACACTGTCCCCATCAAACACTCCCAGGAGAGGAACAGCACGGTGTTAGATGCAGAATAAATCTCCCTCTACACTGTCCCCATCAAACATTCCCAGAACAGGTACAGCACAGGGTTAGATAAAGAGTAAAGCTCCCTCTACACTTTCCCCATCAAACACTCCCAGGACAGTTACAGCATGTGGATAAATACAGAGTAAATCTCTCTATACCGCGTCGCCATCAAACGCTCCCAGGAAAGGTACAACACAGGGTTAGATACAGAGTAAATCTCTATCTACACCGTCCCCATCAAAAACTCTCAGGAAGGGTACAGCACGGGGTTAGATACAGGGTAAAGCTCTCTCTACACTGACCCGTCAAACACTCCCAAGACAGGTACAGCAAAGGGTTAGATACAGAGTAAATCTCCCTCTACACTGTCCCCAACAAACACTCTCAGAATAGGTACAGCACGGGGTTAGATACAGAATAAAGCTCCCTCTACACTGTCCCCATCAAACACTCTCAGAACAGGTACAGCACGGGGTTAGATACAGAATAAAGCTTCCTCTACACTGTCCCCATCAAACACTCCTGGGACAGCGACAGCACAGGGTTAGATACAGAGTAAAGTTCCCTCTACAGTGTCCCCATCAAACACTCCCAGGACAGGTACAGCACGGGGTTAGATACAGAGTAAAGCTCCCTCTACACTGTCCCCGTCAAACAGTTCGAGGTCAGGTACAGCATGGGGTTAGATACAGAGTAAATCTCCTCTACACTGTCTCCATCAAACACTCCCAGGACAGGTACAGCACGGGGTTAGATACAGAGTAAATTTCCCTCTACACTGTGTCCATCAAACACTCCCAGGACAGGTACAGCACGGGTTTAGATACAGAGTAAAGCTCCCTCTAAACTGTCCCCATCAAACACTCCCAGGACAGGTACAGCACGGGTTTAGATACAGAGTAAAGCTCCCTCTATACTGTCCCCATCAAACACTCCCAGGAAAGGTAGGGAACAGGGTTAGATACAGAGTAAAGCTCCCTCGACACTGTCCCCATCAAACACTCTCAGGACAGTTACAGCATGTGGATAAATACAGAGTAAATCTCTCTCTACCCCGTACCCATCAAACGCTCCCAGGACAGGTACAGCTCGGGGTTAGTTACAGATTAAAGCTCCCTCTATACTGTCCCCATCAAACACTCCCAGGACACGTACAGCACGGGGTGAGATACAGAGTAAAGCTCCCTCTACACTTTCCCCATCAAACACTCCCAGGACAGGTACAGCTCGGGGTTAGATACAGAGTAAAGCTCCCTCTACATTGTCCCCATCAAACACTCCCAGGACAGGTACAGCACGGGGTTAAATACAGAGTAAATCTCTCTCTACACTGTCCCAATCAAACGCTCCCAGGACAGGTACAACACAGGGTTAGATACACAGTAAATCTCTCTCTACACCGTCCCCATCAAACACTCTCAGGACAGGTACAGCACGGGGTTAGATACAGAGTAAATCTCTCTCTACACTGCCGGCCTCAAGCACTCCCAAGACAGGTACATCATGGGGTTAGATACAGAGTAAAGCTCCCTCTACACTGTCCCCATCAAACACTCCCATGACAGGCACAGCACGGGGTTAGATACAGAGTAAAGCTACGTCTATACTGTCCCCATCAAACAATCCCAGGACAGGAACAGAACGGGGTTAGACACAGAGTAAAGCTGCCTCTACACTGTCCCCATCAAACACTCCCAGGACAGGTACAGCACGGGGTTAGATACAGATTAAAGCTCCCTCTACACTGTCCCCGTCAAACACTCACAGGGCAGTTACAGCATTGGGTTAGATATAGAGTACAGCTCCCTCGACACTGTCCGCATCAAACACTCCCAGGACAGTTACAGCATGGGGTTAAATACAGAGTAAATCACTCTCTACCCCGTCCCCATCAAACGCTCCCTGGACAGGTACAACACAGGGTTAGATATAGAGTAAATCTCTCTCAACACCGTCCGCATCAAACACTCTCAGGAAAAGTAAAGCACGGGGTTAGATACAGAGTAAATCTCTCTCTACCCTGTCCGCCTCAGACACTCCCAGGACAGGAACAGCATGTGGTTAGATACAGAGTAAAGCTCACTCTACACTGTCCCCATCATACACTCCCAGGACAGGTACAGCACGGGGTTAGATACAGAGTAAATCTCTCTCTACCCCGTCCACATCAAAAACTCCCAGGACAGGAACAGCACAGGGTTAGATACAGAGTAAATCTCTCTCTACACTGTCCCCATCAAACACTCTCAGGACAGGTACAGCACGGGGTTGGATACAGAGTAAAGCTACCTCTACACTGTCCCTATCAAACACTCCCAGGACAGGTACAGCACAGGGTTAGATACAGAGTAAAGCTTCCTCTACACTGTCCCCATCAAACACTCCCAGGACAGGTACAGCACGGGGTTAGATACAGAGTAAAGCTCCCTCTACACTGTCCCCATCAAACACTCCCAGGACACGTACAGCACGGGGTTAGATACAGAGTAAATCTCCCTCTACACTGTCCCCATCAAACACTCCCAGGACAGGAACAGCACGGGGTTAGACACAGAGTAAAGCTCCCTCTACACTGTCCCCATCAAACACTCCTGGGACAGGTACAGCACGGGGTTAGATACAGAGCAAATCTCTCTCTACGCCGTCCTCATCAAACGCTCCCAGGGCAATTACAGCATGGGGTTAGATACAGAGTAAAGCTCCCGCGACACTGTCCCTGTCAAACACTCCCAGGACAGGTACAGCACAGGGTTAGATACAGAATAAAGCTCCCTCTACACTGTCCCCTTCAAACACTCCCAGGACAGGGACAGAACGGGGTTAGACACAGAGTAAAGCTGCCTCTACACTGTCCCCATCAAACACTCCCAGGACAGGTACAGCACAGGGTTAGATACAGAGTAAAGCTGCCTCTACACTGTCCCCATCAAACACTCCCAGGACAGGTACAGCACGGGGTTAGATACAGAATAAAGCTCCCTCTACAATGTCCCAATCCAACACTCCCAGGACAGGTACAGCACGGGGTTAGATACAAAGTAAAGCTCCCTCTACACTGTCCCCTTCAAACACTCCCAGGACAGGTACAGAACGGGGTTAGATACAGAGTAAAGCTCCCTCTACACTGTCCCCATCAAACACTCCCAGGACAGGTACAGCACTGGGTTAGATACAGAGTAAAGCTCCCTCTACACTGTCCCCATCAAACACTCCCAGGACAGGTACAGCACGGGGTTAGATACAGAGTAAAGCTCCCTCTACACTGTCCCCATCAAACACTCCCAGGACAGGAACAGAACGGGGTTAGACACAGAGTAAAGCTGCCTCTACACTGTCCCCATCAAACACTCCCAGGACAGGTACAGCACGGGGTTAGATACAGAGTAAAGCTCCCTCTACACTGTCCCCATCAAACACTCCCAGGACAGGTACAGCACGGGGTTAGATACAGAGTAAAGCTCCCTCTACACTGTCCCCATCAAACACTCTCAGGACAGGTACAGCACGGGGTTAGATACAGAGTAAAGCTCCCTCTACACTGTCCCCATCAAACACTCTCAGGACAGGTACAACACGGGGTTAGATACAGAGTAAATCTCTCTCTACACTGTCCCCATCAAACACTCTCAGGACAGGTACAGCACGGGGTAGGATATAGAGTAAATCTCCCTCTACCCTGTCCGCCTCAAACACTCCCAGGACAGATACAGCACGTGGTTAGATACAGAGTAAATCTCCCTCTACACTGGCCCCATCAAACACTCCCAGGACAGGTACAGCACAGGGTTCGATACAGAGTAAAGCTCCCTCTACACTGTCCACATCAAACACTCCCAGGGCAGGAACAGCACGGGGTTAGACACAGAGTAAAGCTCCCTCTACACTGTCCCCGTCAAACACTCTCAAAACAGCCACAGCACGGGGTTAGATACAGAATAAAGCTCCCTCTACACTGTCCCCATCAAACACTCCCAGGACAGGTACAGCACAGGGTTAGATACAGAGTAAAGCTCCCTCTACACTGTCCCCATCAAACACTCCCAGGACAGGTACAGCACGGGGTTAGATACAGAGTAAAGCTCCCTCTACACCGTCCCCATCAAACACTCCCAGGACAGGTACAGCACGGGGTTAGATACAGAGTAAAGCTCCCTCTACACTGTCCCCATCAAACACTCCCAGGACAGGTACAGCTCGGGGTTAGATACAGAGTAAAGCTCCCTCTACACTGTCCCCATCAAACACTCCCAGGACAGGTACAGCAGAGGGTTAGATACAGAGTAAAGCTCCCTCTACACTGTCCCCATCAAACACTCCCAGGACAGGCACAGCACGGGGTTAGATACAGAGTAAAGCTCACTCTACACTGTCCCCATCAAACACTCCCAGGACAGGAACAGCACGGGGTTAGATACAGAGTAAAGCTGCCTCTACACTGTCCCCATCAAACACTCCCAGGACAGGAACAGCACGGGGTTAGATACAGAGTAAAGCTGCCTCTACACTGTCCCCATCAAACACTCCCAGGACAGGTACAGCTCGGGGTTAGTTACAGAGTAAAGCTGCCTCTATACTGTCCACATCAAACACTCCCAGGACAGGTGCAGCTCGGGGTTAGATACAGAGTAAAGCTCCCTCTACGCTGTCCCCATCAAACACTCCCATGACAGGCACAGCACGGGGTTAGATACAGAGTAAAGCTACATCTATACTGTCCCCATCAAACAATCCCAGGACAGGAACAGAACGGGGTTAGACAAAGAGTAAAGCTGCCTCTACACTGTCCCCATCAAACACTCCCAGGACAGGTACAGCACGGGGTTAGATACAGATTAAAGCTCCCTCTACACTGTCCCCGTCAAACACTCACAGGGCAGTTACAGCATTGGGTTAGATATAGAGTACAGCTCCCTCGACACTCTGCGCATCAAACACTCCCAGGACAGTTACAGCATGGGGTTAAATACAGAGTAAATCTCTCTCTACCCCGTCCCCATCAAACGCTCCCTGGACAGGTACAACACAGGGTTAGATATAGAGTAAATCTCTCTCAACACCGTCCGCATCAAACACTCTCAGGAAAAGTAAAGCACGGGGTTAGATACAGAGTAAATCTCTCTCTACCCTGTCCCCATCAAACACTCCCAGGACAGGTACAGCACGGGGTTAGATACAGAGTAAAGCTCCCTCTACACTGTCCCCATCAAACACTCCCAGGACAGGTACAGCACGGGGTTAGATACAGAGTAAATCTCACTCTACACTGTCCCTATCAAACACTCCCAGGACAGATACAGCTCGGGGTTAGTTAAAGAGTAAAGCTCCCTCTACACTGTCCCCATCAAACACTCCCAGGAGAGGTACAGCTCGGGGTTAGATACAGATTAAAGCTCCCTCTACAATGTCCCCATCCAACACTGCCAGGAAAGGTACAGCACAGGGTTAGATACAGAGTAAATCTCCAGCTACACCGTCCCCATCAAACACTCTCAGAACAGGTACAGCACTGGGTTAGATACAGAATAAAGCTCCCTCTACACTGTCCCCATCAAACACGACCAGCACAGGCGCAGCACGGGGTGAGATACAGAGTAAATCTCCCTCTACACTGTCCCCATCAAACACTCCCAGGACAGGTTGCGCTCGGGGTTAGATACAGAGTAAAGCTCCCTCGGCACTGTCCCCATCAAACACTCCCAAGACAGTTACAGCACGGGGTTAGATACAGAGCAAATCTCTCTCTACACCGTCCTCATCAAACGCTCCCAGGGCAATTACAGCATGCGGTTAGATACAGAGTAAAGCTCCCGCGACACTGTCCCTGTCAAACAATCCCAGGACAGGTACTGCACAGGGTTAGATACAGAGTAAATCTCCCTCTACACTGTCCCCATCAAACACTCCCAGGACAGGTTGCGCTCGGGGTTAGATACAGAGTAAAGCTCCCTCTATGCTGTCCCCATCAAACACTCCCATGACAGGCACAGCACGGGGTTAGATACAGAGTAAAGCTACGTCTATACTGTCCCCATCAAACAATCCCAGGACAGGAACAGAACGGGGTTAGACACAGAGAAAAGCTGCCTCTACACTGTCCCCATCAAACACTCCCAGGACAGGTACAGCACGGGGTTAGATACAGATTAAAGCTCCCTCTACACTGTCCCCATCAAACACTCCCAGGACAGGTACGGCACGGGGTTAGATACAGACTAAAGCTCTCTCTACACTCTCCCCATCAAACACTCCCAGGACAGTTACAGCATGGGGTTAAATACAGAGTAAATCTCTCTCTACCCCGTCCCCATCAAACGCTCCCAGGACAGGTACAACACAGGGTTAGATATAGAGTAAATCTCTCTCAACACCGTCCGCATCAAACACTCTCAGGAAAAGTAAAGCACGGGGTTAGATACAGAGTAAATCTCTCTCTACCCTGTCCGCCTCAGACACTCCCAGGACAGGAACTGAATGTGGTTAGATACAGAGTAAAGCTCACTCTACACTGTCCCCATCAAACACTCCCAGGACAGGTACAGCACGGGGTTAGATACAGAGTAAAGCTCCCTCTACACTGTCCCCAACAAACACTCTCAAAAGAGCTACAGCACGGGGTTAGATACAGAATAAAGCTCCCTCTACACTGTCCCCATCAAACACTCCTGGGACAGGTACAGCACAGGGTTAGATACAGAGTAAAGCTCCCTCTACACTGTCCCCCTCAAACACTCCCAGGACAGGTACAGCTCGGGGTTAGTTAAAGAGTAAAGCTCCCTCTACACTGTCCCCATCAAACACTCCCAGGACAGTTACAGCACGGGGTTAGATACAGAGTAAAGCTCCCGCGACACTGTCCCTGTCAAACACTCCCAGGACAGGTACAGCACGGGGTTAGATACAGAGTAAATCTCCCTCTACACTGTCCCCATCAAACACTCCCAGGACAGGTACAGCACAGGGTTAGGTACAGAGTAAATCTCCCTCTAAAACAAAAACAGAATTACCTGGAAAAACTCAGCAGGTCTGGCAGCATCGGCGGAGAAGAAAAGAGTTGACGTTTCGAGTCCTCATGACCCTTCGACAGAACTTGAGTTCGAGTCCAGGAAAGAGCTGAAATATAAGCTGGTTTAAGGTGTGTGTGTGGGGGGCGGAGAGATAGAGAGACAGAGAGGTGGAGGGGGTTGGTGTGGTTGTAGCGACAAACAAGCAGTGATAGAAGCAGATCATCAAAAGATGTCAACAACAATAGTACAATAGAACACATAGGTGTTAAAGTTAAAGTTGGTGATATTATCTAAACGAATGTGCTAATTAAGAATGGATGGTAGGGCACTCAAGGTATAGCTCTAGTGGTTTTTTTTTTATATAATGGAAATAGGTGGGAAAAGGAAAATCTTTATAATTTATTGGGAAAAAAAAAGAAGGGGGAAACAGAAAGGGGGTGGGGATGGGGGAGGGGACTCACGACCTAAAGTTGTTGAATTCAATATTCAGTCCGGAAGGCTGTAAAGTCCCTAGTCGGAAGATGAGGTGTTGTTCCTCCACAACCACACCAACCCCCTCCACCTCTCTGTCTCTCTATCTCTCCGCCCCCCACACACACACCTTAAACCAGCTTATATTTCAGCTCTTTCCTGGACTCGAACTCAAGTTCTGTCGAAGGGTCATGAGGACTCGAAACGTCAACTCTTTTCTTCTCCGCCGATGCTGCCAGACCTGCTGAGTTTTTCCAGGTAATTCTGTTTTTGTTTTGGATTTCCAGCATCCGCAGTTTTTTTGTTTAAATCTCCCTCTACACTGTCCCCATCAAACACTCCCAGGACAGGAACAGCTCGGGGTTAGTTACAGAGTAAAGCTCCCTCTACACTGTCCCCGTCAAACACTCACAGGGCAGTTACAGCATTGGGTTAGATATAGAGTAAAGCTCCCTCGACACTGTCCGCATCAAACACTCCCAGGACAGTTACAGCATGGGGTTAAATACAGAGTAAATCTCTCTCTACCCCGTCCCCATCAAACGCTCCCAGGACAGGTACAACACAGGGTTAGATATAGAGTAAATCTCTCTCAACACCGTCCGCATCAAACACTCTCAGGAAAAGTACAGCACGGGGTTCAGATACAGAGTAAATCTCTCTCTACCTGACCGCCTCAAGACACTCCCAGGACAGTTACTGCATGGGGTTAGATACAGAGTAAAGCTTCACTCTACACTGTCCCCATCAAACACTCCCAGGACAGGTACAGCACGGGGTTAGATATAGAGTAAAGCTCCCTCTACACTGTCGCCATCAAACACTCCCTAGGACAGGTACAGCACAGGGTTAGATGCAGAGTAAGCTCCCTCTACACTGTCCCCATCAAACTCTCCCAGGACAGGTACAGCACGCGTTTAGATACAGAGTAAAGCTCGCTCTACACTGTTCCCATCAGACACTCCCAGGACAGGTACAGCACAGGGTTAGATACAGAGTAAAGCTCCCTCTACACTGTCCCCATCAAACACTCCCAGGACAGGTACAGCACGGGGTTAGATATAGAGTAAATCTCTCTCAACACCGTCCGCATCAAACACTCTCAGGAAAAGTAAAGCACGGGGTTAGATACAGAGTAAATCTCTCTCTACCCTGTCCGCCTCAGACACTCCCAGGACAGGAACAGAATGTGGTTAGATACAGAGTAAAGCTCACTCTACACTGTCCCCATCAAACACTCCCAGGACAGGTACAGCACGGGGGTTAGATACAGAGTAAAGCTCACTCTACACTGTCCCCATCAAACACTCCCAGGACAGGTACAGCACAGGGTTAGATACAGAGTAAAGCTCCCTCTACAATGTCCCCATCAAACACTCCCAGGACAGGTACAGCACGGGGTTAGATAAAGAGTAAAGCTGCCTCTACACTGTCCCCATCAAACATTCCCAGGACAGGTACAGCTCGGGGTTAGTTAAAGAGTAAAGCTCCCTCTACACTGTCCCCATCAAACACTCCCAGGACAGTTACAGCAAGGGGTTAGATACAGAGCAAATCTCTCTCTACACCGTCCTCATCAAACGCTCCCAGGACAGGAACAGAATGTGGTTAGATACAGAGTAAAGCTCACTCTACACTGTCCCCATCAAACACTCCTGGGACAGGTACAGCACGGGGTTAGACACAGAATAAAGCTCCCTCTACACTGTCCCCATCAAAAACTCCCAGGACACGTACAGCTCGGGGTTAGATACAGAGTAAAGCTCCCTCTACACTGTCCCCATCAAACACTCCCAGGACACGTACAGCTCGGGGTTAGATACAGAGTAAAGCTCCCTCTATACTGTCCCCATCAAACACGCCCAGGACAGGCGCAGCACGGGGTTAGATACAGAGTAAATCTCCCTCTGCACTGTCCCCATCAAACACTCCCAGGACAGGTACAGCATGGGGTTAGATACAGAGTAAAGCTCCCTCTACACTGTCCACATCAAACACTCCCAGGACAGGTACAGCACGGGGTTAGATACAGATTAAAGCTCCCTCTACACTGTCCCCATCAAACAATCCCTGGACAGGAACAGCTCGGGGTTAGACACAGAGTAAAGCTGCCTCTCCACTGCCCACATCAAACACTCCCAGGACAGCTACAGCACGGGGTTAGATACAGAGTAAATCTCTCTCTACCCCGTCCACATCAAACGCTCCCAGGACAGGTACAACACAGGGTTAGATACAGAGTAAATCTCTCTCTACACTGTCCCCATCAAACACTCTCAGGACAGGTACAGCACGCGGTTGGATATAGAGTAAATCTCTCTCTACCCTGTCCGCCTCAAACACTCCCAGGACAGATACAACATGTGGTTAGATACAGAGTAAAGCTCCCTCTACACTGTCACCATCAAACACTCCCAGGACAGGTACAGCACGGGGTTAGATACAGAGTAAAGCTCCCTCTGCACTGTCCCCGTCAAACACTCTCAAAACAGCCACAGCACGGGGTTAGATTGCAGAAAAAAGCTCCCTCTACACTGTCCCCATCAAACACTCCTGGGACAGGTACAGCACAGGGTTAGATACAGAATAAAGCTCCCTCTACACTGTCCCCATCAAACACTCCCAGGACAGGTACAGCACGGGGTTAGATACAGAGTAAAGCTCCCTCTAGATTGTCCCCGTCAAACGCTCCCAGGACAGGTACAGCACGGGGTTAGATACAGAGTAAATCTCCCTCTACACTGTCCCCATCAAACACTCCCAGGACAGGTACAGCACGGGGTTAGATACAGAGTAAATCTCCCTCTACACTGTCCCCATCAAACACTCCCAGGACAGGTACAGCACGGGGTTAGATACAGAGTAAATCTCCCTCTACACTGTCCCCATCAAACACTCACAGGACAGGTACAGCACGGGGGTAGATACAGAGTAAAGCTCCCTCTACACTGTCCCCATCAAACAGTCCCAGGACAGTTACAGCACGGGGTTAGATACAGAGCAAATCTCTCTCTACCCCGTCCCCATCAAACGCTCCCAGGACAGGTACAACACAGGTTTAGATATAGAGTAAATCTCCCTCTACACTGTCCCCATCAAACACTCCCAGGACAGGTACAGCACGGGGTTAGATACAGAGTATATCTCCCTCTACACTGTCCCCATCAAACACTCACAGGACAGGTACAGCACAGGGTTAGATACAGAGTAAAGCTCCCTCTACACTGTCCCCATCAAACACTCCCAGGACAGGTACAGCACGGGTTTAGATACAGAGTAAAGCTCCCTCTACACTGTCCCCATCAAACTCTCCCAGGATAGGTACAGCATGGGGTTAGATACAGAGTAAATCTTCCTCTACACTGTCCCCATCAAACACTCCCAGGACAGGTACAGCTCGGGGTTAGTTACAGAGTAAAGCTCCCTCAATACTGTCCCCATCAAACACTCCCAGGACAGTTGCAGCATGGGGTTAGAAACAAAGTAAAGCTCCCTCTACACTGTCCCCACAAAGACTCCCAGGACAGGTACAGCTCGGGGTTAGATACAGAGTAAAGCTCCCTCTACACTTTCCCCATTAAACAATTCCAGGAAAGGTACAGCACAGGGTTAGATACTAAGTAAAGCTCCCTCTACACTGTCCCCATCTAAAACTCCCTGGTCAGGCACAGCACGGGGTGAGATACAGAGTAAATCTCACTCTACACTGTCCCCTTCAAACACTCCCAGGACAGGCATTGCACGGGGTTAGATACAGAGTAAAGCTGCCTCTACACTGTCCCCATCAAACACTCCCAGGAGAGGAACAGCTCGGGGTTAGATACAGAATAAAGCCCCCTCTACACTGTCCCCATCAAACACTCCCAGGGCAGTTACAGCATGGCGTTAAATACAGAGTAAATCTCTCTCTACCCCGTCCCCATCAAACGCTCCAAGGACAGGTACAACACAGGGTTAGATACAGAGTAAATCTCCCTCTGCACCGTCCCCATCAAACACTCTAATGACAGGTACAGCACGGGGTCAGATACAGAGTAAATCTCTCTCTACCTGACCGCCTCAAAGACACCCAGGACAGTTACTGCATGGGGTTAGATACAGAGTAAAGCTTCCTCTACACTGTCCCCATCAAACACTCCCAGGACAGGTACAGCACGGGGTTAGATATAGAGTAAACCTCCCTCTCCACTGTCGCCATCAAACACTCCTAGGACAGGTAGAGCACAGGGTTAGATGCAGAGTTAAGCTCCCTCTACACTGTCCCCATCAAACTCTCCCAGGACAGGTACAGCACGCGTTTAGATACAGAGTAAAGCTCCCTCTACACTGTCCCAATCAAACACTCTCAGAACAGGTACAGCACGTGGTTAGATACAGAATAAAGCTCCCTCTACACTGTCCCCATCAAACACTCCCAGGACAGGTACAGCACAGGGTTAGATACAGAGTAAGGCTCCCTCTACACTGTCCCCATCAAACACTCCCAGGACAGGTACAGCATGGGGTTAGATACAGAGTAAATCTCCATCTACACTGTCCCCATCAAACACTCCCAGGACAGGTACAGCTCAGGGTTAGATACAGAGTAAAGCTCCCTCTACACTGTCCCCATCAAATTCTCCCAGGATAGGTACAGCACGGGGTCAGATACAGAGTAAATCTCTCTCTACCTGTCCGCCTCAAACACTCCCAGGACAGTTACTGCATGGGGTTAGATATAGAGTAAAGCTCAATCTCCACTGTCCCCATCAAACACTCTCAGAACAGGTACAGCACGTGGTTAGATACAGAGTAAAGCTCCCTCTACACTGTCCCCAACAAACTCTCCCAGGACAGGTACAGCATGGGGTTAGATACAGAGTAAAGCTCCCTCTACACTGTCCCCAACAAACTCTCCCAGGACAGGTACAGAACGGGGTTAGATACAGAATAAAGCTCCCTCTACACCGTCCCCATCAAACACTCCCAGGACAGGTACAGCATGGGGTTAGATACAGAGTAAAGCTCCCTCTACACTGTCCCCATCAAACACTCCCAGGACAGGTACAGCATGGGGTTAGATACAGAGTAAAGCTCCCTCTACAATGTCTCAATCAGACACTCCCAGGACAGGTAAAGCACGGGTTTAGATATAGAGTAAAGCTCAGTCTACACTGTCCCCATCAAACTCTCCCACGACAGGTACAGCACGGGGTCAGATACAGAGTAAAGCTCTCTCTACCTGTCCGCCTCAAACACTCCCAGGACAGGTACAGCACGGGGTTAGATACAGAGTAAAGCTCCCTCTACACTGTCCCCATCAAACACTCCCAGGACAGGTACAGCTCAGGGTTAGATACAGAGTAAAGCTCCCTCTACACTGTCCCCATCAAACACTCCCAGGACAGGTACAGCTCAGGGTTAGATACAGAGTAAAGCTCCCTCTACAATGTCTCTATCAGACACTCCCAGGACAGGTACAGCACGGGTTTAGATATAGAGTAAATCTCCCTCTACACCGTCCCCATCAAACACTCTAAGGATAGGTACAGCATGGGGTTAGATACAGAGAAAATCTCCCTCTACCTGTCCGCCTCAAACACTCCCAGGACAGTTACTGCATGGGGTTAGATACAGAGTAAAGCTTCCTCTACACTGTCCCCATCAAACACTCCCAGGACAGGTACGGCACGGAGTTAGATATAGAGTAAAGCTCAATCTCCACTGTCCCCATCAAACACTCTCAGAACAGGTACAGCACGTGGTTAGATACAGAATAAAGCTCCCTCTACACTGTCCCCATCAAACACTCCCAGGACAGGTACAGCATGGGGTTAGATACAGAGTAAATCTACATCTACACTGTACCCATCAAACACTGCCAGGACAGGTACAGCACGGGGTTAGATACAGAGTAAAGCTCCCTCTATACTGTCCCCATCAAACACTCCCAGGACAGGTACAGCATGGGGTTAGATACAAAGTAAAGCTCCCTCTGCACTGTCCCCACAGAGACTCCCAGGACAGGTACAGCTCGGGGTTAGATACAGAATAAAGCTCCCTCTACACCGTCCCCATCAAACACTCCCAGGACAGGTACAGCATGGGGTTAGATACAGAGTAAAGCTCCCTCTACAATGTCCCCATCAAACACTCCCAGGACAGTTACAGCATGGGGTTAAATGCAGAGTAAATCTCTCTCTACCCCGTCCCCATCAAACTCTCCCAGGACAGGTACAACACAGGTTTAGATACAGAGTAAATCTCTCTCTACACCGTCCCCATCAAACACTCTTAGGACAGGTACAGCACGGGGTCAGATACAGAGTAAATCTCTCTCTACCTGTCCGCCTCAAACACTCCCAGGACAGTTACAGCACGGGGTTAGATACAGAGTAAAGCTCCCTCTATACTGTCCCCATCAAACACTCCCAGGAAAGGTACAGCACAGGGTTGGATACAAAGTAAAGCTCCCTCTACACTGTCCCCATCAAACACTCCCAGGACAGGTACAGCTCAGGGTTAGATACAGAGTAAAGCTCCCTGTACACTGTCCCCATCAAACACTCCCAGGACAGGTACAGCTCAGGGTAAGATACAGAGTAAAGCTCCCTCTACAATGTCTCTATCAGACACTCCCAGGACAGGTACAGCACGGGTTTAGATACAGAGTAAAGCTCCCTCTACACTGTCCCCATCAAACTCTCCCAGGATAGGTACAGCATGGGGTTTGATACAGAGAAAATCTCCCTCTACACCGTCCCCATCAAACACTCTTAGGATAGGTACAGCACGGGGTCAGATACAGAGTAAATCTCTCTCTACCTGTCCGCCTCAAACACTCCCAGGACAGTTACTGCATGGGGTTAGATACAGAGTAAAGCTTCCTCTACACAGTCCCCACAAAGACTCCCAGGACAGGTACAGCTCGGGGTTAGATACAGAGTAAAACTCCCTCTACACTGTACCCAACAAACAATCCCAGGACAGGAACAGCACAGGGTTAGATACAGAGTAAAGCTCCCTCTAAACTGTCCCCAACAAACAATCCCAGGACAGGAACAGCACAGGGTTAGATACAGAGTAAAGCTCCCTCTACACTTTCCCCATCAAACACTCCCAGGACAGGTACAGCACGGGTTTAGATATAGAGTAAAGCTCAGTCTACACTGTCCCTAATCAAACACTCCCAGGACAGGTACAGCTCAGGGTTAGATACAGAGTAAAGCTCCCTCTACAATGTCTCCATCAGACACTCCCAGGACAGGTAAAGCACGGGTTTAGATATAGAGTAAAGCTCAGTCTACACTGTCCCCATCAAACTCTCCCACGACAGGTACAGCACGGGGTTAGATACAGAGTAAAGCTGCCTCTACACTTTCCCATCAAACACTCCCAGTACAGGAACAGCTCGGGGTTAGATACAGAGTAAATCTCCCTCTACAATGTCCCCATCAAACACTCCCAGGACAGTTACAGCATGGGGTTAAATGCAGAGTAAATCTCTCTCTACCCCGTCCCCATCAAACTCTCCCAGGACAGGTACAACACAGGTTTAGATACAGAGTAAATCTCTCTCTACACCGTCCCCATCAAACACTCTTAGGACAGGTACAGCACGGGGTCAGATACAGAGTAAATCTCTCTCTACCTGTCCGCCTCAAACACTCCCAGGACAGTTACAGCACGGGGTTAGATAGAGAGTAAAGCTCCCTCTACACAGTCCCCATCAATCCCTCTCAGAACAGGTACAGCATGGGGTCAGATACAGAGTAAATCTCTCTCTACCCTGTCCCCATCAAACGTTCCCAGGACAGGTACAACACAGGGTTAGATAGAGAGTAAATCTCTCTCTACCCCGTCCCCATCAAACGTTCCCAGGACAGGTACAGCACGGGGTCAGATACAGAGTAAATCTCTCTCTACCTGTCCGCCTCAAACACTCCCAGGACAGTTACTGCATGGGGTTAGATACAGAGTAAAGCTTCCTCTACACTGTCCCCATCAAACACTCCCAGGACAGGTACAGCTCAGGGTTAGATACAGAGTAAAGCTCCCTCTACACTGTCCCCATCAAACTCTCCCAGGATAGGTACAGCACGGGGTCAGATACAGAGTAAATCTCTCTCTACCTGTCCGCCTCAAACACTCCCAGGACAGTTACTGCATGGGGTTAGATACAGAGTAAAGCTTCCTCTACACTGTCCCCATCAAACACTCCCAGGACAGGTACGGCACGGAGTTAGATATAGAGTAAAGCTCAATCTCCACTGTCCCCATCAAACACTCTCAGAACAGGTACAGCACGTGGTTAGATACAGAATAAAGCTCCCTCTACACTGTCCCCAACAAACTCTCCCAGGACAGGTACAGCATGGGGTTAGATACAGAGTAAAGCTCCCTCTATACTGTCCCCATCAAACACTCCCAGGAAAGGTACAGCACAGGGTTAGATACAAAGTAAAGCTCCCTCTGCACTGTCCCCACAGAGACTCCCAGGACAGGTACAGCTCGGGGTTAGATACAGAATAAAGCTCCCTCTACACCGTCCCCATCAAACACTCCCAGGACAGGTACAGCATGGGGTTAGATACAGAGTAAAGCTCCCTCTACAATGTCTGCATCAGACACTCCCAGGACAGGTACAGCACGGGTTTAGATATAGAGTAAAGCTCAGTCTACACTGTCCCTAATCAAACACTCCCAGGACAGGTACAGCTCAGGGTTAGATACAGAGTAAAGCTCCCTCTACAATGTCTCCATCAGACACTCCCAGGACAGGTAAAGCACGGGTTTAGATATAGAGTAAAGCTCAGTCTACACTGTCCCCATCAAACTCTCCCACGACAGGTACAGCACGGTGTTAGATACAGAGTAAAGCTGCCTCTACACTTTCCCATCAAACACTCCCAGTACAGGAACAGCTCGGGGTTAGATACAGAGTAAATCTCCCTCTACAATGTCCCCATCAAACACTCCCAGGACAGTTACAGCATGGGGTTAAATGCAGAGTAAATCTCTCTCTACCCCGTCCCCATCAAACTCTCCCAGGACAGGTACAACACAGGTTTAGATACAGAGTAAATCTCTCTCTACACCGTCCCCATCAAACACTCTTAGGACAGGTACAGCACGGGGTCAGATACAGAGTAAATCTCTCTCTACCTGTCCGCCTCAAACACTCCCAGGACAGTTACAGCACGGGGTTAGATACAGAGTAAAGCTCCCTCTATACTGTCCCCATCAAACACTCCCAGGAAAGGTACAGCACAGGGGTTGGATACAAAGTAAAGCTCCCTCTACACTGTCCCCATCAAACACTCCCAGGACAGGTACAGCTCAGGGTTAGATACAGAGTAAAGCTCCCTGTACACTGTCCCCATCAAACACTCCCAGGACAGGTACAGCTCAGGGTAAGATACAGAGTAAAGCTCCCTCTACAATGTCTCTATCAGACACTCCCAGGACAGGTACAGCACGGGTTTAGATACAGAGTAAAGCTCCCTCTACACTGTCCCCATCAAACTCTCCCAGGATAGGTACAGCATGGGGTTAGATACAGAGAAAATCTCCCTCTACACCGTCCCCATCAAACACTCTAAGGACAGGAACAGCGCGGGGTTAGATACAGAGTAAAGCGCCCTCTACACTGTCCCCATCAAACACTCCCAGGGCAGTTACAGCATGGGGTTAAATACAGAGTAAATCTCTCTCTACACGGTCCCCATCAAACACTCTTAGGATAGGTACAGCACGGGGTCAGATACAGAGTAAATCTCTCTCTACCTGTCCGCCTCAAACACTCCCAGGACAGTTACTGCATGGGGTTAGATACAGAGTAAAGCTTCCTCTACACAGTCCCCACAAAGACTCCCAGGACAGGTACAGCTCGGGGTTAGATACAGAGTAAAACTCCCTCTACACTGTACCCAACAAACAATCCCAGGACAGGAACAGCACAGGGTTAGATACAGAGTAAAGCTCCCTCTAAACTGTCCCCAACAAACAATCCCAGGACAGGAACAGCACAGGGTTAGATACAGAGTAAAGCTCCCTCTACACTTTCCCCATCAAACACTCCCAGGACAGGTACAGCACGGGGTTAGATACAGAGTAAAGCTCCCTCTACACTGTCCCCATCAAACACTCCCAGGACAGGTACAGCACAGGGTTAGATACAGAGTAAAGCTCCCTCTACACTGTCCCCATCAAACACTCCCAGGGCAGGAACAGCTCGGGGTTAGATACAGAGTAAAGCTCCCTCTACACTGTCCCCATCTAAAACTCCCAGGTCAGGCACACCACGGGCTGAGATACAGAGTAAAGGTCCCTCTACACTGTCCCCTTCAAACACTCCCAGGAGAGGAACAGCTCGGGGTTAGATACAGAGTAAAGCACCCTCTACACTGACCCATCAAACACTCCCAGGGCAGTTACAGCATGGGGTTAGATATAGAGTAAAGCTCCCTCGACACTGTCCCCATCAAATACTCCCAGGACAGTTACAGCATGGGGTTAGATACAGAGTAAATCTCTCTCTACACCGTCCCCATCAAACACTCTAAGGACAGGTACAGCACGGGGTCAGATACAGAGTAAATCTCTCTCTACCTGTCCGCCTCAAACACTCCCAGGACAGTTACTGCATGGGGTTAGATACAGAGTAAAGCTTCCTCTACACTGTCCCCATCAAACACTCCCAGGACAGGTACAGCTCAGGGTTAGATACAGAGTAAAGCTCCCTCTACACTGTCCCCATCAAACTCTCCCAGGATAGGTACAGCACGGGGTCAGATACAGAGTAAATCTCTCTCTACCTGTCCGCCTCAAACACTCCCAGGACAGTTACTGCATGGGGTTAGATACAGAGTAAAGCTTCCTCTACGCTGTCCCCATCAAACACTCCCAGGACAGGTACGGCACGGAGTTAGATATAGAGTAAAGCTCAATCTCCACTGTCCCCATCAAACACTCTCAGAACAGGTACAGCACGTGGTTAGATACAGAATAAAGCTCCCTCTACACTGTCCCCAACAAACTCTCCCAGGACAGGTACAGCATGGGGTTAGATACAGAGTAAATCTTCCTCTACACTGTCCCCATCAAACACTCCCAGGACAGGTACAGCATGGGGTTAGATACAGAGTAAAGCTCCCTCTATACTGTCCCCATCAAACACTCCCAGAAAAGGTACAGCACAGGGTTAGATACAAAGTAAAGCTCCCTCTGCACTGTCCCCACAGAGACTCCCAGGACAGGTACAGCTCGGGGTTAGATACAGAATAAAGCTCCCTCTACACCGTCCCCATCAAACACTCCCAGGACAGGTACAGCATGGGGTTAGATACAGAGTAAAGCTCCCTCTACAATGTCTCCATCAGACACTCCCAGGACAGGTACAGCACGGGTTTAGATATAGAGTAAAGCTCAGTCTACACTGTCCCTAATCAAACACTCCCAGGACAGGTACAGCTCAGGGTTAGATACAGAGTAAAGCTCCCTCTACAATGTCTCCATCAGACACTCCCAGGACAGGTAAAGCACGGGTTTAGATATAGAGTAAAGCTCAGTCTACACTGTCCCCATCAAACTCTCCCACGACAGGTACAGCACGGGGTTAGATACAGAGTAAAGCTGCCTCTACACTTTCCCATCAAACATTCCCAGTACAGGAACAGCTCGGGGTTAGATACAGAGTAAATCTCCCTCTACAATGTCCCCATCAAACACTCCCAGGACAGTTACAGCATGGGGTTAAATGCAGAGTAAATCTCTCTCTACCCCGTCCCCATCAAACTCTCCCAGGACAGGTACAACACAGGTTTAGATACAGAGTAAATCTCTCTCTACACCGTCCCCATCAAACACTCTTAGGACAGGTACAGCACGGGGTCAGATACAGAGTAAATCTCTCTCTACCTGTCCGCCTCAAACACTCCCAGGACAGTTACTGCATGGGGTTAGATACAGAGTAAAGCTTCCTCTACGCTGTCCCCATCAAACACTCCCAGGACAGGTACGGCACGGAGTTAGATATAGAGTAAAGCTCAATCTCCACTGTCCCCATCAAACACTCTCAGAACAGGTACAGCACGTGGTTAGATACAGAATAAAGCTCCCTCTACACTGTCCCCAACAAACTCTCCCAGGACAGGTACAGCATGGGGTTAGATACAGAGTAAATCTTCCTCTACACTGTCCCCATCAAACACTCCCAGGACAGGTACAGCATGGGGTTAGATACAGAGTAAAGCTCCCTCTATACTGTCCCCATCAAACACTCCCAGAAAAGGTACAGCACAGGGTTAGATACAAAGTAAAGCTCCCTCTGCACTGTCCCCACAGAGACTCCCAGGACAGGTACAGCTCGGGGTTAGATACAGAATAAAGCTCCCTCTACACCGTCCCCATCAAACACTCCCAGGACAGGTACAGCATGGGGTTAGATACAGAGTAAAGCTCCCTCTACAATGTCTCCATCAGACACTCCCAGGACAGGTACAGCACGGGTTTAGATATAGAGTAAAGCTCAGTCTACACTGTCCCTAATCAAACACTCCCAGGACAGGTACAGCTCAGGGTTAGATACAGAGTAAAGCTCCCTCTA
Source organism: Carcharodon carcharias (assembly GCF_017639515.1). Lineage (NCBI taxonomy): Eukaryota > Metazoa > Chordata > Chondrichthyes > Lamniformes > Lamnidae > Carcharodon > Carcharodon carcharias. Next base: position 6,964,843 of record NW_024470624.1, read on the forward strand.
CAATGTCTCCATCAGACACTCCCAGGACAGGTAAAGCACGGGTTTAGATATAGAGTAAAGCTCAGTCTACACTGTCCCCATCAAACTCTCCCACGACAGGTACAGCACGGGGTTAGATACAGAGTAAAGCTGCCTCTACACTTTCCCATCAAACATTCCCAGTACAGGAACAGCTCGGGGTTAGATACAGAGTAAATCTCCCTCTACAATGTCCCCATCAAACACTCCCAGGACAGTTACAGCATGGGGTTAAATGCAGAGTAAATCTCTCTCTACCCCGTCCCCATCAAACTCTCCCAGGACAGGTACAACACAGGTTTAGATACAGAGTAAATCTCTCTCTACACCGTCCCCATCAAACACTCTTAGGACAGGTACAGCACGGGGTCAGATACAGAGTAAATCTCTCTCTACCTGTCCGCCTCAAACACTCCCAGGACAGTTACAGCACGGGGTTAGATACAGAGTAAAGCTCCCTCTATACTGTCCCCATCAAACACTCCCAGGAAAGGTACAGCACAGGGTTGGATACAAAGTAAAGCTCCCTCTACACTGTCCCCATCAAACACTCCCAGGACAGGTACAGCTCAGGGTTAGATACAGAGTAAAGCTCCCTCTACACTGTCCCCATCAAACACTCCCAGGACAGGTACAGCTCAGGGTAAGATACAGAGTAAAGCTCCCTCTACAATGTCTCTATCAGACACTCCCAGGACAGGTACAGCACGGGTTTAGATACAGAGTAAAGCTCCCTCTACACTGTCCCCATCAAACATTCCCAGGATAGGTACAGCATGGGGTTAGATACAGAGAAAATCTCCCTCTACACCGTCCCCATCAAACACTCTAAGGACAGGTACAGCACGGGGTCAGATACAGAGTAAATCTCTCTCTACCTGTCCGCCTCAAACACTCCCAGGACAGTTACTGCATGGGGTTAGATACAGACTAAAGCTGCCTCTACACTGTCCCCATCAAACACTCCCAGGACAGGAACAGCGCGGGGTTAGATACAGAGTAAAGCGCCCTCTACACTGTCCCCATCAAACACTCCCAGGGCAGTTACAGCATGGGGTTAAATACAGAGTAAATCTCTCTCTACACGGTCCCCATCAAACACTCTTAGGATAGGTACAGCACGGGGTCAGATACAGAGTAAATCTCTCTCTACCTGTCCGCCTCAAACACTCCCAGGACAGTTACTGCATGGGGTTAGATACAGAGTAAAGCTTCCTCTACACAGTCCCCACAAAGACTCCCAGGACAGGTACAGCTCGGGGTTAGATACAGAGTAAAACTCCCTCTACACTGTACCCAACAAACAATCCCAGGACAGGAACAGCACAGGGTTAGATACAGAGTAAAGCTCCCTCTAAACTGTCCCCAACAAACAATCCCAGGACAGGAACAGCACAGGGTTAGATACAGAGTAAAGCTCCCTCTACACTTTCCCCATCAAACACTCCCAGGACAGGTACAGCACGGGGTTAGATACAGAGTAAAGCTCCCTCTACACTGTCCCCATCAAACACTCCCAGGACAGGTACAGCACAGGGTTAGATACAGAGTAAAGCTCCCTCTACACTGCCCCATCAAACACTCCCAGGACAGGTACAGCACGGGGTTAGATACAGAGTAAAGCTCCCTCTACACTCTCCCCATCAAACACTCCCAAGACAGTTACAGCATGGGGTTAAATACAGAGTAAATCTCTCTCTACCCCGTCCCCATCAAACGCTCCCAGGACAGGTAAAACACAGGGTTAGATACAGAGTAAATGTCTCTCTACCCCGTCCCCATCAAACGCTCCTAGGACAGGTACAGCACGGGGTTAGATACAGAGTAAATCTCTCTCTACCTGTCCGCCTCAAACACTCCCAGGACAGTTACTGCATGGGGTTAGATACAGAGTAAAGCTTCATCAACACTGTCCCCATCAAACACTCCCAGGACAGGTACAGCACAGGGTTAGATACTAAGTAAAGCTCCCTCTACACTGTCCCCATCTAAAACTCCCAGGTCAGGCACAGCACGGGGTGAGATACAGAGTAAATCTCCCTCTACACTGTCCCCATCAAACACTCCCAGGACAGGTACAGCACGGGGTTAGATACAGAGTAAAGCCCCCTCTACACTGTCCCCATCAAACACTCCCAGGACAGGTACAGCACGGGTTTAGATACAGAGTAAAGCTCCCTCTACACTGTCCCCATCAAACTCTCCCAGGATAGGTATAGCATGGGGTTAGATACAGAGTAAATCTTCCTCTACACTGTCCCCATCAAACACTCCCAGGACAGGTACAGCTCGGGGTTAGTTACAGAGTAAAGCTCCCTCAATACTGTCCCCATCAAACACTCCCAGGACAGTTGCAGCATGGGGTTAGAAACAAAGTAAAGCTCCCTCTACACTGTCCCCACAAAGACTCCCAGGACAGGTACAGCTCGGGGTTAGATACAGAGTAAAGCTCCCTCTACACTGTCCCCATCAAACACTCCCAGGACAGGTACAGCACGGGGTTAGATACAGAGTAAAGCCCCCTCTACACTGTCCCCATCAAACACTCCCAGGACAGGTACAGCACAGGGTTAGATACTAAGTAAAGCTCCCTCTACACTGTCCCCATCTAAAACTCCCTGGTCAGGCACAGCACGGGGTGAGATACAGAGTAAATCTCACTCTACACTGTCCCCTTCAAACACTCCCAGGACAGGCATTGCACGGGGTTAGATACAGAGTAAAGCTGCCTCTACACTGTCCCCATCAAACACTCCCAGGAGAGGAACAGCTCGGGGTTAGATACAGAATAAAGCCCCCTCTACACTGTCCCCATCAAACACTCCCAGGGCAGTTACAGCATGGCGTTAAATACAGAGTAAATCTCTCTCTACCCCGTCCCCATCAAACGCTCCAAGGACAGGTACAACACAGGGTTAGATAGAGAGTAAATCTCCCTCTACACCGTCCCCATCAAACACTCTAATGACAGGTACAGCACGGGGTCAGATACAGAGTAAATCTCTCTCTACCTGACCGCCTCAAAGACACCCAGGACAGTTACTGCATGGGGTTAGATACAGAGTAAAGCTTCCTCTACACTGTCCCCATCAAACACTCCCAGGACAGGTACAGCACGGGGTTAGATATAGAGTAAACCTCCCTCTCCACTGTCGCCATCAAACACTCCTAGGACAGGTAGAGCACAGGGTTAGATGCAGAGTTAAGCTCCCTCTACACTGTCCCCATCAAACTCTCCCAGGACAGGTACAGCACGCGTTTAGATACAGAGTAAAGCTCCCTCTACAATGTCTCCATCAGACACTCCCAGGACAGGTACAGCACGGGTTTAGATACAGAGTAAAGCTCCCTCTACACTGTCCCAATCAAACACTCTTAGAACAGGTACAGCACGTGATTAGATACAGAATAAAGCTCCCTCTACACTGTCCCCATCAAACACTCCCAGGACAGGTACAGCATGGGGTTAGATACAGAGTAAATCTCCATCTACACTGTCCGCATCAAACACTGCCAGGACAGGTAAAGCACGGGTTTAGATACAGAGTAAAGCTCCCTCTACACTGTCCCCATCAAACTCTCCCAGGATAGGTACAGCATGGGGTTAGATACAGAGAAAATCTCCCTCTACACCGTCCCCATCAAACACTCTAAGGACAGGTACAGCACGGGGTCAGATACAGAGTAAATCTCTCTCTACCTGTCCGCCTCAAACACTCCCAGGACAGTTACTGCATGGGGTTAGATACAGAGTAAAGCTTCCTCTACACTGTCCCCATCAAACACTCCCAGGACAGGTACGGCACGGAGTTAGATATAGAGTAAAGCTCAATCTCCACTGTCCCCATCAAACACTCTCAGAACAGGTACAGCACGTGGTTAGATACAGAATAAAGCTCCCTCTACACTGTCCCCAACAAACTCTCCCAGGACAGGTACAGCATGGGGTTAGATACAGAGTAAAGCTCCCTCTATACTGTCCCCATCAAACACTCCCAGGAAAGGTACAGCACAGGGTTAGATACAAAGTAAAGCTCCCTCTGCACTGTCCCCACAGAGACTCCCAGGACAGGTACAGCTCGGGGTTAGATACAGAATAAAGCTCCCTCTACACCGTCCCCATCAAACACTCCCAGGACATGTACAGCACGGGGTTAGATACAGAGTAAAGCTCCCTCTACAATGTCTCCATCAGACACTCCCAGGACAGGTACAGCACGGGTTTAGATATAGAGTAAAGCTCAGTCTACACTGTCCCTAATCAAACACTCCCAGGACAGGTACAGCTCAGGGTTAGATACAGAGTAAAGCTCCCTCTACAATGTCTCCATCAGACACTCCCAGGACAGGTAAAGCACGGGTTTAGATATAGAGTAAAGCTCAGTCTACACTGTCCCCATCAAACTCTCCCACGACAGGTACAGCACGGGGTTAGATACAGAGTAAAGCTGCCTCTACACTTTCCCATCAAACACTCCCAGTACAGGAACAGCTCGGGGTAAGATACAGAGTAAATCTCCCTCTACAATGTCCCCATCAAACACTCCCAGGACAGTTACAGCATGGGGTTAAATGCAGAGTAAATCTCTCTCTACCCCGTCCCCATCAAACTCTCCCAGGACAGGTACAACACAGGTTTAGATACAGAGTAAATCTCTCTCTACACCGTCCCCATCAAACACTCTTAGGACAGGTACAGCACGGGGTCAGATACAGAGTAAATCTCTCTCTACCTGTCCGCCTCAAACACTCCCAGGACAGTTACAGCACGGGGTTAGATACAGAGTAAAGCTCCCTCTATACTGTCCCCATCAAACACTCCCAGGAAAGGTACAGCACAGGGTTGGATACAAAGTAAAGCTCCCTCTACACTGTCCCCATCAAACACTCCCAGGACAGGTACAGCTCAGGGTTAGATACAGAGTAAAGCTCCCTCTACAATGTCTCTATCAGACACTCCCAGGACAGGTACAGCACGGGTTTAGATACAGAGTAAAGCTCCCTCTACACTGTCCCCATCAAACATTCCCAGGATAGGTACAGCATGGGGTTAGATACAGAGAAAATCTCCCTCTACACCGTCCCCATCAAACACTCCCAGGACAGGTACAGCACGGGGTCAGATACAGAGTAAATCTCTCTCTACCTGTCCGCCTCAAACACTCCCAGGACAGTTACTGCATGGGGTTAGATACAGAGTAAAGCTTCCTCTACACTGTCCCCATCAAACACTCCCAGGACAGGTACGGCACGGAGTTAGATATAGAGTAAAGCTCAATCTCCACTGTCCCCATCAAACACTCTCAGAACAGGTACAGCACGTGGTTAGATACAGAATAAAGCTCCCTCTACACTGTCCCCAACAAACTCTCCCAGGACAGGTACAGCATGGGGTTAGATACAGAGTAAATCTACATCTACACTGTACCCATCAAACACTGCCAGGACAGGTACAGCACAGGGTTAGATACAAAGTAAAGCTCCCTCTACACTGTCCCCATCAAACACTCCCAGGACAGGTACAGCACAGGGTTAGATACAAAGTAAAGCTCCCTCTGCACTGTCCCCACAGAGACTCCCAGGACAGGTACAGCTCGGGGTTAGATACAGAATAAAGCTCCCTCTACACCGTCCCCATCAAACACTCCCAGGACAGGTACAGCATGGGGTTAGATACAGAGTAAAGCTCCCTCTACAATGTCTCCATCAAACACTCCCAGGACAGATACAGCACGGGTTTAGATATAGAGTAAAGCTCAGTCTACACTGTCCCTAATCAAACACTCCCAGGACAGGTACAGCTCAGGGTTAGATACAGAGTAAAGCTCCCTCTACAATGTCTCCATCAGACACTCCCAGGACAGGTAAAGCACGGGATTAGATATAGAGTAAAGCTCAGTCTACACTGTCCCCATCAAACTCTCACACGACAGGTACAGCACGGGGTTAGATACAGAGTAAAGCTGCCTCTACACTTTCCCATCAAACACTCCCAGTACAGGAACAGCTCGGGGTAGATACAGAGTAAATCTCCCTCTACAATGTCCCCATCAAACACTCCCAGGAGAGGGACAGCGCGGCGTTAGATACAGACTAAAGCTGCCTCTACACTGTCCCCATCAAACACTCCCAGGACAGGAACAGCGCGGGGTTAGATACAGAGTAAAGCCCCCTCTACACTGTCCCCATCAAACACTCCCAGGGCAGTTACAGCATGGGGTTAAATACAGAGTAAATCTCTCTCTACACGGTCCCCATCAAACACTCTTAGGATAGGTACAGCACGGGGTCAGATACAGAGTAAATCTCTCTCTACCTGTCCGCCTCAAACACTCCCAGGACAGTTACTGCATGGGGTTAGATACAGAGTAAAGCTTCCTCTACACAGTCCCCACAAAGACTCCCAGGACAGGTACAGCTCGGGTTTAGATACAGAGTAAAACTCCCTCTACACTGTACCCAACAAACAATCCCAGGACAGGAACAGCACAGGGTTAGATACAGAGTAAAGCTCCCTCTAAACTGTCCCCAACAAACAATCCCAGGACAGGAACAGCACAGGGTTAGATACAGAGTAAAGCACCCTCTACACTGTCCCCATCAAACACTCCCAGGACAGGTACAGCACGGGGTTAGATACAGAGTAAAGCTCCCTCTACACTGTCCCCATCAAACACTCCCAGGACAGGTACAGCACAGGGTTAGATACAGAGTAAAGCTCCCTCTACACTGCCCCCATCAAACACTCCCAGTACTGGTACAGCACGGGGTTAGATACAGAGTAAATCTCCGTCTATACTGTCCCCTTCAAACACTCCCAGGACATGTACAGCGCGGGGTAAGATACAGAGTAAAGCTGCCTCTACACTGTCCCCATCAAACACTCCCAGTACAGGAACAGCTCGGGGTTAGATACAGAGTAAAGCTCCCTCGACACTCTCCCCATCAAACACTACCAAGACAGTTACAGCATGGGGTTAAATACAGAGTAAATCTCTCTCTACCCCGTCCCCATCAAACGCTCCCAGGACAGGTAAAACACAGGGTTAGATACAGAGTAAATCTCTCTCTACACCGTCCCCATCAAACACTCTTAGGACAGGTACAACACGGGGTCAGATACAGAGTAAATCTCTCTCTACCTGTCCGCCTCAAACACTCCCAGGACAGGTACAGCACAGGGTTAGATACTAAGTAAAGCTCCCTCTACACTGTCCCCATCTAAAACTCCCAGGTCAGGCACAGCACGGGGTGAGATACAGAGTAAATCTCCCTCTACACTGTCCCCTTCAAACACTCCCAGGACAGGCATTGCACGGGGTTAGATACAGGGTAAAGCTGCCTCTACACTGTCCCCATCAAACACTCCCAGGAGAGGAACAGCTCGGGGTTAGATACAGAATAAAGCCCCCTCTACACTGTCCCCATCAAACACTCCCAGGGCAGTTACAGCATGGGGTTAGATATAGAGAAAAGCTCCCTCGACACTGTCCCCATCAAACACTCCCAGGACAGTTACAGCATGGCGTTAAATACAGAGTAAATCTCTCTCTACCCCGTCCCCATCAAACGCTCAAAGGACAGGTACAACACAGTGTTAGATACAGAGTAAATCTCCCTCTACACTGTCCCCATCAAACACTCCCAGGACAGGTACAGCACGGGGTTAGATACAGAGTATATCTCCCTCTACACTGTCCCCATCAAACACTCCCAGGACAGGTACAGCACAGGGTTAGATACAGAGTAAAGCTCCCTCTACACTGTCCCCATCAAACACTCCCAGGACAGGTACAGCACGGGTTTAGATACAGAGTAAAGCTCCCTCTACACTGTCCCCATCAAACTCTCCCAGGATAGGTACAGCATGGGGTTAGATACAGAGTAAATCTTCCTCTACACTGTCCCCATCAAACACTCCCAGGACAGGTACAGCTCGGGGTTAGTTACAGAGTAAAGCTCCCTCAATACTGTCCCCATCAAACACTCCCAGGACAGTTGCAGCATGATGTTAGAAACAAAGTAAAGCTCCCTCTACACTGTCCCCACAAAGACTCCCAGGACAGGTACAGCTCGGGGTTAGATACAGAGTAAAGCTCCCTCTACACTTTCCCCATTAAACAATTCCAGGAAAGGTACAGCACAGGGTTAGATACTAAGTAAAGCTCCCTCTACACTGTCCCCATCTAAAACTCCCTGGTCAGGCACAGCACGGGGTGAGATACAGAGTAAATCTCACTCTACACTGTCCCCTTCAAACACTCCCAGGACAGGCATTGCATGGGGTTAGATACAGAGTAAAGCTGCCTCTACACTGTCCCCATCAAACACTCCCAGGAGAGGAACAGCTCGGGGTTAGATACAGAATAAAGCCCCCTCTACACTGTCCCCATCAAACACTCCCAGGGCAGTTACAGCATGGCGTTAAATACAGAGTAAATCTCTCTCTACCCCGTCCCCATCAAACGCTCCAAGGACAGGTACAACACAGGGTTAGATAGAGAGTAAATCTCCCTCTACACCGTCCCCATCAAACACTCTAATGACAGGTACAGCACGGGGTCAGATACAGAGTAAATCTCTCTCTACCTGACCGCCTCAAAGACACCCAGGACAGTTACTGCATGGGGTTAGATACAGAGTAAAGCTTCCTCTACACTGTCCCCATCAAACACTCCCAGGACAGGTACAGCACGGGGTTAGATATAGAGTAAACCTCCCTCTCCACTGTCGCCATCAAACACTCCTAGGACAGGTAGAGCACAGGGTTAGATGCAGAGTTAAGCTCCCTCTACACTGTCCCCATCAAACTCTCCCAGGACAGGTACAGCACGCGTTTAGATACAGAGTAAAGCTCCCTCTACAATGTCTCCATCAGACACACCCAGGACAGGTACAGCACAGGGTTTAGATACAGAGTAAAGCTCCCTCTACACTGTCCCAATCAAACACTCTCAGAACAGGTACAGCACGTGGTTAGATACAGAATAAAGCTCCCTCTACACTGTCCGCATCAAACACTGCCAGGACAGGTACAGCACGGGGTTAGATACAAAGTAAAGCTCCCTCTATACTGTCCCCATCAAACACTCCCAGGACAGGTACAGCTCAGGGTAAGATACAGAGTAAAGCTCCCTCTACACTGTCCCCATCAAACACTCCCAGGACAGGTACAGCTCAGGGTTAGATACAGAGTAAAGCTCCCTCTACACTGTCCCCATCAAACTCTCCCAGGATAGGTACAGCATGGGGTTAGATACAGAGAAAATCTCCCTCTACACCGTCCCCATCAAACACTCTAAGGACAGGTACAGCACGGGGTCAGATACAGAGTAAATCTCTCTCTACCTGTCCGCCTCAAACACTCCCAGGACAGTTACTGCATGGGGTTAGATACAGAGTAAAGCTTCCTCTACACTGTCCCCATCAAACACTCCCAGGACAGGTACGGCACGGAGTTAGATATAGAGTAAAGCTCAATCTCCACTGTCCCCATCAAACACTCTCAGAACAGGTACAGCACGTGGTTAGATACAGAATAAAGCTCCCTCTACACTGTCCCCAACAAACTCTCCCAGGACAGGTACAGCACGGGGTTAGATACAGAGTAAAGCTCCCTCTATACTGTCCCCATCAAACACTCCCAGGAAAGGTACAGCACAGGGTTAGATACAAAGTAAAGCTCCCTCTGCACTGTCCCCACAGAGACTCCCAGGACAGGTACAGCTCGGGGTTAGATACAGAATAAAGCTCCCTCTACACCGTCCCCATCAAACACTCCCAGGACATGTACAGCACGGGGTTAGATACAGAGTAAAGCTCCCTCTACAATGTCTCCATCAGACACTCCCAGGACAGGTACAGCACGGGTTTAGATATAGAGTAAAGCTCAGTCTACACTGTCCCTAATCAAACACTCCCAGGACAGGTACAGCTCAGGGTTAGATACAGAGTAAAGCTCCCTCTACAATGTCTCCATCAGACACTCCCAGGACAGGTAAAGCACGGGTTTAGATATAGAGTAAAGCTCAGTCTACACTGTCCCCATCAAACTCTCCCACGACAGGTACAGCACGGGGTTAGATACAGAGTAAAGCTGCCTCTACACTTTCCCATCAAACACTCCCAGTACAGGAACAGCTCGGGGTTAGATACAGAGTAAATCTCCCTCTACAATGTCCCCATCAAACACTCCCAGGACAGTTACAGCATGGGGTTAAATGCAGAGTAAATCTCTCTCTACCCCGTCCCCATCAAACTCTCCCAGGACAGGTACAATACAGGTTTAGATACAGAGTAAATCTCTCTCTACACCGTCCCCATCAAACACTCTTAGGACAGGTACAGCACGGGGTCAGATACAGAGTAAATCTCTCTCTACCTGTCCGCCTCAAACACTCCCAGGACAGTTACAGCACGGGGTTAGATACAGAGTAAAGCTCCCTCTACACTGTCCCCATCAAACACTCCCAGGACAGGTACAGCTCAGGGTTAGATACAGAGTAAAGCTCCCTCTACACTGTCCCCATCAAACACTCCCAGGACAGGTACAGCTCAGGGTTAGATACAGAGTAAAGCTCCCTCTACAATGTCTCTATCAGACACTCCCAGGACAGGTACAGCACGGGTTAGATACAGAGTAAAGCTCCCTCTACACTGTCCCCATCAAACATTCCCAGGATAGGTACAGCATGGGGTTAGATACAGAGAAAATCTCCCTCTACACCGTCCCCATCAAACACTCTAAGGACAGGTACAGCACGGGGTCAGATACAGAGTAAATCTCTCTCTACCTGTCCGCCTCAAACACTCCCAGGACAGTTACTGCATGGGGTTAGATACAGAGTAAAGCTTCCTCTACACTGTCCCCATCAAACACTCCCAGGACAGGTACGGCACGGAGTTAGATATAGAGTAAAGCTCAATCTCCACTGTCCCCATCAAACACTCTCAGAACAGGTACAGCACGTGGTTAGATACAGAATAAAGCTCCCTCTACACTGTCCCCAACAAACTCTCCCAGGACAGGTACAGCATGGGGTTAGATACAGAGTAAATCTACATCTACACTGTACCCATCAAACACTGCCAGGACAGGTACAGCACGGGGTTAGATACAGAGTAAAGCTCCCTCTATACTGTCCCCATCAAACACTCCCAGGAAAGGTACAGCACAGGGTTAGATACAAAGTAAAGCTCCCTCTGCACTGTCCCCACAGAGACTCCCAGGACAGGTACAGCTCGGGGTTAGATACAGAATAAAGCTCCCTCTACACCGTCCCCATCAAACACTCCCAGGACAGGTACAGCATGGGGTTAGATACAGAGTAAAGCTCCCTCTACAATGTCTCCATCAGACACTCCCAGGACAGGTACAGCACGGGTTTAGATATAGAGTAAAGCTCAGTCTACACTGTCCCTAATCAAACACTCCCAGGACAGGTACAGCTCAGGGTTAGATACAGAGTAAAGCTCCCTCTACAATGTCTCCATCAGACACTCCCAGGACAGGTAAAGCACGGGTTTAGATATAGAGTAAAGCTCAGTCTACACTGTCCCCATCAAACTCTCCCACGACAGGTACAGCACGGGGTTAGATACAGAGTAAAGCTGCCTCTACACTTTCCCATCAAACACTCCCAGTACAGGAACAGCTCGGGGTAGATACAGAGTAAATCTCCCTCTACAATGTCCCCATCAAACACTCCCAGGAGAGGGACAGCGCGGCGTTAGATACAGACTAAAGCTGCCTCTACACTGTCCCCATCAAACACTCCCAGGACAGGAACAGCGCGGGGTTAGATACAGAGTAAAGCCCCCTCTACACTGTCCCCATCAAACACTCCCAGGGCAGTTACAGCATGGGGTTAAATACAGAGTAAATCTCTCTCTACACGGTCCCCATCAAACACTCTTAGGATAGGTACATCACGGGGTCAGATACAGAGTAAATCTCTCTCTACCTGTCCGCCTCAAACACTCCCAGGACAGTTACTGCATGGGGTTAGATACAGAGTAAAGCTTCCTCTACACAGTCCCCACAAAGACTCCCAGGACAGGTACAGCTCGGGGTTAGATACAGAGTAAAACTCCCTCTACACTGTACCCAACAAACAATCCCAGGACAGGAACAGCACAGGGTTAGATACAGAGTAAAGCTCCCTCTAAACTGTCCCCAACAAACAATCCCAGGACAGGAACAGCACAGGGTTAGATACAGAGTAAAGCTCCCTCTACACTTTCCCCATCAAACACTCCCAGGACAGGTACAGCACGGGGTTAGATACAGAGTAAAGCTCCCTCTACACTGTCCCCATCAAACACTCCCAGGACAGGTACAGCACAGGGTTAGATACAGAGTAAAGCTCCCTCTACACTGTCCCCATCAAACACTCCCAGGCCAGGTACAGCACGGGGTTAGATACAGAGTAAATCTCCGTCTATACTGTCCCCTTCAAACACTCCCAGGACATGTACAGCGCGGGGTAAGATACAGAGTAAAGCTGCCTCTACACTGTCCCCATCAAACACTCCCAGGACAGGAACAGCTCGGGGTTAGATACAGAGTAAAGCTCCCTCGACACTCTCCCCATCAAACACTACCAAGACAGTTACAGCATGGGGTTAAATACAGAGTAAATCTCTCTCTACCCCGTCCCCATCAAACGCTCCCAGGACAGGTAAAACACAGGGTTAGATACAGAGTAAATCTCTCTCTACACCGTCCCCATCAAACACTCTTAGGACAGGTACAACACGGGGTCAGATACAGAGTAAATCTCTCTCTACCTGTCCGCCTCAAACACTCCCAGGACAGTTACTGCATGGGGTTAGATACAGAGTAAAGCTTCATCAACACTGTCCCCATCAAAAACTCCCAGGACAGGTACAGCGCGGGGTTAGATACAGAGTAAAGCTCCATCTACACTGTCCCCATCAAACACTCCCAGGACAGGTACAGCACGGGGTTAGATACAGAGTAAAGCTCCCTCTACACTGTCTCAAACAAACACTCCCAAAACAGTTACAGCATGGGGTTAAATACAGAGTAATTCTCTCTCTACCCTGTCCCCATCTAACGCTCCCAGGTCAGGTAAAACACAGGGTTAGATACAGAGTAAATGTCTCTCTACACCGTCCCCATCAAACGCTCCCAGGGCAGGTACAGCACGGGTTTAGATACAGAGTAAAGCTCCCTCTACACTGTCCCCATTAAACAATTCCAGGAAAGGTACAGCACAGGGTTAGATACTAAGTAAAGCTCCCTCTACACTGTCCCCATCTAAAACTCCCAGGTCAGGCACAGCACGGGGTGAGATACAGAGTAAATCTCCCTCTACACTGTCCCCTTCAAACACTCCCAGGACAGGCATTGCACGGGGTTAGATACAGGGTAAAGCTGCCTCTACACTGTCCCCATCAAACACTCCCAGGAGAGGAACAGCTCGGGGTTAGATACAGAATAAAGCCCCCTCTACACTGTCCCCATCAAACACTCCCAGGACAGTTACAGCACGGGGTTAGATATATTGCAAATCTCCCTCTACACTGTCCCCATCAAACACTCCCAGGACAGTTACAGCATGGCGTTAGATACAGAGTAAATCTCCCTCTACACCGTCCCCATCAAACACTCACAGGACAGGTACAGCACAGGGTTAGATACAGAGTAAATCTCCCTCTACACTGTCCCCATCAAACACTCCCAGGACAGGTACAGCACGGGGTTAGATACAGAGTAAAGCTCCCTCTACACTGTCCCCATCAAACACTCCCAGGACAGGTACAGCACGGGGTTAGATACAGAGTAAATCTCCTCTACACTGTCCCCATCAAACACTCCCAGGACAGGTACTGCTCAGAGTGAGATACAGAGTAAATCTCCCTCTACACTGTCTCCATCAGACACTCCCAGGACAGGTACAGCACGGGTTTAGATACAGAGTAAAGCTCCCTCTACAATGTCTCCATCAGACACTCCCAGGACAGGTACAGCACGGGTTTAGATACAGAGTAAAGCTCCCTCTACACTGTCCCCATCAAACAATTCCAGGACAGGTACAGCATGGGGTTAGATACAGAGTAAAGCTCCCTCTATACTGTCCCCATCAAACACTCCCAGGAAAGGTACAGCACAGGTCTAGATACAGAGTAAAGCTCCCTCTACACTGTCCCCATCAAACACTCCCAGGGAAGGTACAGCACGGGGTTAGATACAGAGTAATGCTCCCTCTACACTGTCCCCATCAAACACTCCCAGGACAGGTACAGCACAGGGTTAGATACAGAGTAAAGCTCCCTCTACACTGTCCCCATCAAACACTCCCAGGACAGTTACAGCACGGGGTTAGATACAGAGTAAAGCTCCCTCTACACTGTCCCCATCAAACACTCCCAGGACAGGTACAGCACGGGTTAGATACAGAGTAAAGCTCCCTCTACACTGTCCCCACAAAGACTCCCAGGACAGGTACAGCTCGGGGTTAGATACAGAGTAAAGCTCCCTCTACACTGTCCCCATCTAAAACTCCCTGGTCAGGCACAGCACGGGGTGAGATACAGAGTAAATCTCCCTCTACACTGTCCCCATCAAACACTCCCAGGACAGGCATTGCACGGGGTTAGATACAGAGTAAAGCTGCCTCTACACTGTCCCCATCAAACACTCCCAGGAGAGGAACAGCTCGGGGTTAGATACAGAATAAAGCCCCCTCTACACTGTCCCCATCAAACACTCCCAGGGCAGTTACAGCATGGCGTTAAATACAGAGTAAATCTCCCTCTACACCGTCCCCATCAAACACTCTAATGACAGGTACAGCACGGGGTCAGATACAGAGTAAATCTCTCTCTACCTGACCGCCTCAAAGACACCCAGGACAGGTACTGCATGGGGTTAGATACAGAGTAAAGCTTCCTCTACACTGTCCCCATCAAACACTCCCAGGACAGGTACAGCACGGGGTTAGATATAGAGTAAACCTCCCTCTCCACTGTCGCCATCAAACACTCCTAGGACAGGTAGAGCACAGGGGTTAGATGCAGAGTTAAGCTCCCTCTACACTGTCCCCATCAAACTCTCCCAGGACAGGTACAGCACGCGTTTAGATACAGAGTAAAGCTCCCTCTACAATGTCTCCATCAGACACACCCAGGACAGGTACAGCACAGGGTTAGATACAGAGTAAAGCTCCCTCTACACTGTCCCCATCAAACTCTCCCAGGACAGGTACAGCATGGGGTTAGATACAGAGTAAATCTCCATCTACACTGTCCGCATCAAACACTGCCAGGACAGGTACAGCACGGAGTTAGATACAGAATAAAGCTCCCTCTACACTGTCCCCATCAAACACTCCCAGGACAGGTACAGCACAGGGTTAGATACAGAGTAAGGCTCCATCTACACTGTCCCCATCAAACTGTCCCAGGACAGGTACAGCACGGGGTTAGATACAAAGTAAAGCTCCCTCTATACTGTCCCCATCAAACACTCCCAGGACAGGTACAGCACGGGGTTAGATACAGAGTAAAGCTCCCTCTACACTGTCCCCATCAAACTCTCCCAGGATAGGTACAGCATGGGGTTAGATACAGAGTAAATCTTCCTCTACACTGTCCCCATCTAAAACTCCCAGGTCAGGTACAGCACGGGGTGAGATACAGAGTAAATCTCCCTCTACACTGTCCCCATCAAACACTCCCAGGAAAGGTACAGCACAGGGTTAGATACAGAGTAAAGCTCCCTCTACACTGTCCCCACAAAGACTCCCAGGACAGGTACAGCTCGGGGTTAGATACAGAGTAAAGCTCCCTCTACACTGTCCCCATCAAACACTCCCAGGACAGGTACAGCACGGGGTTAGATACAGAGTAAAGCTCCCTCTACACTGTCCCCATCAAACACTCCCAGGACAGGTACAGCACGGGGTTAGATACAGAGTAAAGCTCCCTCTACACTGTCCCCATCAAACACTCCCAGGGCAGGTACAGCTCAGGGTTAGATACAGAGTAAAGCTCCCTCTACAATGTCTCTATCAGACAATCCCAGGACAGGTACAGCACGGGTTTAGATACAGAGTAAAGCTCCCTCTACACTGTCCCCATCAAACTCTCCCAGGATAGGTACAGCATGGGGTTAGATACAGAGTAAATCTTCCTCTACACTGTCCCCATCAAACACTCCCAGGACAGGTACAGCTCGGGGTTAGATACAGAGTAAAGCTCCCTCTACACTTTCCCCATTAAACAATTCCAGGAAAGGTACAGCACAGGGTTAGATACTAAGTAAAGCTCCCTCTACACTGTCCCCATCTAAAACTCCCTGGTCAGGCACAGCACGGGGTGAGATACAGAGTAAATCTCACTCTACACTGTCCCCTTCAAACACTCCCAGGACAGGCATTGCACGGGGTTAGATACAGAGTAAAGCTGCCTCTACACTGTCCCCATCAAACACTCCCAGGAGAGGAACAGCTCGGGGTTAGATACAGAATAAAGCCCCCTCTACACTGTCCCCATCAAACACTCCCAGGGCAGTTACAGCATGGCCTTAAATACAGAGTAAATCTCCCTCTACACCGTCCCCATCAAACACTCTAATGACAGGTACAGCACGGGGTCAGATACAGAGTAAATCTCTCTCTACCTGACCGCCTCAAAGACACCCAGGACAGTTACTGCATGGGGTTAGATACAGAGTAAAGCTTCCTCTACACTGTCCCCATCAAACACTCCCAGGACAGGTACAGCACGGGGTTAGATATAGAGTAAACCTCCCTCTCCACTGTCGCCATCAAACACTCCTAGGACAGGTAGAGCACAGGGTTAGATGCAGAGTTAAGCTCCCTCTACACTGTCCCCATCAAACTCTCCCAGGACAGGTACAGCACGCGTTTAGATACAGAGTAAAGCTCCCTCTACAATGTCTCCATCAGACACACCCAGGACAGGTACAGCACAGGGTTAGATACAGAGTAAAGCTCCCTCTACACTGTCCCCATCAAACTCTCCCAGGACAGGTACAGCATGGGGTTAGATACAGAGTAAATCTCCATCTACACTGTCCGCATCAAACACTGCCAGGACAGGTACAGCACGGAGTTAGATACAGAATAAAGCTCCCTCTACACTGTCCCCATCAAACACTCCCAGGACAGGTACAGCACAGGGTTAGATACAGAGTAAGGCTCCATCTACACTGTCCCCATCAAACTGTCCCAGGACAGGTACAGCACGGGGTTAGATACAAAGTAAAGCTCCCTCTATACTGTCCCCATCAAACACTCCCAGGAAAGGTACAGCACGGGGTTGGATACAAAGTAAAGCTCCCTCTACACTGTCCCCATCAAACAATCCCAGGACAGATACAGCTCAGGGTTAGATACAGAGTAAAGCTCCCTCTACACCGTCCCCATCAAACACTCCCAGGACAGGTACAGCACAGGGTTAGATACAGAGTAAAGCTCCCTCTACACTGTCCCCATCAAACTCTCCCAGGATAGGTACAGCATGGGGTTAGATACAGAGAAAATCTCCCTCTACACCGTCCCCATCAAACACTCTAAGGACAGGTACAGCACGGGGTCAGATACAGAGTAAATCTCTCTCTACCTGTCCGCCTCAAACACTCCCAGGACAGTTACTGCATGGGGTTAGATACAGAGTAAAGCTTCCTCTACACTGTCCCCATCAAACACTCCCAGGACAGGTACGGCACGGAGTTAGATATAGAGTAAAGCTCAATCTCCACTGTCCCCATCAAACACTCTCAGAACAGGTACAGCACGTGGTTAGATACAGAATAAAGCTCCCTCTACACTGTCCCCAACAAACTCTCCCAGGACAGGTACAGCATGGGGTTAGATACAGAGTAAAGCTCCCTCTATACTGTCCCCATCAAACACTCCCAGGAAAGGTACAGCACAGTTTTAGATACAAAGTAAAGCTCCCTCTGCACTGTCCCCACAGAGACTCCCAGGACAGGTACAGCTCGGGGTTAGATACAGAATAAAGCTCCCTCTACACCGTCCCCATCAAACACTCCCAGGACATGTACAGCACGGGGTTAGATACAGAGTAAAGCTCCCTCTACAATGTCTCCATCAGACACTCCCAGGACAGGTACAGCACGGGTTTAGATATAGAGTAAAGCTCAGTCTACACTGTCCCTAATCAAACACTCCCAGGACAGGTACAGCTCAGGGTTAGATACAGAGTAAAGCTCCCTCTACAATGTCTCCATCAGACACTCCCAGGACAGGTAAAGCACGGGTTTAGATATAGAGTAAAGCTCAGTCTACACTGTCCCCATCAAACTCTCCCACGACAGGTACAGCACGGGGTTAGATACAGAGTAAAGCTGCCTCTACACTTTCCCATCAAACACTCCCAGTACAGGAACAGCTCGGGGTTAGATACAGAGTAAATCTCCCTCTACAATGTCCCCATCAAACACTCCCAGGACAGTTACAGCATGGGGTTAAATGCAGAGTAAATCTCTCTCTACCCCATCCCCATCAAACTCTCCCAGGACAGGTACAACACAGGTTTAGATACAGAGTAAATCTCTCTCTACACCGTCCCCATCAAACACTCTTAGGACAGGTACAGCACGGGGTCAGATACAGAGTAAATCTCTCTCTACCTGTCCGCCTCAAACACTTCCAGGACAGTTACAGCACGGGGTTAGATACAGAGTAAAGCTCCCTCTACACTGTCCCCTTCAAACACTCCCAGGAAAGGTACAGCACAGGGTTGGATACAATGTAAAGCTCCCTCTACACTGTCCCCATCAAACACTCCCAGGACAGGTACAGCTCAGGGTTAGATACAGAGTAAAGCTCCCTCTACACTGTCCCCATCAAACACTCCCAGGACAGGTACAGCTCAGGGTTAGATACAGAGTAAAGCTCCCTCTACAATGTCTCTATCAGACACTCCCAGGACAGGTACAGCACGGGTTTCGATACAGAGTAAAGCTCCCTCTACACTCTCCCCATCAAACATTCCCAGGATAGGTACAGCATGGGGTTAGATACAGAGAAAATCTCCCTCTACACCGTCCCCATCAAACACTCTAAGGACAGGTACAGCACGGGGTTAGATACAGAGTAAAGCTCCCTCTACACCGTCCCCATCAAACACTCTAAGGACAGGTACAGCACGGGGTCAGATACAGAGTAAATCTCTCTCTACCTGTCCGCCTCAAACACTCCCAGGACAGTTACTGCATGGGGTTAGATACAGAGTAAAGCTTCCTCTACACTGTCCCCATCAAACACTCCCAGGACAGGTACGGCACGGAGTTAGATATAGAGTAAAGCTCAATCTCCACTGTCCCCATCAAACACTCTCAGAACAGGTACAGCACGTGGTTAGATACAGAATAAAGCTCCCTCTACACTGTCCCCAACAAACTCTCCCAGGACAGGTACAGCATGGGGTTAGATACAGAGTAAATCTACATCTACACTGTACCCATCAAACACTGCCAGGACAGGTACAGCACGGGGTTAGATACAGAGTAAAGCTCCCTCTATACTGTCCCCATCAAACACTCCCAGGAAAGGTACAGCACAGGGTTAGATACAAAGTAAAGCTCCCTCTGCACTGTCCCCACAGAGACTCCCAGGACAGGTACAGCTCGGGGTTAGATACAGAATAAAGCTCCCTCTACACCGTCCCCATCAAACACTCCCAGGACAGGTACAGCATGGGGTTAGATACAGAGTAAAGCTCCCTCTTCAATGTCTCCATCAGACACTCCCAGGACAGGTACAGCACGGGTTTAGATATAGAGTAAAGCTCAGTCTACACTGTCCCTAATCAAACACTCCCAGGACAGGTACAGCTCAGGGTTAGATACAGAGTAAAGCTCCCTCTACAATGTCTCCATCAGACACTCCCAGGACAGGTAAAGCACGGGTTTAGATATAGAGTAAAGCTCAGTCTACACTGTCCCCATCAAACTCTCCCACGACAGGTACAGCACGGGGTTAGATACAGAGTAAAGCTGCCTCTACACTTTCCCATCAAACACTCCCAGTACAGGAACAGCTCGGGGTAGATACAGAGTAAATCTCCCTCTACAATGTCCCCATCAAACACTCCCAGGAGAGGGACAGCGCGGCGTTAGATACAGACTAAAGCTGCCTCTACACTGTCCCCATCAAACACTCCCAGGACAGGAACAGCGCGGGGTTAGATACAGAGTAAAGCCCCCTCTACACTGACCCCATCAAACACTCCCAGGGCAGTTACAGCATGGGGTTAAATACAGAGAAAATCTCTCTCTACACGGTCCCCATCAAACACTCTTAGGATAGGTACAGCACGGGGTCAGATACAGAGTAAATCTCTCTCTACCTGTCCGCCTCAAACACTCCCAGGACAGTTACTGCATGGGGTTAGATACAGAGTAAAGCTTCCTCTACACAGTCCCCACAAAGACTCCCAGGACAGGTACAGCTCGGGGTTAGATACAGAGTAAAACTCCCTCTACACTGTACCCAACAAACAATCCCAGGACAGGAACAGCACAGGGTTAGATAGAGAGTAAAGCTCCCTCTAAACTGTCCCCAACAAACAATCCCAGGACAGGAACAGCACAGGGTTAGATACAGAGTAAAGCTCCCTCTACACTTTCCCCATCAAACACTCCCAGGACAGGTACAGCACGGGGTTAGATACAGAGTAAAGCTCCCTCTACACTGTCCCCATCAAACACTCCCAGGACAGGTACAGCACAGGGTTAGATACAGAGTAAAGCTCCCTCTACACTGTCCCCATCAAACACTCCCAGGCCAGGTACAGCACGGGGTTAGATACAGAGTAAATCTCCGTCTATACTGTCCCCTTCAAACACTCCCAGGACATGTACGGCGCGGGGTAAGATACAGAGTAAAGCTGCCTCTACACTGTCCCCATCAAACACTCCCAGGACAGGAACAGCTCGGGGTTAGATACAGAGTAAAGCTCCCTCGACACTCTCCCCATCAAACACTACCAAGACAGTTACAGCATGGGGTTAAATACAGAGTAAATCTCTCTCTACCCCGTCCCCATCAAACGCTCCCAGGACAGGTAAAACACAGGGTTAGATACAGAGTAAATCTCTCTCTACACCGTCCCCATCAAACACTCTTAGGACAGGTACAACACGGGGTCAGATACAGAGTAAATCTCTCTCTACCTGTCCGCCTCAAACACTCCCAGGACAGTTACTGCATGGGGTTAGATACAGAGTAAAGCTTCATCAACACTGTCCCCATCAAACACTCCCAGGACAGGTACAGCGCGGGGTTAGATACAGAGTAAAGCTCCATCTACACTGTCCCCATCAAACACTCTCAGAACAGGTACAGCACGGGGTTAGATACAGAATAAAGCTTCCTCTACACTGTCCCCATCAAACACTCCCAGGACAGGTACAGCACAGGGTTAGATACAGAGTAAAGCTCCCTCTACACTGTCCCCATCAAACATTCCCAGGGCAGGTACAGCACAGGGTTAGATACAGAGTAAAGCTCCCTCTACACTGTCCCCATCAAACTCTCCCAGGACAGGTACAGCACGCGTTTAGATACAGAGTAAAGCTCCCTCTACAATGTCTCCATCAGACACACCCAGGACAGGTACAGCACAGGGTTAGATACAGAGTAAGGCTCCCTCTACACTGTCCCAATCAAACACTCCCAGGACAGGTACAGCACAGGGTTAGATACAGAGTAAGGCTCCCTCTACACTGTCCCCATCAAACTCTCCCAGGACAGGTACAGCATGGGGTTAGATACAGAGTAAATCTCCATCTACACTGTCCGCATCAAACACTCCCAGGACAGGTACAGCACGGGGTTAGATACAGAGTAAAGCTCCCTCTACACTGTCCCCATCAAACTCTCCCAGGATAGGTACAGCACGGGGTCAGATACAGAGTAAATCTCTCTCTACCTGTCCGCCTCAAACACTCCCAGGACAGTTACTGCATGGGGTTAGATACAGAGTAAAGCTTCCTCTACACTGTCCCCATCAAACACTCCCAGGACAGGTACGGCACGGAGTTAGATATAGAGTAAAGCTCAATCTCCACTGTCCCCATCAAACACTCTCAGAACAGGTACAGCACAGGTTAGATACAAAGTAAAGCTCCCTCTACACTGTCCCCAACAAACTCTCCCAGGACAGGTACAGCACGGGGTTAGATACAGAGTAAAGCTCCCTCTATACTGTCCCCATCAAACACTCCCAGGAAAGGTACAGCACAGGGTTAGATACAAAGTAAAGCTCCCTCTGCACTGTCCCCACAGAGACTCCCAGGACAGGTACAGCTCGGGGTTAGATACAGAATAAAGCTCCCTCTACACCGTCCCCATCAAACACTCCCAGGACAGGTACAGCATGGGGTTAGATACAGAGTAAAGCTCCCTCTACAATGTCTCCATCAGACACTCCCAGGACAGGTACAGCACGGGTTTAGATATAGAGTAAAGCTCAGTCTACACTGTCCCTAATCAAACACTCCCAGGACAGGTACAGCTCAGGGTTAGATACAGAGTAAAGCTCCCTCTACAATGTCTCCATCAGACACTCCCAGGACAGGTCAAGCACGGGTTTAGATATAGAGTAAAGCTCAGTCTACACTGTCCCCATCAAACTCTCCCACGACAGGTACAGCACGGGGTTAGATACAGAGTAAAGCTGCCTCTACACTTTCCCATCAAACACTCCCAGTACAGGAACAGCTCGGGGTTAGATACAGAGTAAATCTCGCTCTACAATGTCCTCATCAAACACTCCCAGGACAGTTACAGCATGGGGTTAAATGCAGAGTAAATCTCTCTCTACCCCGTCCCCATCAAACTCTCCCAGGACAGGTACAACACAGGTTTAGATACAGAGTAAATCTCTCTCTACACCGTCCCCATCAAACACTCTTAGGACAGGTACAGCACGGGGTCAGATACAGAGTAAATCTCTCTCTACCTGTCCGCCTCAAACACTCCCAGGACAGGTACAGCACGGGGTTAGATACAGAGTAAAGCTCCCTCTATACTGTCCCCATCAAACACTCCCAGGACAGGTACAGCTCAGGGTTAGATACAGAGTAAAGCTCCCTCTACACTGTCCCCATCAAACACTCCCAGGACAGGTACAGCTCAGGGTTAGATACAGAGTAAAGCTCCCTCTACAATGTCTCTATCAGACACTCCCAGGACAGGTACAGCACGGGTTTAGATACAGAGTAAAGCTCCCTCTACACTGTCCCCATTAAACATTCCCAGGATAGGTACAGCATGGGGTTAGATACAGAGAAAATCTCCCTCTACACCGTCCCCATCAAACACTCTAAGGACAGGTACAGCACGGGGTCAGATACAGAGTAAATCTCTCTCTACCTGTCCGCCTCAAACACTCCCAGGACAGTTACTGCATGGGGTTAGATACAGAGTAAAGCTTCCTCTACACTGTCCCCATCAAACACTCCCAGGACAGGTACGGCACGGAGTTAGATATAGAGTAAAGCTCAATCTCCACTGTCCCCATCAAACACTCTCAGAACAGGTACAGCACGTGGTTAGATACAGAATAAAGCTCCCTCTACACTGTCCCCAACAAACTCTCCCAGGACAGGTACAGCATGGGGTTAGATACAGAGTAAATCTACATCTACACTGTACCCATCAAACACTGCCAGGACAGGTACAGCACGGGGTTAGATACAGAGTAAAGCTCCCTCTATACTGTCCCCATCAAACACTCCCAGGAAAGGTACAGCACAGGGTTAGATACAAAGTAAAGCTCCCTCTGCACTGTCCCCACAGAGACTCCCAGGACAGGTACAGCTCGGGGTTAGATACAGAATAAATCTCCCTCTACAACGTCCCCATCAAACACTCCCAGGACAGGTACAGCATGGGGTTAGATACAGAGTAAAGCTCCCTCTACAATGTCTCCATCAGACACTCCCAGGACAGGTACAGCACGGGTTTAGATATAGAGTAAAGCTCAGTCTACACTGTCCCTAATCAAACACTCCCAGGACAGGTACAGCTCAGGGTTAGATACAGAGTAAAGCTCCCTCTACAATGTCTCCATCAGACACTCCCAGGACAGGTAAAGCACGGGTTTAGATATAGAGTAAAGCTCAGTCTACACTGTCCCCATCAAACTCTCCCACGACAGGTACAGCACGGGGTTAGATACAGAGTAAAGCTGCCTCTACACTTTCCCATCAAACACTCCCAGTACAGGAACAGCTCGGGGTTAGATACAGAGTAAATCTCCCTCTACAATGTCCCCATCAAACACTCCCAGGACAGTTACAGCATGGGGTTAAATGCAGAGTAAATCTCTCTCTACCCCGTCCCCATCAAACTCTCCCAGGACAGGTACAACACAGGTTTAGATACAGAGTAAATCTCTCTCTACACCGTCCCCATCAAACACTCTTAGGACAGGTACAGCACGGGGTCAGATACAGAGTAAATCTCTCTCTACCTGTCCGCCTCAAACACTCCCAGGACAGTTACAGCACGGGGTTAGATAGAGAGTAAAGCTCCCTCTACACAGTCCCCATCAATCCCTCTCAGAACAGGTACAGCATGGGGTCAGATTCAGAGTAAATCTCTCTCTACACTGTCCCCATCAAACAATCCCAGGAAAGGTACAGCACAGGGTTAGATGCAGAGTACAGCTCCCTCTGCACTGTCCCCATCAAACACTCCCAGGACAGGTACAGCTCGGGGTTAGATACAGAGTAAAGCTCCCTCTACACTTTCCCCATCAAACACTCCCAGGATAGGTACAGCACGGGGTTAGATACAGAGTAAAGCTCCCTCCATACTGTCCCCATCAAACACTCCCAGGAAAGGTACAGCATAGGGTTAGATACAAAGTAAAGCTCGCTCTACACTGTCCCCATCAAACTCTCCCCGTACAGGTACAGCACGGGGTTAGATACAGAGCAAAGCTCCCTCTACACTGTCCCAATCAAACACTCCCAGGACAGGCAAAGCACGGGGTGAGATACAGAGTAAATCTCCCTCTACACTGTCCCCATCAAACACTCCCAGGACAGGTACAGCTCAGGGTTAGATACAGAGTAAAGCTCCCTCTACACTGTCCCCATCAAACACTCCCAGGACAGGTAGAGCGCGGGGTTAGATACAGAGTAAATCTCACTCTACACTGTCCCCATCAAACACTCCCAGGACAGGTACAGCACGGGGTTAGATACAGAGTAAATCTCTCTCTACACTGTCCCCGTCAAGCACTCCCAGGACAGGTACAGCACAGGGTTAGATACAGAATAAAGCTCCCTCTACACTCTCTCCATCAAACACTCCCAGGAAAGGTACAGCATGGGGTTAGATATAGAGTAAACCTCCCTCTACACTGTCCCCATCAAACACTCCCAGGGCAGGTACAGCACGGGTTTCGATACAGAGTAAAGCTCCCTCTACACTGTCCCCATCAAACTCTCCCAGGACAGGTACAGCACGGGGTTAGATACAGAGTAAAGCTCCCTCTACACTGTCCCCATCAAACACTCCCAGGACAGGTACAGGACAGGGTTGGATACAGAGTAAAGCTCCCTCTACACTGTCCCCATCAAACACTCCCAGGAAAGGTACAGGACAGGGTTGGATACAGAGTAAAGCTCCCTCTACACTGTCCCCATCAAACACTCCCAGGACAGTTACAGCATGGGGTTAAATACACAGTAAATCTCTCTCTACACCGTCCCCATCAAACGCTCCCAGGACAGTTACAGCACGGGTTTAGACACAGAGTAAATCTCTCTCTACACTGTCCCCGTCAAGCACTCCCAGGACAGGTACAGCACAGGGTTAGATAGAGAATAAAGCTCCCTCTACACTCTCTCCATCAAACACTCCCAGGAAAGGTACAGCATGGGGTTAGATACAGAGTAAATCTCCCTCTACACTGTCCCCATCAAACACTCCCAGGACAGGTACAGCACAAGGTTAGATACAGAGTAAAGCTCCCTCTACACTGTCCCCATCTAAAACTCCCAGGTCAGGCACACCACGGGCTGAGATACAGAGTAAAGGTCCCTCTACACTGTCCCCTTCAAACACTCCCAGGAGAGGAACAGCTCGGGGTTAGATACAGAGTAAAGCACCCTCTACACTGACCCATCAAACACTCCCAGGGCAGTTACAGCATGGGGTTAGATATAGAGTAAAGCTCCCTCGACACTGTCCCCATCAAATACTCCCAGGACAGTTACAGCATGGGGTTAAATACAGAGTAAATCTCTCTCTACCCCGTCCCCATCAAACGTTCCCAGGACAGGTACAACACAGGGTTAGATAGAGAGTAAATCTCTCTCTACACCGTCCCCATCAAACACTCTAAGGACAGGTACAGCACGGGGTCAGATACAGAGTAAATCTCTCTCTACCTGTCCGCCTCAAACACTCCCAGGACAGTTACTGCATGGGGTTAGACACAGAGTAAAGCTTCCTCTACACTGTCCCCATCAAACACTCCCAGGACAGGTACAGCTCAGGGTTAGATACAGAGTAAAGCTCCCTCTACACTGTCCCCATCAAACTCTCCCAGGATAGGTACAGCACGGGGTCAGATACAGAGTAAATCTCTCTCTACCTGTCCGCCTCAAACACTCCCAGGACAGTTACTGCATGGGGTTAGATACAGAGTAAAGCTTCCTCTACACTGTCCCCATCAAACACTCCCAGGACAGGTACGGCACGGAGTTAGATATAGAGTAAAGCTCAATCTCCACTGTCCCCATCAAACACTCTCAGAACAGGTACAGCACGTGGTTAGATACAGAATAAAGCTCCCTCTACACTGTCCCCAACAAACTCTCCCAGGACAGGTACAGCATGGGGTTAGATACAGAGTAAAGCTCCCTCTATACTGTCCCCATCAAACACTCCCAGGAAAGGTACAGCACAGGGTTAGATACAAAGTAAAGCTCCCTCTGCACTGTCCCCACAGAGACTCCCAGGACAGGTACAGCTCGGGGTTAGATACAGAATAAAGCTCCCTCTACACCGTCCCCATCAAACACTCCCAGGACAGGTACAGCACGGGGTTAGATACAGAGTAAAGCTCCCTCTACAATGTCTCCATCAGACACTCCCAGGACAGGTACAGCACGGGTTTAGATATAGAGTAAAGCTCAGTCTACACTGTCCCTAATCAAACACTCCCAGGACAGGTACAGCTCAGGGTTAGATACAGAGTAAAGCTCCCTCTACAATGTCTCCATCAGACACTCCCAGGACAGGTAAAGCACGGGTTTAGATATAGAGTAAAGCTCAGTCTACACTGTCCCCATCAAACTCTCCCACGACAGGTACAGCACGGGGTTAGATACAGAGTAAAGCTGCCTCTACACTTTCCCATCAAACACTCCCAGTACAGGAACAGCTCGGGGTTAGATACAGAGTAAATCTCCCTCTACAATGTCCCCATCAAACACTCCCAGGACAGTTACAGCATGGGGTTAAATGCAGAGTAAATCTCTCTCTACCCCGTCCCCATCAAACTCTCCCAGGACAGGTACAACACAGGTTTAGATACAGAGTAAATCTCTCTCTACACCGTCCCCATCAAACACTCTTAGGACAGGTACAGCACGGGGTCAGATACAGAGTAAATCTCTCTCTACCTGTCCGCCTCAAACACTCCCAGGACAGTTACAGCACGGGGTTAGATACAGAGTAAAGCTCCCTCTATACTGTCCCCATCAAACACTCCCAGGAAAGGTACAGCACAGGGTTGGATACAAAGTAAAGCTCCCTCTACACTGTCCCCATCAAACACTCCCAGGACAGGTACAGCTCAGGGTTAGATACAGAGTAAAGCTCCCTCTACACTGTCCCCATCAAACACTCCCAGGACAGGTACAGCTCAGGGTTAGATACAGAATAAAGCTCCCTCTACACTGTCCCCATCAACACTCCTAGGACAGGTACAGCACAGGGTTAGATGCAGAGTACAGCTCCCTCTGCACTGTCCCCATCAAACACTCCCAGGACAGGTACAGCTCGGGGTTAGATACAGAGTAAAGCTCCCTCTACACTGTCCCCATCAAACACTCCCAGGACAGGTACAGCTCAGGGTTAGATACAGAATAAAGCTCCCTCTACACTGTCCCCATCAACACTCCTAGGACAGGTACAGCACAGGGTTAGATGCAGAGTACAGCTCCCTCTGCACTGTCCCCATCAAACACTCCCAGGACAGGTACAGCTCGGGGTTAGATACAGAGTAAAGCTCCCTCTACACTTTCCCCATCAAACACTCCCAGGACAGGTACAGCACGGGGTTTGATACAGAGTAAAGCTCCCTCCATACTGTCCCCATCAAACACTCCCAGGAAAGGTACAGCATAGGGTTAGATACAAAGTAAAGCTCGCTCTACACTGTCCCCATCAAACTCTCCCCGTACAGGTACAGCACGGGGTTAGATACAGAGCAAAGCTCCCTCTACACTGTCCCAATCAAACACTCCCAGGACAGGCAAAGCACGGGGTGAGATACAGAGTAAATCTCCCTCTACACTGTCCCCATCAAACACTCCCAGGACAGGTACAGCTCAGGGTTAGATACAGAGTAAAGCTCCCTCTACACTGTCCCCATCAAACACTCCCAGGACAGGTACAGCGCGGGGTTAGATACAGAGTAAATCTCACTCTACACTGTCCCCATCAAACACTCCCAGGACAGTTACAGCACGGGGTTAGATACAGAGTAAATCTCTCTCTACACTGTCCCCGTCAAGCACTCCCAGGACAGGTACAGCACAGGGTTAGATACAGAATAAAGCTCCCTCTACATTCTCTCCATCAAACACTCCCAGGAAAGGTACAGCATGGGGTTAGATATAGAGTAAACCTCCCTCTACACTGTCCCCATCAAACACTCCCAGGGCAGGTACAGCACGGGTTTCGATACAGAGTAAAGCTACCTCTACACTGTCCCCATCAAACACTCCCAGGAGAGGTACAGCACGGGGTTAGATACAGAGTAAATCTCCCTCTATACTGTCCCCATCAAACACTCCCAGGAAAGGTACAGGACAGGGTTAGATACAGAGTAAAGCTCCCTCTACACTGTCCCCATCCAAAACTCCCAGGACAAGTACTGCTCGGGTTTAGATATAGAGTAAAGCTCCCTCTACACTGTCCCCATCAAACACTCTCCGGACAAGTACTGCTCGGGTTTAGATACAGAGTAAAGCTCCCTGTACACTGTCCCCATCAAACACTCCCAAGACAGTTACAGCATGGGGTTAAATACACAGTAAATCTCTCTCTACACCGTCCCCATCAAACGCTCCCAGGACAGTTACAGCACGGGTTTAGACACAGAGTAAATCTCTCTTTACACTGTCCCCGTCAAACACTCCCAGGAAAGGTACAGCATGGGGTTAGATACAGAGTAAATCTCCCTCTACACTGTCCCCATCAAACACTCCCAGGACAGGTACAGCACAAGGTTAGATACAGAGTAAAGCTTCCTCTACACTGTCCCCATCAAACACTCCCAGGACAGGTACAGCACAAGGTTAGATACAGAGTAAAGCTCCCTCTACACTGTCCCCATCTAAAACTCCCAGGTCAGGCACACCACGGGCTGAGATACAGAGTAAAGGTCCCTCTACACTGTCCCCTTCAAACACTCCCAGGAGAGGAACAGCTCGGGGTTAGATACAGAGTAAAGCACCCTCTACACTGACCCATCAAACACTCCCAGGGCAGTTACAGCATGGGGTTAGATACAGAGTAAAGCTCCCTCGACACTGTCCCCATCAAATACTCCCAGGACAGTTACAGCATGGGGTTAAATACAGAGTAAATCTCTCTCTACCCCGTCCCCATCAAACGTTCCCAGGACAGGTACAACACAGGGTTAGATAGAGAGTAAATCTCTCTCTACACCGTCCCCATCAAACACTCTAAGGACAGGTACAGCACGGGGTCAGATACAGAGTAAATCTCTCTCTACCTGTCCGCCTCAAACACTCCCAGGACAGTTACTGCATGGGGTTAGACACAGAGTAAAGCTTCCTCTACACTGTCCCCATCAAACACTCCCAGGACAGGTACAGCACGGGGTTAGATACAGAGTAAAGCTCCCTCTACACTGTCCCCATCAAACACTCTCAGAACAGGTACAGCATGTGGTTAGATACAGAGTAAATCTCCCTCTATACTGTCCCCATCAAACACTCCCAGGACAGTTACAGCATGGGGTTAAATACACAGTAAATCTCTCTCTACACTGTCCCCGTCAAGCACTCCCAGGACAGGTACAGCACAGGGTTAGATACAGAATAAAGCTCCCTCTACCCTCTCTCCATCAAACACTCCCAGGAAAGTTACAGAATGGGGTTAGATACTAAGTAAAGCTCCCTCTACACTGTCCCCATCTAAAACTCCCAGGTCAGGCACACCACGGGCTGAGATACAGAGTAAATCTCCCTGTACACTGTCCCCATCAAACACTCTCCGGACAAGTACTGCTCGGGTTTAGATACAGAGTAAAGGTCCCTCTACACTGTCCCCTTCAAACACTCCCAGGAGAGGAACAGCTCGGGGTTAGATACAGAGTAAAGCCCCCTCTACACTGACCCATCAAACACGACCAGGGCAGTTACAGCATGGGGTTAGATATAGAGTAAAGCTCCCTCGACACTGTCCCCATCAAACACTCCCAGGACAGTTACAGCATGGGGTTAAATACAGAGTAAACCTCTCTCTACCCTGTCCCCATCAAACGCTCCCAGGACAGGTACAACACAGGGTTAGATAGAGAGTAAATCTCTCTCTACACCGTCCCCATCAAACACTCTAAGGACAGGTACAGCACGGGGTCAGATACAGAGTAAATCTCTCTCTACCTGTCCGCCTCAAACACTCCCAGGACAGTTACTGCATGGGGTTAGACACAGAGTAAAGCTTCCTCTACACTGTCCCCATCAAACACTCCCAGGACAGGTACAGCGCGGGGTTAGATACGGAGTAAAGCTCCCTCTACACTGTCCCCATCAGACACTCTCAGAACAGGTACAGCACGTGGTTAGATACAGAACAAAGCTCCCTGTACACTGTCCCCATCAAACACTCCCAGGACAGGTACAACACAGGGGTAGATACAGAGTTACGCTCCCTCTGCACTGTCCCCATCAAACTCTCCCAGGACAGGTACAGCACGGGGTTAGATACAGAGTAAAGCTCCCTCTACACTTTCCCCATCAAACACTCCCAGGATAGTTACAGCACGGGGTTAGATACAGAGTAAATCTCCCTCTACACTGTCCCCACAAAGACTCCCAGGACAGGTACAGCTCGGGGTTAGATACAGAGTAAATCTCCCTCTACACTGTCCCCATCAAACACTCTCAGAACAGGTACAGCATGTGGTTAGATACAGAGTAAATCTCCCTCTATACTGTCCCCATCAAACACTCCCAGGGCAGTTACAGCATGGGGTTAGATATAGAGTAAAGCTCCCTCGACACTGTCCCCATCAAACACTCCCAGGACAGTTACAGCATGGGGTTAAATACACAGTAAATCTCTCTCTACACCGTCCCCATCAAACGCTCCCAGGACAGTTACAGCACGGGGTTAGACACAGAGTAAATCTCTCTCTACACTGTCCCCGTCAAGCACTCCCAGGACAGGTACAGCACAGGGTTAGATACAGAATAAAGCTCCCTCTACACTCTCTCCATCAAACACTCCCAGGAAAGGTACAGCATGGGGTTAGATACAGAGTAAACCTCCCTCTACACTGTCCCCATCAAACACTCCCAGGACAGGTACAGCACGGGTTTCGATACAGAGTAAAGCTCCTTCTACGTTGTCCCCATCAAACTTTCCCAGGACAGGTACAGCATGGGGTTAGATACAGAGTAAAGCTCCCTCTATACTGTCCCCATCAAACACTCCCAGGAAAGGTACAGGACAGGGTTAGATACTAAGTAAAGCTCCCTGTACACTGTCCCCATCTAAAACTCCCAGGTCAGGCACACCACGGGCTGAGATACAGAGTAAATCTCACTCTGCACTGTCCCCATCAAACACTCTCCGGACAAGTACTGCTCGGGTTTAGATACAGAGTAAAGGTCCCTCTACACTGTCCCCATCAAACACTCCCAGGAGAGGAACAGCTCGGGGTTAGATACAGAGTAAAGCCCCCTCTACACTGACCCATCAAACACTCCCAGGACAGGTACAGCACGGGGTTAGATATAGAGTAAAGCTCCCTCTACACCGTCCCCTTCAAACACTCCCAGGACAGTTACAGCATGGGGTTAGATACAGAGTAAATCTCTCTCTACCCCGTCCCCATCAAACGCTCCCAGGACAGGTACAACACAGGGTTAGATAGAGAGTAAATCTCTCTCTACACTGTCCCAATCAGACACTCTCAGAACAGGTACAGCACGGGGTTAGATACAGAGTGAAGCTCCCTCTACACTGTCCCCATCTAAAACTCCCAGGACAAGTACTGCTCGGGTTTAGATACAGAGTAAAGCTCCTTCTACACTTTCCCCATCAAACACTCCCAGGATAGTTACAGCACGGGGTTAGATACAGAGTAAAGCTCCCTCTACACTGTCCCCATCAAACACTCCCAGGACAGGTACAGCTCGGGGTTAGATACAGAGTAAAGCTCCGTCTACACTGTCCCCATCAAACACTCCCAGGACACGTACAGCACGGGGTTAGATACAGAGTAAAGCCCCCTCTACACTGTCCCCATCTAAAACTCCCAGGACAAGTACTGCTCGGGTTTAGATATAGAGTAAAGCTCCCTCTACACTGTCCCCATCAAACACTCCCAGGACAGGAACAGCTCGGGGTTAGATACAGAGTAAAGCCCCCTCTACACTGTCCCCATCAAACACTCCCAGGGCAGTTGCAGCATGGCGTTAGATATAGAGTAAAGCTCCCTCGACACTGTCCCCATCAAACACTCCCAGGACAGTTACAGCATGGGGTTAAATACACAGTAAATCTCTCTCTACCCTGTCCCCATCAAACGCTCCCAGGACAGGTACAACACAGGGTTAGATACAGAGTAAATCTCTCTCTACACCGTCCCCATCAAACACTCTTAGGACAGGTACAGCACGGGGTCAGATACAGAGTAAATCTCTCTCTACCTGACCGCCTCAAACACTCCCAGGACAGTTACTGCATGGGGTTAGATACAGAGTGAAGCTTCCTCTACACTGTCCCCATCAAACACTCCCAGGACAGGTACAGCACGGGGTTAGATGTAGAGTAAAGCTCCCTCTATACTGTCCCCATCAAACACTCCCAGGAAATGTACAGCACAGGGTTAGATACAAAGTAAAGCTCCCTCTACACTGTCCCCATCAAACACTCTCGGAACAGGTACTGCATGTGGTTAGATACAGAATAAAGCTCCCTCTACACTGCCCCCATCAAACACTCCCAGGACAGGTACAGCACGTGGTTAGATACTGAGTAAAGCTCCCTCTACACCGTCCCCATCAAACACTCTCAGAACAGGTACAGCACGGGGTTAGATACAGTGTAAAGCTCCCTCTACACTGTCTCCATCAAACAGTCCCAGGACAGGTACAGCACGGGGTTAGATACAGAGCAACTCTCTCTCTACACTCTGCATTCACAGGAAGTGTTTGCCATGTGCAGTTTCAATATCAATTTTGCGAGAGTGCAAATTCATGCTGAAGCGGTCGGTGGATTTAAGTTCTTTAATCCAAGCGACAACTGCAATTATGCAAAGACATCCTTAAGTGACTGGATCCGAAGGATCAAATGAAAGTGAATTGCACGGATATTAAAGGCATCCATGTGGCAGGAAGTAAAAACCAGGCTGATGTAAACACGTTAGTCGGAATAAATATTTACGAAATTAAGAATGTATAATGTAATTGAGTAGAGTTAGTTTTTTTGCCTAATTGTGGGAACGTGTTGACTCATTCCCTGGAATTCCAGTGTCGTGTGGGGAACTTCCGGAAGGTTCCTTTATCCGGGATTATCCAGGTGCAGGAAGTACCTCAAGATGCACGACCTTCAGCTCAGGGTTCGTGATGTGGAGGGGCCAAGCCAGGGAGACATCTTCCCCTCAGAGCCAGATGGCCCCGTCTCCCCATCAGAGCCAGACGGCCCCGTCTCCCCCTCGGAGCCAGGGAGACATCTTACCCTCTGAGCCAGGGAGACATCTTCCCCTCAGAGCCAGGGAGACATCTTCCCCCTCAGAGCCAGGGAGACATCTTCCCCCTCAGAGCCAGACGGCGCTGACTCCCCCGCAGAGCCAGACGGCCCTGACACCCCCTCAGAGCCAGACGGCCCTGTCTCCCCCTCAGAGCCAGACGGCCCTGTCTCCCCCTCAGAGCCAGACGGAGACGTCTCCCCCTCAGAGCCAGGGAGACATCTCCCCCTCAGAACCAGACGTAGACGTCTCCCCCTCAGAGCCAGACGGCCCTGACTCCCCCTCAAAGCCAGCGAGACATCTTCCCCCTCAGAGCTAGGGAGACATCTCCCCCTCAGAGCCAGAGGGCCCTGACTCCCCCTCGGAGCCAGACGGCCCCGACTCCCCCTTCGGAGCCAGACGGCCCCGACTCCCCCTTCGGAGCCAGACGGCCCCGACTCCCCCTTCGGAGCCAGACTGCCCCGACTCCCCCTTCGGAGCCAGACGGCCCCGACTCCCCCTTCGGAGCCAGACGGCCCCGACTCCCCCTTCGGAGCCAGACGGCCCCGACTCCCCCTTCGGAGCCAGACGGCCCCGACTCCCCCTTCGGAGCCAGACGGCCCCGACTCCCCCTTCGGAGCCAGACGGCCCCGACTCCCCCTTCGGAGCCAGACGGCCCCGACTCCCCCTTCGGAGCCAGACGGCCCCGACTCCCCCTTCGGAGCCAGACGGCCCCGACTCCCCCTTCGGAGCCAGACGGCCCCGACTCCCCCTTCGGAGCCAGACGGCCCCGACTCCCCCTTCGGAGCCAGACGGCCCCGACTCCCCCTTCGGAGCCAGACGGCCCCGACTCCCCCTCGGAGCCAGACGGCCCCAACTCCCCCTCGGAGCCAGACGGAGACGTCTCCTCCTCGGAGCCAGATGGCCCTGACTCCCCCTCAGAGCCAGACTGCCCTGACTCCCCCTCATAGCCAGACGGAGATGTCTCCTCCTCGGAGCCAGACGGCCCTGACTCCCCCTCAGAGCCAGATGGCCCCGTCTCCCCCTCGGAGCGAGATGGCCCCGTCTCCCCCTCAGAGCCAGACTGCCCTGACTCCCCCTCATAGCCAGACGGAGATGTCTCCTCCTCGGAGCGAGATGGCCCTGTCTCCCCCTCAAAACAAGACGGAAACGTCTTCCCTTTGGAGCGAGACGGAGACGTCTTCCCCTCGGAGCGAGACATCGTC
This sequence comes from Carcharodon carcharias, assembly GCF_017639515.1. Taxonomy (NCBI): domain Eukaryota; kingdom Metazoa; phylum Chordata; class Chondrichthyes; order Lamniformes; family Lamnidae; genus Carcharodon; species Carcharodon carcharias. The sequence goes on from NW_024470624.1 coordinate 7,000,284, forward strand.
GTCTTCCCCTCTGAGCAAGACAGAGACGTCTTCCCCTCGGAGCTAGACGGCCCCATCTTCCCCCTTGGAGCGAGACATCATCGTCTTCCCCTCGGATCCAGACAGAACCGTCTCCTTCTCAGGGCCAGACGGAGCCGTTTCCCCCTCCGAGCCAGACGGCCCCGACTCCCCCTCAGCGCCAGATGGCCCCCGTCTCCCCCTCAGAGCCAGATGGACCCCGTCTCCCCCTCGGAGCCAGACGGCCCCGTCTTCCCCTCCCTCTCCCAGGCATTGACGGTTTTGCCAAAGGTGCAAGATGGGAGAAGCTGGTTGTGTGACGTTGTCTCTCCCTCTGCCTTCTCCCAGCTCCTTCCTGCTGCTCTGATCTCATGCCATAGGAGACCCTCCAGCATCAGCGAGGTGTACGGCCCTCTCTGCCCCTTATATAACGGGGTGAAGCCAGAATCGCACAGGAACCCGGCTCCGCCGTGTCTAGAGAGAATGTCCACAGTGAATGGTTCTGACAATGTTCCCAGTGAGAGCACTGAAGGCCTTTGTCGATGCCTTTCTTCCTGACATTCGGTTTTGTTTCTGCCCTTTATTGACACCTCATTGATGTTCGGTTACAATAATGCTGACTCTCCCCAACCCCACCCAGCTCTGTACCCCGCTCACGTGTCAGTCTCAGTCTCTCTCTCTCTCTCTCTAGGTTCCAGCTCTTGTTCAGCTCGGAGCTCGCCAGACACTGAGGAGGATGCGGAGGGTTCATCACCGCCGTCACCGGCTGACCCCTCTCCACCCCCCCCGACGGCCGATACCTCCCCGCCCCCACCGCCCGACACCTCACCTCATGTCTCATCGCTCCAACCACTCTGTGCCCCATCTCACCAACCAGCCAGTGCCCTGTCTTACCAGCTACCCGATGCCCCATCACACCAACCACCCAACGCCCCATCTCACCAAACACCCAATGCACCATCTCACCAACCACCCCAGGCCCCATCTCACCAACCACCCGATGCCCCATCACATCAACCACCCGATGCCCCATCTCACCAACCGCCTGATGCCCCATCTCACCAAACAACCCAGGCCCCATCTCACCAACCACCCAATGCCCCATCTCACCAACCACTCAATGCCCCATCTCACCAACCACCCAATGCCCCATCTCACCAACCACCCCAGGCCCCATCTCACCAACCACCCCAGGGCACATCTCACCAACCACCTGATGCCCCATCTCACCAACTACCCCAGGCCCCACCTCACCAATCACCCAATGCCCCATCTCACCAACCACCCCAGGCCCCATCTCACCAACCACCCCAGGGCACATCTCACCAACCACCTGATGCCCCATCTCACCAACTACCCCAGGCCCCACCTCACCAATCACCCAATGCCCTATCTCACCAATCACCTGATGTCCCATCTCACCAACAACCCCAGGGCACATCTCACCAACCAACCAATGCCCCATCTCACCAAACACCCAATGCCCCATCTCACCAACCACCCAATGCCCCATCTCACCAACCACCCCAGGGCACATCTCACCAACCACCCAATGCCCCATCTCACCAAACACCCAATGCCCCATCTCACCAACCACCCAATGCCCCATCTCACCAACCACCCCAGGCCCCACCTCACCACTCATCTGACGCCTCCTCTCTCCGGCCTGTGGGCTTTGGACCGGGGGACGCTCGTGGCAAAGTGCAGAAAGAGCCAAGTTCCCAGGACCAAGCCATTGGCTGTTATCCTACCAACTTGCTGAACCTGGATTTGGACATTCTTCACTCTGGGGTTCTCTCTCTCCCGGGTATGCTGGGGACGGCAGGGGTGGGGGTGGGGGTGGGGGGGCAGTTGTGGGGTGGAAAATGTCCTGGAATGCTCCCGGCACAGGTTAATGCACAGGGTGAGATTGGCAGGCTAAGGCGTGGGCTTGGGGGTTGGCGTGTTACTGCGTTACAGGTGGATAATAGACGGAGTGATGCTGTGCAGGGGAAAGGGGTGGTCAGGGGCTATGTTTTCAGGGGGTGGTAACGGGTTATTGGAGTGCATTACACACAAGGTAATACACAGGGCAGCACTGGTCAGGGTAAGGGACTTAGTTGTTGGGGTAAGTTGTGTAGTTAGGGCTTGTTGAGATAGGGCTTCATGTTCGGGTTAGCCTTGGAGTTGGGGATCTATTAGGTTAGGTATGCGTTAGTCTTAGGCCTACATTGGGTGATTTTTTATTCCTTAATGGGGCATGAGTCAGCCCAGCGTCTGCTGCCCATCCCTAACTGCCCCCTTGAGAAAGTGGTGGCTGAGCCGCTGCAGCCCCTGGGGTGTAGGTACACCCACCATGCTGTTAGGGAGGGAGCTCCCGGGATTTTGACCCGGCGACAGGGAAGGAACGGCCGATATATTCCCAAGTCGGGATGGCGAGTGCGGCTCGGAGGGGAACTTCCAGGTGGTGGTGTTCCCCATGCGTCTGCTGCCCTCGTCCTTCTAGATGGTAGAGGTCGTGGGTTTGGAAGGTGCTATCGAAGGAGCCTTGGTGAGTTGCTGTGGTGCATCTTGTAGATGGTACACACACTGCTGCTACTGTGCGTCGGTGGTGGAGGGAATGAATGTTGGTGGATGGGGTGCCGATCGAGCGGGGGCTACTCTGTCCCGGACGGTGTCAAGCTTCTCGAGTGTTGTGGGAGCCGCACTCATCCAGGCAAGTGGGGGGAGTGTCCCATCACACTCCTGACTTGTGCCTTGTAGATGGTGGACAGGCTTTGGTGGGGAGTCAGGAGGTGAGTGACTCTCCGCAGGATTCCCAGCCCTTAACCTGCTCTTGTAGCCTCAGTATTTATATGGCTGGTCCAGTTCAGTTTCTGGTCAATGGTAACCCCCAGGATGTTGATAGTCGGGGGATTCAGCGATGGTAATGCCCATTGAACGTCAAGGGGGCGTTGGTTAGATTCTCTCTGGTTGGAGATGGTCATCGCCTGGCACTTGTGTGGCACGAATGTAACTTGCTTCGGGTTGTCTTAGGCTCGGGGGTAGAGGCCAGAGCGTGGGAGATCTCCCCAGTGTGGTGCAGGGTCTGCTGTTGTGAGGCGTGTCTGACTTGATATAGCGCACCCCTGTCCGGTCTGGTTAGCTGTGTTGAGTAGCTTCCTCGTTGTCCAAAGAGGTCTCGTTATCTTATTGTACTTTCACTTTTCAGGGAACAGGGACAGAAATGGCCGAGCCTTGGTTGTCGTGACGACAAAGAGTGCCATCTGGGAGACTCCCAAGTGTTTGAGCACGGAAGTAGCCAGGATTCTGATTTACTACTATACCATCTCAAAGTAAGGATATCTGGGAAGCAGGTGTCAGCGCACTATACAGACCATCAGCCTCAGGAATCGCTTGGAAAGACAGTCCCTCTGTCAGGGACCCCTTTTAAAGAGGGAGTCTCTCCGTCAGATACCCCCTTTTAAAGAGGGAGTCTCTCTCTGTCAGGAACCCCCTTTTAAAGAGGGAGTCTCTCTGTCAGGGACCCCCTTTTAAAGAGGGAGTCTATCTGTCAGGGACCCCCTTTTAAAGAGGGAGTCTCTCCATCAGGGAACCCCTTTTAAAGAGGGAGTCTATCTGTCAGGGACCCCCTTTTAAAGAGGGATTCTCTCTCCATCAGGGACCCCCTTTTAAAGAGGGAGTCTCTCTCTGTCAGGAACCCCCTTTTAAAGAGGGAGTCTCTCTGTCAGGGACCCCCTTTTAAAGAGGGAGTCTCTCTCCATCAGGGACCCCCTTTTAAAGAGGGAGTCTCTCCGTCAGGGACCCCCTTTTAAAGAGGGAGTCTCTCCGTCAGGGACCCCTTTTAAAGAGGGAGTCTCTCCGTCAGGGACCCCCTTTTAAAGAGGGAGTCTCTCTATCAGTGACCCCCTTTTAAATAGGGAGTCTCTCTGTCAGGGACCCCCTTTTAAAGAGGGAGTCTCTCCGTCAGGGACCCCCTTTTAAAGAGGGAGTCTCTCTCTGTCTGGAACCCCTTTTAAAGAGGGAATCTCTCCGTCAGGGACCCCCTTTTAAAGAGGGAGTCTCTCTCCGTCAGGTACCCCTTTTAAAGAGGGAGTCTCTCTCCCTCAGGGACCCCTTTTAAAGAGGGAGTCTCTCTGTCAGGGACCCCCTTTTAAAGAGGGAGTCTCTCTCCGTCAGGTACCCCTTTTAAAGAGGGAGTCTCTCTCCCTCAGGGACCCCTTTTAAAGAGGGAGTCTCTCTGTCAGGGACCCCCTTTTAAAGAGAGAGTCTCTCCGTCAGGGACCCCCTTTTAAAGAGGGAGTCTCTCCGTCAGGGACCCCCTTTTAAAGAGGGAGTCTCTCCGTCAGGGACCCCTTTTAAAGAGAGAGTCTCTCTGTCAGGGACCCCCTTTTAAAGAGAGAGTCTCTCCATCAGGGACCCCTTTTAAAGAGGGAGTCTCTCTCTGTCAGGGACCCCCTTTTAAAGAGGGAGTCTCTCTGTCAGGGACCCCGTTTGTCTCTCGGGTACTTTTTGACTGGGTGATGATGTGAATTGAACAATATTTAATTTGTCTTCCACTGACATAATGGATAGTAAAATTTGACCCCATCAATTTAACATCATCGCCCAGAGTTAAATTATTTCTCACTCTCTCTTTCTCATTCCTCTTTTTCAGTCTCTCCCTGTCTCTATCCTTCCCTCCGTCTGCCTGAGTGTGTTCATGTCTCTCTCTCCTTCACTCTCTTTCTCTGTATCTCTCACTCCACCTCTCTCAGCTTCACCCTTTCTGTCTCTGACTATTGTTGCATCTCTCTTCTATCTCTCTCTCTCTCTCTCTCTTTCTGTCTGTCCTTCATGCTGCCTCATTTAGTATGTGTCTCTCTTTCTCCCTTTCGTTGTAGGGTGTGGAACTCTCTCCTACATAAAGCTTTAGATGCTGGCTCAGTTTAATTACTTCTAAATCTGCAATCAATAGGTTTTCCTATGGCCAATTTTATTAAGGGTTGCAGGAGGCAAGATTCATGGATACAGATCCACCATGATCTCATTAAACAGCACGACAGTCTTGAGGGGCCTAATGGCCTTGTCCTGTTCCAAAGCCCTTTTTATTCATTCACGGGATGTGGGTGTTTATTCCCTATCCCTAACTGCCCCCTTGAGAAGGTGGTGGTGGGTGAGCTGCCTTCTTGAGCCACTGCAGTCCCTGTGGTGTAGGTACACCCATCGTGCTGTTAGGGAGGGAGTTCCCAGGATTTTTGACCCGGCGACAGTGAAGGAACGGCCTATATATTCCCAAGTCGGGATGGCGAGTGCGGCTCGGAGGGGATCTTCCAGGTGGTGGTGTTCCCCATGTGTCTGCTGCCCTCGTCCTTCTAGACAGTAGAGGTCGTGGGTTTGGAAGGTGCTGTCGAAGGAGCCTGGGTGAGTTGCTGCGGTGCATCTTGTAGATGGTACACACACTGCTGCTACTGTGCGTCGGTGGTGGGGGGAGTGAATGTTGGTGGATGGGGTGCCGATCGAGCGGGGGCTGCTTTGTCCTGGACGGTGTCGAGCTTCTCGAGTGTTGTGGGAGCCGCACTCATCCAGGCAAGTGGGGGGAGTGTCCCATCACACTCTTGACTTGTGCCTTGTAGATGGTGGACAGGTTTTGCGGGGGAGTCAGGAGGTGAGTGACTCTCCGCAGGATTCCCAGCCTCTGACCTGCTCTTTGTAGCCACAGTATTTATATGGCTGGTCCGGTTCAGTTTCTGGTCAATGGTAGTTGATAGTCTATCTCCATCTTTGTCCATGTTTATCCTCGTCTCTGGCCCTCTCCTTACCTCCTGCTCTTGCCCTCTTTGTCTGTCTGCTCACCTCTCCCCATCCATCTGCCTCTCTCTCTCTCACTTGTGCTCCTTCACTTCTTCTCTCTCTCTCTCTCTCTCCTCCTCCACTCTTCATCTCCCCCTTCCTCACTTCCCCCAACCACTTGTCTGCCCTAACCCCTCCCCCTCCCCAACCCCATCCTCACACCCCCCTGCCAGGCATTCTCATATCAGCCCTTCCTTTGCTTTCCCCCCCACCTCTGCAGAAAGGAGACGCAGAACCTGGGCCTTAGGGTCCTGATAGATGCTCATGACTGCTGGCCTGCCGCTGTCCTCTTCAGAGCCTTCCACATCTTCCTGGTGAGGACCGCGAATCTTATGGTGACAGGGTATCGTATGGGTGGGGGGGGTGGGGTGGGGGGGGTGGGTGTGGTGGTGTGTGGTGCGTGTCGTGGGGGTGTGGGGGTGGGTTGGTCTCAGTGACACGGGGGCTCGGGCTCCACCTCGAGGTGGAGTCAGCCGCTGTGACCTGGGACTTGAGTCACGTCTGAGGCAGCCCAGGCTGAGTAGGAGGGGCAGGCTTCCTTCCCCCCTCCCCCCTCTGCCCCCGTCCCTGTCCCCACCCCCACACCCCACACCCCCACCCTCACAATAGCAGGGCTCTGGATCCATTGTTTAAATGGTTACATGGGGCGGGGTTGAGGGGCATCACTGGCGAGGCCCCAGCATTTGATGCCCCCACCCCACCCAACCCAACCCCTAACCCCCATCCCGTCCCTAATTGCCCCCTTAAACTGAGTGTCTCGCTCGGCCATTTCAGAGGGGTGGGGGCGAATTAAGAGTCGACCACATCGCTGTGTTGTGTTGTGTTGTGTTGCGGGTGTGGTGGTGGGAGGTGTGCTGGTGTCTGGCATCACTTGTAGGCCAGACCGGGGTAAGGGTGGCAGATTACTCCCTTCCCTAAAGAGGGACAGGGGTGAACCAGATGGGTTTTTTTTTACAACCATCGACGACGGTGGTCACGGTCCCTGTGACTGAAACTGGCTTCCTAATCCCAGGTTTTGTGAGTTGGATTTAGATCCCGCCGGCTGCCATGGGAGGGATTCGAACTTATGTCCCTACCCACCCCCCCCCCCACCCCCCCCCCCCCCCGTCCACCCAAGCACAGGCGCGGGGATCTGCTGCCCGCCGGCTGCCACGCCCGCCTGGGTGGAAACGAGACCTCGGCCCGATGGGCGAGTGGGAGGTTTGGTCCTGCCACTCTACCCGGGATGGAGGCCCTGCCCCACGCTCGGGAGGGAGGCCCTGCCCCACACTCGGGAGGGAGGCCCTGCCCCACGCTCGGGAGGGAGGCCCTGCCCCACGCTCGGGAGGGAGGCCCTGCCCCACGCTCGGGAGGGAGGCCCTGCCCCACGCTCGGGAGGGTGGCCCTGCCCCACGCTCGGGAGGGAGGCCCTGCCCCACACCCAGGAGGAAGCCATGCCCCTCACCCGGGAGGAAGGCCCCGCCCCTCGCCCGGGATAAAGGCTCCGCCCCTCACCCAGGAAGAAGGCCCCGCCCCTCGCCTGGAATAAAGGCCCCGCCCCTCACCCAGGAAGAAGGCCGCGCCCCTCACCCAGGAAGAAGGCCCCGCCCCTTGCCTGGGATAAAGGCCCCGCCCCTCGCCTGGGAAGAAGGCCCCGCCCCTCGCCCGGGAAGAAAGCCCCGCCCCTCACCCAGGATAAAGGCCCCGCCCCTCGCACGGGATGAAGGCCCCGCCCCTCGCCCAGGATGAAGGCCCCGCCCCTCGCTCGGGATGAAGGCCCCGCCCTTCGCCCGGGATAAAGGCCCCACCCCTCACCCGGGATGAAGGCCCCGCCCCTCACCCGGGATGAAGGCCCCGCCCCTCGCCCGGGATAAAGGCCCCGTCCCTCGCTCGGGATGAAGGCCCCGCCCCTCACCCGGGATGAAGGCCCCGCCCCTCGCCCGGGATAAAGGCCCCGCCCCTCACCCGGGATGAAGGCCCCGCCCCTCACCCGGGATGAAGGCCCCGCCCCTCGCCCGGGATAAAGGCCCCGCCCCTCGCCCGGGATAAAGGCCCCGCCCCTCGCCCGGGATGAAGGCCCCGCCCCTCACCCGGGATGAAGGCCCCGCCCCTCGCCCGGGATAAAGGCCCCGCCCCTCATCCAGGAAGAAGACCCCGCCCCTCGCCCGGGATAAAGACCCCGCCCCTCGCCCAGGCTTTCAAAGGAGCCTCTGCTGGATTCCCGGTCGCTCACCCCCAGACCCACTACCCCCAACCCCTGTTCCCGCAAACCCCTTACCCCCCAACCTTTTCCCCCTTCCACTAACCCCAACCCCCTCCCCCCTTTCCCCTCTCCCCCTTCCCCCTCTCCCCCCTTTCCTCCCCTCCCCTTCCCCCTTCCCCCAACCCCCTTCCCCAACCCCCTCCCCCCAACCCCCTCCCCAACTACCTCCCCTTCCCCTCCTTCCCCCTCCTCCCCTTCCCCTCCCCTTCCCCCAAACCCCCATCCCCAAACCCCCTCCCCTAAACCCCCTCCCCATTTCCCCTTCCCCCAACCCCCCTCCCCCAAACACCCTCCCCACTTCCCCTTCCCCCAACCCCCTCCCCACTTCCCCTTCCCCCATTCTCCTCCCTTCCCCATCCCCCATTCCCCTCCGTTCCCCATCCCCCAACCCTTCCCCCTCCCCCACCACCCCTCCACCCCTCCCCCTTCCCCAACCCTTCCCCCTCCCCACCACCCCTCCACCCCCTTCCCCCTCCACCCTTCCCCCTCCCCTCCCCTCTCCCCCCTCCCCATACCCCTCTCCCTTACCCCTCCCCCTCCCAAATGCCCCTCCCCCTCCCCATACCCCTCCCCCTCCCCCTAACCCCTCCCCCTCACCTCTCCCCCTCACGCCTCCCCCTCCCCACACATTCAGCCAAAGGTTGACACTCAGGAAAAATTTAGTGTCCGAGACACAACTGACCAACTGAACAGCTACAGGCGTGTCTGTGTATCTGTGTGTGTGAGTGTGTGTCAGTATGTGTGCATGTCAGTGTGTATGTAAGTGTGTGTCTGTGTGTGTGTGTGTATGTGTCTGCATGTGAGTGTGTATATCTGTGTGTCTGTGTGTGTCTGTGTTTGTCTATGTGTGTGAGTGTGTTTATCTATGTGTGTGTGTGTGTTTGTGCGAAAGAGTGTGTTTGTCTATGTGTGAGTATGTTTGTCTCTGTCTGTGTGTGTCTGTGTGTGTGTGTGTGTGTGTCTCTGTGTGTGTGTGTGTGTGTGTGTCTGTGTGTGTGTGTGTCTGTGTTTGTCTCTGTGTGTTTGTGTGTGTCTGTGTGTGTGTGTTTGTCTATGTGTGTGTGTGTCTGTGTGTTTGTCTGTGTGTGTGTGTGTGTGTGTGTGTGTCTCTGTGTGTGTGTCTCTGTATGTGTGAGTGTCTGTGTGTGTTTGTCTGTGTGTGTTTGTCTGTGTGTGTGTGTCTCTGTGTGTGTGAGTGTCTGTGTCTGTGTGTGTTTGTCTGTGTGTGTGTGTGTCTGTGTCTATGTGTGTGTGTCTGTGTGTGTGTGTGTGTGTCTGTGTGTGTGTGTGTCTGTGTGTGTGTGTGTGTGTGTGTGTCTGTTTCTGTGTGTGTGTGTCTGTGTGCGTGTGTGTCTGCGTGTGTGTGTCTGTGTGTGTGTGTGTCTGTGTGTGTTTGTCTGTGTGAGTGTGTGTGTATCTGTGTGTGTGTCTGTGTGTGTCTGTGTCTGTCTGTGTCTGTGTGAGTGTCTGTGTGAGTGTCTGTGTGTCTGTGTCTGTGTGTGTGTCTGTGTGTGTGTCTGTGTGTATGTCTGTGTGTGTGTCTGTGTGTGTGTCTGTGTCTGTGTGTCTGTGTGTGTTTGTCTGTGTGAGTGTCTGTGTGTGTGTATGTGTCTGTGTCTGTGTGTGTGTCTGTGTCTGTGTGTCTGTGTCCGTGTGTGAGTGTCTGTGTGATTGTGTTTGTGTGTGTGTGTGTGTGTGTCTGTGTGTGTGTCTGTGTGTGTGTGTGTGTGTGTGTGTGTCTGCGTGTGAGTGTCTGTGAGTGTGTGTGTGACTGTGTGTGTGTGTGTGTGACTGTGTGTGTGTGTGTGTGACTGTGTCTGTGACTGTGTGTGTCTGTGTGTGCGTGTCTGTGTCTGTGTGTCTGTGTGTGTTTGTCTGTGTGTGTGTCTGTGTGTGTGTGTCTGTGTGTGTGTGTCTGTGTCTGTGTGTGTCTGTGTCTGTGTGAGTGTCTGTGTGTGTGACTGTGTGTGTGTGTGTGTGTGTGACTGTGTGTGTGTGTGTGTGTGTGTGTGACTGTGTGTGTGTGTGTGTGACTGTGTGTGTGTGTGTGACTGTGTGTGTGACTGTGTGTGTCTGTGTGTGTGTGTGTGTGTGTGTGTGTTTACACAGCTGTCCAGCTCTCGGAGATGAACGAGGCGGGGTAGAGCTGCTGGCCGATGCTTCCGCAGCAATCGACAGCTGTTCGCCACCTGAGCCAAGTGGCTCAGCCGGCAAAACCTGGAATGGATCCGCTTGCAGCGAACCTGAAGACAGGACCCCCCCCCAGCTTCCTCTGATTCCTTGGGGCAGGATGAAATGGTGGGGTGGGGTGGGGGGGGGCGGGGGTCGGCGGCGGTGGGGGGTGGGGGTGGTTAGGGTGGGAGGGGAGTGAGGCCAGGGTTTGAAGCCGCCTGGCTGTTTGGGTGACGGGGACGTTATTAAAGCGGCTCAGACTCTCACCCCCCCCCCTCGTCTGCTTTGCCCCCGCAGAAGATCGTCCACGGCGGGATTCACTCCGTCCTGATCCTGGCGGGCAAGGAGCCTTCAGTCGGCGTGGAGGGGCTGGCGGGCCTCCAGGTACTTTGCCAGCCCAAGCTTTTCACCTCCGGCCGCGGTAGCGCCTGCGCTCCCCGCGCCGCCCTCACCTCTCACCCCCGTCCCCGCCCCCGCCGGGTCTTCCATTCGGTCCTTCAGGTGACCGGTGTCGCCGATCAGAACCCACTGAATGTAAGCGGCGCCTCTCCTCTCCTCCCCCTTTTCCTTTTCCTTTTTTTTTGGTTTCAGCAAAGCAAAGGCCGAATTTGGAGCCGGTAAATCGGTACCAGGGCGAGGCCGGAGTCAGGCGCGCCGAACGGCGGACTCTTTTGGCCAACTTCGACTCGTACGCTGGCGCTCTCTCTCTCTTGCGCTCTCTCTCTTGCTCTCTCTCGTGCTCTCTTTTGCGCTGTCTTTTGCTCACTCTTTCTTGCTCTCGCTCTCTCTGTCGCTCACTCTCTTGCTCTCGCTCTCTCTGTCGCTCGCTCTCTTGCTCTCTCTCTGTCACTTGCTCTCTTGCTCTCGCTCTCTCTGTCGCTCGCTCTCTTGCTCTCTCTCTGTCGCTCGCTCTCTTGCTCTCGCTCTCTCTGTCGCTCGCTCTCTTGCTCTCTCTCTTGCTCTCGCTCTCTCTGTCGCTCGCTCTCTTGCTCTCGCTCTCTCTGTCGCTCGCTCTCTTGCTCTCGCTCTCTCTGTCGCTCGCTCTCTTGCTCTCGCTCTCTCTGTCGCTCGCTCTCTTGCTCTCGCTCTCTCTGTCGCTCGCTCTCTTGCTCTCGCTCTCTCTGTCGCTCGCTCTCTTGCTCTCGCTCTCTCTGTCGCTCGCTCTCTTGCTCTCGCTCTCTCTGTCGCTCGCTCTCTTGCTCTCGCTCTCTCTGTCGCTCGCTCTCTTGCTCTCGCTCTCTCTGTCGCTCGCTCTCTTGCTCCCGCTCTCTTTTTCACTCTCTCTCTCGCTCTCTCTCTCGCTCTCTCTCTCGCTCTCTCTTTCGCTCTCTCTTTTGCTCTCTCTCTCATTCTCTTTTGCTCTCTCTCTCGCTCACTCTCTCTCGTTCTCTCCCTCTCTCTCTTGAATACTCTCTCTCACTCTCGCTATCTCAGTCTCACTCCCTTGCTCTATCTCACACTCTCTCTCTCTCTCTCTATTGCTCTCGTTCGCTCTCTCTCTCACTCTCTCACTCTTGCTCGCTCTCTCTCACTTGCGCTCTCTTGCTATCTCTCGCACTCTCTCTCACTCTCTCTCTCGTTCTGTCTCTCTCTCTCGCACTCTTGCTCGCTGTCTCTCGCTCTCTGTCCCGCTCTCTCGCTGTCTCTCTTGCTCGCTCTCTGTCTCACTCTCTCTCAGTCTCTCTTGCTGTCTCCCCCTCTCGCTCTTGCTCTCGCTCGTTCTCTGTCCCGCTCGCTGTCACTCTCTCTCGCTGTCTCCCTCACACTATTTCTCTCGCTCTCTTTCTCTAGCTCGCTCTCGCTCTCGCTCCGTCTCTCTCCCTGTTGACTAGTTGACCTTGTCAATGCAGGAGGATTTGATGGTTAAGATACATAAGAACACACAAACTAGCAGCAGGAGAAGGCCACTCGGCCCTTCTGGCCTGCTTTGCCGTTCAATAAGATGGCGGCTGATCTGATTGTAACACCGACTCCACATTCCCGCCAACCACTCCCCCCGATAACCTTTCACCCTCCCCCTCGCTTATCAAGAATCTATCCCGCTCCGCCTTAAAAATATACCGAGACTCTGCTCCCACCGCCTTTCGAGGAAGAGATTTCCAAAGACTCGACACCCTCTGAGAGGGAAAATTTCTCCTCGTCTCCGTCCTAAATGGGCGAGCCCATTATTTTTAAAACAGTGACCCCCCCCCGCCAAGTTCTAGATTCTCCCACAAGAGGAAACACCCTCTCCACATCCACCCTGTCAAGACCCCCTCAGGATCTTAAAGGTTTCAATCGAGTCGCCTCTCACTCTTCTAAACTCCAGCGGATACAAGCCCGACCTCATACGACAGGCTGCCCATCCCTGGTATGAGTCTGGTCAACCTTCTCTGAACGGCTTCCCACGCATTTACATCCTTCCTTAAATAAGGAGACCAATACTGTACACAGTGCTCCAGGTGTGGTCTTAGCAATGCCCAGTATAAATGGAAGCATAGCCTCTGTACTGTTCAATTCCCCTTGCAAAAAATGATAACGTTTTATTAGCTTTCCTAATTATTGCTGAGAAAGGAGACATGTCAAAGTTTTTCATCCTGCACTCATCAGAACACCAATATGAGGGGAAAACAATAATTTATATGGTATGAGAAGAGAGTGCTGATTGGCTGGCATCTGGATTCTTGATTGGTAGGGGCATTGCCCTGAAGAATGAGAGAGCGAATGGCTGTCACTTACTTGCTGTCACTAAATTTGATGGGGACAGTGTAGAGGGAGCTTTACTCTGTATCTAACCCCGTGCTGAACCTGTCATGGGAGTGTTTGTTGGGGTCAGTGTAGAGGGAGATTTACTCTGTATCTAACCCCGTGCTGTACCTGTCCTGGGAGTGTTTGATGGGGACAGTGTAGAGGGTGCTTTACTCTGTATCTAACCCCGTGCTGTACCTGTCCTGGGAGTGTTTGATGGGGACAGTGTAGAGGGTGCTTTACTCTGTATCTAACCCCGTGCTGAACCTGTCATGGGAGTGTTTGATGGGGAAGGTGTAGAGGGAGCTTTACTCTGTATACAACACCGAGCTGTACCTGTCCTGGGAGTGTTTGATGGGGACTGTGGAGAGGGAGCTTTACTCTGTATCTAACCCAATGCTGTACCTGTCCTGGGAGTGTTTGATGGGGACTGTGTAGAGGGGGGAGCTTTACTCTGTATCTAACCCCGTGCTGTACCTGTCCTGGGAGTGTTTGATGGGGACAGTGTAGAGGGAGCTTTACTCTGTATCTAACCCCGTGCTGTACCTGTCCTGGGAGTGTTTGATGGGGACAGTGTAGAGGGACCATTACTCGCTATCCATCCCCGTGCTGTACCTGCCCTGGGTGTGTGTGATGGGGTTGCTGTAGAAGGAGCTTTACTCTATATCTAACCCCGTGCTGTACCTGTCCTCTGAGAGATTGTTGGGGACAGTGTAAACGGAGCTTTACCTTGTATCGAAACCCGTGCTGTATATTTCCTGGCAGTGTTTGATGGGGACAGTGCAGAGGTATATTCACTCTGTATCTAACCCCGCGCTTTACCTGTGCTGGGAATGTTTGACGGGGACAGTGTAGAGGGAGCTTTACTCTGTATCTAACCCCGTGCTGTACCTGTCCTGGGAGTGTTTGATGGGGACAGTGTAGACGGAGCTTTACTCTGTACCTAACTTTGTGCTATACCTGCCATTTGAGTGTTTGATGTGGACATTGTAGATGGAGAATTACTCTGTATCTATCCCCATGTTGTACCTGTTCTGGGAGTGTTTGATGGGGACACTGTAGAGTGAGCTTTACCTTTTGTCTAACTCCGTGCTGTACCTGTCCTGGGAGTGTTTGATGGGGACAATCTTGAGGAAGATTTACCCTGTATCTAACGCCCTGCTGTTCCTGCCCTGGGAGTGTTTGATGGGGACTGTGTGGAATGTGCTTTACTCTATTTCTAACCCTGTTCTGTACCTGTGCTGGGAGTGTTTGATGGGCACAGGGGAGAGGCTGATTTGAGTGTTTGATGTGGACATTGTAGATGGAGAATTACTCTGTATCTATCCCCATGTTGTACCTGTTCTGGGAGTCATTGATGGGGACGGTGTAGAGGGAGCTTTACTCTGTATCTAACCCCGTGCTGTACCTGCCCTGGGAGTGTTTGATGGGGACAGTGTAGAGGGAGCTTAACTCTTCATCTTAACCCCATGCTGTACCTGTCCTTCGATTGTTTCATTGGAACACTAGAGGGACCTTTTCTCCATATCAAATCCCGTGCTATACCTGTCTTGGGAGTATTTGATGGGGACAGTACAGTGGGAGGTTTCATCTGTATCTAACCCCATGCTGTAGCTGTCCTGGGAGTGTTTGATGGGGACACTGTAGAGGGAGCTTAACTCTTCATCTAACCCCATGCTGTACCTGTCCTGGGAGTGTTTCATGGGGACACTAGAGGGAGCTTTACTCTGTATCTAACCCGCACTGTACCTGTCCTGGGAGTGTTTGATGGGGACAGTGCAGAGGGAGATTTACCCTGTTTCTAACCCTGTGCTGTACCTGTCCTGGGTGTGTTTGATGGGGACAGTGTAGAGAGAGCTTTACTCAGTATCTAACCCCGTGCTGTACCTGCCCTGGGAGTTTTTGATGGGGACAGTGTAGAGGGAGATTTACTCTGTATCTAACCCTGTGCTGTACCTGTCCTGGGAATGTTTGATGAGGACGATGTAGAGTGTGCTCTGCTTGTATCTAAACCTGTGCTGTACCTGTCCTGTGAGTGTTTGTTGGGGACGGTGTAGAGGGAGCTTAAGTCTTCATCTAACCCCATGCTGTACCTGTCCTGGGACTGTTTCATGGGGAAAGTGTAGTGGGAGGTTTAATCTGTATCTAACCCCGTGCTGTACCTGTCCTGGGAGTGTTTGCTGGGGACATTGTAGTGGGATCTTTACCCTGTATCTAAACCCAAGCTGTACCTGTCCTGG
Organism: Carcharodon carcharias; assembly: GCF_017639515.1. Lineage (NCBI taxonomy): Eukaryota > Metazoa > Chordata > Chondrichthyes > Lamniformes > Lamnidae > Carcharodon > Carcharodon carcharias. Next base: position 7,015,473 of record NW_024470624.1, read on the forward strand.
GACTGTTTGGTGGGGACACTGTACAGGGAGCTTTACTCTGTATCTAACCCTGTGCTGTACCTGTCCTGGGAGTGTTTGATGGGGACAGTGTAGAGGGAGCTTTACTCTGTATCTAACACCGTGCTGTACCTGTCCTGGGAGTGTTTGATGGGGACAGTGTAGAGGGAGCTTTACTCTGTATCTAACCCTGTGCTGTACCTGTCCTGGGAGTGTTTGATGGGGACAGTGTAGAGGGAACTGCGCTCTGCTTTTATGCTGTGTTATGGTCCTGCCCGCAGGTGGATATCCTGACGTCTATCCGGAGCCTTCACAAACACGTGGAACCCGCCCAGTTGACGCAATCTTTCTCCGGATGCTTCCCGTACAGCAACGAGAAGTGGATTCGCTATCGGCTGGTGAGTACCTCGTGTAGGCTCCCAGAGCCTGAGGCAAGAGCAGCACCTCCTGCTGGCCAGCCAAGGTCCGCGGAGGTCGGTGGGCCCAGGTAGGGTGTGTAGTGGTATTCGCACTGGACTAATAGTCCAGAGATCCAGGGTCGTGTTCTGGGCTCCAGGGTTCGAACCCTGCCAGATGGAGCTTAATAAATAACCACAATTAAAAGCCTGATGATAACCGTGAATTGTGGTAAAAGGACATCTTGCTCACTAATATCGCTTTAGGGAAGGGAAATCTTGGGAATTCAGACCCAGTCAGTGATGTGGTTGACTCTAAACCAGGGCACTTAGGGTTGGGCAATAAGTGCTGTCCCTGCCCACTTCCCATGAAGGTCCCATCCACCCTCCAGGGTGTGCTGAGTTAGTTGCGCCCAGCAGTGGGCCGGATGGGCATGGCGGAAGGTGATTGGGTCGTGGTTCCTGTCAATCCTGGCCAGGTCATCGCTCTCTTTTGCGCTTTGACCTCACTGCCCAACGTCCCACTCACTGAGTCTCGGTCAGTGCAGTGTGGAGGTTAATCTCAGCGTACAGGGTGAGATCACCCCTCACCTGGAAGCAACCCAACCCATTGTGTCCGTACGCTTTTTTAAAATTCATTCACAGGATACAACACTAGCCCAGCATTTATCGCCCCATCCCTAATTGCCCCCTTGAGAAGGTGGCGGCTGAGCTGCTGCGGCCCCTGTGGTGTAGGTACACCCACCGCGCTGTTAAGGAGGGAGTTCCCAGGATTTTGACCCGGCGACAATGAAGGAACGGCCGATATGTTTCCAAGTCGGGATGGTGGGTGTGGCTCGGAGGGGAACTTCCAGGTGGGGGTGTTCCCCGTGTGTCTGCTGCCCTCGTCCTTCTAGACGGTAGCGGTTGTGGGTTTGGAAGGTGCTGTCGAACGAGCCTCGGTGAGTTGCTGCGATGCATCTTGTAGATGGTGTACACACTGCTGCCACTGTGCATCGGCGGTGGAGGGAGCGAATGTTGGTGGATGGGGTGCCAATCGAGCGGGGCTGCTTTGTCCCGGACGGTATCGAGCTTCTTGAGTGTTGTGGGAGCCGCCCTCATCCAGGCAAGTGCGGGGGAGAGTGTCCCATTCGCACTCCTGACTTGTGCCTTGTAGATGGTGGACAGGCTTTGGGGGAGTCAGGAGGTGAGTGACTCTCCGCAGGATTCCCAGCCTCTCCGACCTGCTCCTGTAGCCACAGTATTTATATGGCTGGTCCGGTTCAGTTTTCTGGTCAATGGTAACCCCCAGGATGTTGATAGTGGGGGATTCAGTGATGGTAATGCCCATTGAACGTCAAGATGTGATGGTTAGGTTCTCTCTTGTTGGAGATGGTCATTGCCTGACACATCTATGAGCGTGAGTGGGCGGGAGTGGACAAGCGAGGGAGGGAGAGGAGTGAGCTTAAGAGGGCAAAAGGGGAGAGAGTGGAAAAAGGAGGGAGGGGAGGGAGTGTAAGGGGGAGGGGAGGGAGTGAGCGAGGGCAGGATGGGATTGAGTGTAAGTGGGTGGCAGTGTTGGAGGGAGGGAGGTGTTTTAAGAGGGAGAGGAGGAGAGGGAGAGGGCGAGTGAGGGAGTGGAGGGGAGGGGAGGGAGAGCGAGAGGGCGGGGAGTGGAGGGAGTGCGAGATAGCGCGGAGGGGAGGGAGGGCGTGAGGGGAGGGCGGGCGAGAGGGCGTGAGGAGAGGGTGGGAGCGGAGGGTGGGAGGGAGGGCGAGAGGATGGGAGGGGAAGGAGGGCGAGAGGGAGGGAGGGGAGGGATTGGACAAGGGAGGGAGGGGAGGGAGTGCGAGAGGGCGGGGGGGAAGGAGTGTGAGAGGGCAGGAGTGGACGAGGGAGGATGGAGAGGTAGTGTCAGAAGCAGCTCAGGAACAAGAGGCCATTCGGCCCCTTGAGTCTATTCCCCCATTCAATGAAATGACTGACGGGAGTCTTAAACGCGCAGGCCCCCCTTTCAACGTACCCCTCAATATAATTGGTTCAGACGGATCTGATGAGCTGCAGGTTCAGGTTCAACGTCTGATCGAGTGTCATTTGCAGTTTGCAGGAGAGAGTTCCGATCATCTGCAACTCTCGGGGGGGTGAGAGCGCGAAAATCCTGCCTCTGATCCCTTAGACTCCGACCCTGTGTCCCAGTCTCACCAGCCCGAACACATTGTCCCTGTTGGTTGGACCGATAGCTGGAAACATTTATCAGATCGCCCTGCAGCCATGAAAAGCTCCTGGGAAAGGTGCTCAAGTTTGCATCACCTCAATTTGTCACTTATACCTCGGAGTGTCCGTCTAACACTCTCGCCCCGCCCTCACTGTCTCAGTCACCCATACACATGGGGGAGTGGAGCGAGCTTCCTGAGTTCCGTGCGATTGGAAACGTCCGATTGATTTAGTGGTCAACCAGGCGCCAAGTGACATGAGGCAAAAAATCCACAAGAGTCGAAGGAACTGACAGCATTTCTCCTGTCTTACAGCGTCTGGAGTCCCTGCTCCACGCTTGCAGAGCGAGTGTCGACTTCCTGCGCAGCACAAGCGACCAACTGGAGGCAAAACAATTGCCCAAATCTGCCAAGGTAATGGGGTGAAATCACACTGCGATACAGAGTATGAGATTGTAAATTCTTCCGCATTCTCAGACACAACTAACACACAGCCTATCCCACTCTCAGATACCAGCTCCTCCCTCACTAACACACAACCTGTCCCACTCTCAGATACCAGCTCCTCCCTCACTAACACACAACCTGTCCCAATCTCTGATACTAGCCGCTTCCTCACTATCACTCCACCCCTGGCTGATGAAGTGGGCTAATGGAGGGGAATCTATTGACGTCGGGCCGCATGCCCGGCGTGGGCTGTTCGGCCAGGAGGCGCCTCAACGTTGAATCCTCCCCCGCGTAACTCATTGGCGGCCCTGACTCCCCCTCTGTTTGTTTGGCAGGACGTCTCCGCTCTGATTGAGGAGGACCGGATGTTGATGTGCCGTGTGCTGCGGGACGCCAGGCTGATTGGCCTTCAGCAGGAAGGGGCCGCCATCTTGGTGAAGTTGAGGAGGGAGACTGTCAGCATGGGCGGCTCGGAGGACTTCACGTGAGCTCCGCGCTCGGGCTGCCGCCGGAACCTGTCCGTCTGGCCCGAGACCCGCCTGCCGTTCGGTTTGTCTGTTCTGTGGTTGTGGGGTTTTGGCGGGGTTGAGTTCTCCCTGTCCTGACAGGGGGCTGGACCTTAGCTCTCGCCCCCAACAGCCAAACGCCTGTCTCTGACCCTCTCTCCGCATCGGAGGTGCCGCAACTTCAACCCGCTGGGCCAGGGCTGGCCTTTCACCCCCAGCAACAACGCCCCACCTCACTCCCCCCGCCACCACGCCCCCCCCACAACTCCCCCACTGCCTCCCTCTTGACGCACCCTCCACCCTGCCCCCCCTTGACCCACCCTCCACCCCCCACCCCCCACCTCAAGTCTGAAAGGCCAAAGTTTTATCCCTCTTATTTAAGTGCAGCGTCCGATCTTGGTGTCTTCCCAGGATGAAGACCATTCCGCCCCCATATCCCACCCCCCCACCCCCCACACCCCCCCCCCCCACCCCGTGTCACATGTCAGACATTCCCTCGCCCCTCTCTGTCTCTATCTCCACGTGTCTCTCTGTCGCCATATCTGTATCTCTCTATCTCTATCTTTCTATCTCTCCATCTCTCTGTATATCTCGATCTCTATACCTCTATCTTCTTCCCTCTATCTCTCAATCGCTATATCTCTATCCCTATCTCCTTATCTTTCTCTTTCCTGCTCTGTCTCTCTCTCTCTGTCTCTCTCTCTCTCTGTCTCTCTCTCTCTGTCTCTCTCTCTCTGTCTCTCTCTCTCTGTCTCTCTCTCTCTGTCTCTCTCTCTCTGTCTCTCTCTCTGTCTCTCTCTCTCTCTGTCTTTCGCTCCCTCTCCCTTGCTCTCTCTGTCTCTCGCTCTCTCTCGCACTCTCTGTCTCTCGCTCTCTCTCGCACTCTCGCTCTTTCTCTCGCACTCTCGCTCTGTCTCTCGCCCTCTCTCTCTCTCATGCTCTCCATCTTTCCCTCATCTTCCCTCTCTCGCCCACCCTCTCTCGCCCACCCTCTCTCGCCCACCCTCTCTCGCCCACCCTCTCTCGCCCACCCTCTCTCGCCCACCCTCTCTCGCCCACACTCTCTCCCTCGCGCTCTCCCTCGCACACTCTCTCCCTTGCTCTCGCGCTCTCTCCCTCTTGCTCTCTCCCTCTTTCTCCTTCTCCCTCCCTCCCTCGCTCAATCTATCTCCCTCTCACTCTCCCTCGCTCTCTCTCTTTCTCCCTCTGTTTGCTCTCTATCATGCTCCCTCATGCGCTCTCTCTTGAGCGTGCTCTCTCTCTCTCTCGTTTGCTCTCTCTCGCTGTCTCTCTCTCGCTGTCTCTCTCTCGCTGTCTCTCATGCTATCTCTGTCTCCCTCGCGCTCTGTCTCCCTCGCGCTCTGTCTCCCTCGCGCTCTGTCTCCCTCGCGCTCTGTCTCCCTCCCTCTCTCCCTCCCTTCTTTCCCTCCCTCCTTCTTTCCCTCCCTCCCTCCTTCTCTCACTCCCTCCTTCTCTCCCTCCCTCCTTCTCTCCCTCCCTCCTTCTCTCCCTCCCTCCTTCTCTCCCTCCCTCCTTCTCTCCCTCCCTCCTTCTCTCACTCCCTCCTTCTCTCACTCCCTCCTTCTCTCACTCCCTCCTTCTCTCACTCCCTCCTTCTCTCACTCCCTCCTCTCACTCCCTCCTTCTCTCACTCCCTCTCTCCCTTTCTCCCGCTCTCTTCCTCTCCCCCTCCCTCTCTCCCTCCCTCTCCCCCTCCCTCCCTCTCTCTCCCTTGCTCTCTCCCTGTCTTTCTCTCTCCCTCTCCCTCCCTCAATCTATCTCCCTCTCTCTCACTCTCTCCCCCCCCTCCCTCGCTCTCTCTCTTTCTCCCTCTCTCGTTTGCTCTCAATCTCACTCTCTATCATGCTCTCGCTCTCTCTCTCTCGCTGTCTCTCACTCTCTCATGCGCTCTCTCTTGAGCGTGCTCTCTCTCTCTCGAGCGCTCTCTCTCGCTCTCTCTCCCTCTCTCCACCTCTCTCGTTTGCTCTCTCGCTCTCTCTCTCTTCTCTGTCTCTCTCTCTCTGTCTCTCCCTCTCTGTCTCTCCCTCTCTGTCTCTCCCTCTCTGTCTCTCCCTCTCTGTCTCTCCCTCTCTGTCTCTCCCTCTCTGTCTCTCCCTCGCTGTCTCTCCCTGGCCCTCTCTCCCTGGCCCTCTCTCCCTGGCCCTCTCTCCCTGGCCCTCTCTCCCTGGCCCTCTCTCCCTGGCCCTCTCTCTCTCACCCTCTCTCTCTCACCCTCTCTCTTGCTCTCTCCCTCGCTCTCTCTCTCTCTTGGTCTCGGTCTCTCTTTTTCTCTTGCTCTTGCTCTTTCTCTCTCTCTCTGCAACGGCTTGGCTCCTTCAGAAAGGCCAGGCCGGCCCACACAGCGCTGCCCATTATTCCCGTCGGCGCCTCCCCTGTCCGTGGTCTGCTCTTTAAGCTGAGGAATGTCTCTGCCCTGTGACGTGGGAAGCTCATGCCTACCCCTGGTGCCCACCCCCCACCAGACATCCCTCTGCAGACCTCTGCAGCTTTCGCCGCTGGCCAACAAAATCCCGGTCCCACGGAATCAGTGTGACTGAGAATGCAGAGGTCAGCCTGTGGGGGCTGCAAGCTCGAACTCTCTTGGCTTCAGCGACAATTTTATTTCTCCTACTTAAGCCACATCTCAATTTTCTTTTAACCGTTTGGTCGCTGAATTGATCAGTTCATCATCGTTTACCAATAGCCCTCCCTGAGTGCGAGGGCACAGTACCTTCATGGTCCCTGCGATTTACCTTTTTACTCTTGCGCCGGATGTGGGCGTCGCTGGCTGGCAAGGTGACGTCCCTGATTGTTCCATCCCTAATTGCCCCTTGAGCTGAGTGGGGCTCGCTCCGCCATTTCAGAGGGTGGGGCAGTTAAGAGTCAACCACCTCACTGGTGGGGGGTGGGGATCTGGAGTCATGTGTAGGCCGGACCGGGGTAAGGACGGCAGATTTCCCTTCCCTAAAGAGTGAACCAGATGGGTTTTTTTTGTTAGGGTGATCATGGTCTCATGACTGAAACTGGCTTCATAATTGCAGATTTTATGAATTGAATTTAAAATTCCACCAGCTGCCCTTGGGTGGGATTTGAACCCACGACCACCGCCCCCAAGGCCATTAGCCTCGCCCCTCCTCCCAGCTTACTCGTCCAGGGGCTTCGCTGCGACGCCGCTGCCTCCCCATGTTCATGATGCCGGATTAGCTTTGTTGTCCGGTGGAGGGTCTTCAAGCGGGCGCGGAGGTGATTCACCAGAAAGGTTCCCCGGGATGAGGGGATTTAGCTACGAGGTTAGGTTGGAAAGGCCGGGTTTCCCTCCCCTCCCCTTGGGGTTTTGAGGGGGAATTTGCTGGAAGAGTGCGGGAATCGTGACAGGTTTTAGATAAGATAGGGAAAGAAGAAGCAGCCCATACACAGCGGGAGTGAAAAGTTTCTCTCGGTCAGGGTGACCCATTGTCGATCGTAAAGCAAAAAAAAAAAACCCCATCTGGTTCACTCATGTCCTCCCTTTAGGGAAGGGGGAAATCTGCCATCCTTACCCCGGTCTGGCCTACACGTGACTCCAGACTCACCCCCGCCCCCTGCACACAGCGATGTGGTTTACTCTTAACTTGCCCCCCCCCCCCACTGAAATGGCCGAGCAAGACACTCAGCTCGAGGGACAATTAGGGATGGGCAACAAATGCTGGGGCCTCGCCAGTGACGCCCATGTCCTGTGAATGAATAAATTAACAAAAATGCCTGGACAATATCCAGGCTTGGGGCTGACAAGCGGCAAATACCATTCGCGCCACACAGGTGCCAGGCAATGACCATCTCCAACAAGAGAGAATCTAACCATCGCCCCTTGATGTTCAATGGCATTACCATCACTGAATCCCCCCCACTATCAACATCCTGGGGGTTACCATTGACCAGAAACTAAACCGGACCAGCCATATAAATACTGTGGCTACAAGAGCAGGTCAGAGGCTGGGAATCCTGCGGAGAGTCACTCACCTCCTGACTCCCCCAAAACCTGTCCACCAGCTACACGGCACAAGTCAGGAGTGTGATGAGACACTCCCCCCACTTGCCTGGATGAGTGCGGCTCCCACAACACTCGAGAAGCTCGACACCATCCAGGACAAATCAGCCCCCGCTCGATCGGCACCCCATCCACCAACATTCGCTCCCCCCACCACCGACGCACAGTAGCAGCAGTGTGTGTACCATCTACAAGATGCACTACAGCAACTCACCGAGGCTCCTTCGACAGCACCTTCCAAACCCACGACCTCTACCGTCTAGAAGGACGAGGCCAGCAGACGCACGGGGAACACCCCCACCTGGAAGTTCCCCTCCGAGCCGCACTCGCCATCCCAACTTGGGAATATATCGGCCGTTCCTTCACTGTCGCCGGGTCAAAATCCTGGGAACTCCCTCCCTAACAGCGCGGTGGGTGTACCTGCGCCCCACGGACTGCAGCGGCTCACAGAATCACCGAATTGTTGGGGTGTAGGAGGCCATTCGGCCCATCATGTCTGCACTGGCCCTCTGAGCATTTCAACATCGCGCCAATCTCCTGCTTTTTCTCCGTACCCCTGCGCATCGTTTCTATTTAGATAATCACCCAGCGCCCTCTTGAATACCTCGATTGGACTGGCCTCCACCACACTCCCAGGCCGCGCATTCCAAATCCTAACTAACTGACTGCGTGGAGAAACTTTATTCCCCAACTTACTTTAAACACTCTAAAACTGTGCCCTCTGGTTCTTGATCCGTTTACGAGCAGACACCGTTTCTCCCTTATCTACTATCCATCCAGCACCCCCCCTCATGATTTTGAAAACTTCTATCAAGTCTCCTCTTCACCTCCTCCCCTCCAAGGGAACCAGCCCCAACTTCACCGATCCTTCCTCTTGGCTGGAGTGCCTCAAACCTGGGACCGCTCTCGTAAACCTCTTCTGCGCTCTCTCCAACGTGTTCACGTCCCTCCCTACAGTGCGGCGCCCAGAACGGTACACAACACTCCAGCTGAGGCCTAACCAGTGCCTTATATAAATGCAGCATAACCTCCCTCCTCTTGTACTCTCTGCCCATCATTAATGAAGCCTAGAACACTGTACGCTTTAGAAGCAGCTCTCCCTACCTATCCCGCCACCTTCAGTGACTTATGCACATATACCCCCAGTCCCTCTGCTCCGGCGCCCCCTTTGGAACAGCGGCTTGAGAAGGCCGCTCGCCGCCGCCTCCTCTTCTTGGGGCAATTAGGGTTGGGCAGTAAACACTGGTCTCGCCAGCGACGCCCACATGCCCGTGAAAGAGCTTGAAGGAAGGACTAAGGGGGTCGCAGGTGGAAGGTTTTGGGCAAGAGAAAGAAGTGCTGTGGGGGGGGGGGGGCAGGGGCTTTGTAAGGAAGATCTATTTCCTTGTGCCGTGCATGGTAACGGCCTAATACCCACCCTCCGAGGAGGGCGCTGGAAGCAGAGATGGTCAGTGGTTCCGAAAGGAAGTTGGAGCGGGCCCTCGAGGGTAATAAACTGGCCGAGGGGTTAGAAGGGAGGGGCGTGTTAGTGGGGTGGTGAAAAAGGCAGATGGGACACTTGCCTTTAACAATCGAGGCATCGATTACAAAAGTAGGGAGGTCATGTTGGAGCTGTACAGAACCTTGGTGAGGCCACAGCTGGAGTACTGTGTGCAGTTCTGGTGCCACATTATAGGAAGGATGTGACTACACTGGACGGGGTGCAGAGGAGATTCACCAGGATGTTGCCTGGGATGAAACATTTAAAGTTATGAAGAGAGGTTGGATAGACTTGGGTTGTTTTCGTTGGACAGAAAAGACTGAGGGGTGACCTGATCGAGGTGTACAAGATTATGAGGGGCATGGACAGGGTGGATGGGGAGCAGCTGTTCCCCTTAGTGGAAGGGTCAGTCACGAGGGGACATAAGTTCAAGGTGAGGGGCAGGAGGTTTAGGGGGGATGTGAGGAAAAACTTTTTTACCCAGAGGGTGGTGACGGTCTGGAATGTGCTGCCTGGGAGGGTGGTGGAGGAGGGTTGCCTCACATCCTTTAAAAAGTACCTGGATGAGCACTCGGCACGTCCTAACATTCAAGGCTATGGGCCAAGTGCTGGTAAATGGGATTAGGGATTAGGTAGGTAGTTTGTCACGTGTCGGTGCAGACTCGATGGCCGAAGGGCCTCTTCTGCACCATGTGATTCTGTGGTAATGGGACCGACTGGATTGCTTGACAGAGAGCAGGCCTGGACTTGAAGGGCCGAAGGGCCTCTTTCTGCACCCTGACGACTCCAGTGGGCTTGAGCAGGTCAGCGGGTCAAGTATCTGACCTTTCGCCCTCCGGGGGCTGGGAATGGGATGGTCGAATTGAGGGCCGGTGTGGGTGGGGGAGGGGATGGAGTGGGTTGGGAATCTCTCTGCTGGGGGAGCAGGTGATGGGCCCAAGGCCCAGATGCTGTTCAGTTCCCCGGTAAAAGCCAAACACGTTGCCTCCGCTGACTGCGGCCTTCTGAATCTCCAACAGGCCTGACATGGAGCTTACCTGCGCCCTCTACGACCAGGTGGACGAGGAGGTCCACCGCCTGGTACAGGTGTCCAACCGGCGGCAGAAAGACCTGGAGGACCTGGACCACTTCTGGAGGTTTGAGGACCAGTTTCAAGAGGTAACTTGGCGGCAGGCTTGATAAGTGAGTCTCCGACGGGGTATGGCGGGAGGAGAGAGAGGAAGAGAGGGGGAGAGAGAGAGAGGAAGAGAGAGGGAGAAAGAGAGAGGGAGAAAGAGAGAGAGAGTAAGAGGAGAGAGAGAGAGAGGGGGAGAGAGAGAGAGAGAGGGAGAGAGGAGGAAAGAGAGAGGGAGGAGGAGAGGAGAGAGGGGGAAAGAGAGAGTAGGAGGAGAAAGAGAGGAGGAGGGAGAGAACGAGAGAGAGGAGAGTGAAAAAAGAGGAAGAGTGAGGAGGGAGAGAGTGAGGAGGGAGGGAGAGAGAGAGTGGAGGAGAGAGAGTAAGAGAGGAGGGGAGGGAAAGAGTGAGGAAGAGACTGGGGAATAGAGAGGAGGAGAGTGAGAGAGGGAGGAAGAGAGAGGGAGAGATGGGGGAAGGGAGAGAGGGCAGGTGAGAGGAAGGGACAGAGAGTGGAGGAGGGCGAGAGCGTGGCGGAGGGCGAGAGCGTGGCGGAGGGCGAGAGCGTGGCGGAGGGCGAGAGCGTGGCGGAGGGCGAGAGCGTGGCGGAGGGCGAGAGCGTGGCGGAGGGCGAGAGTGTGGGAGGAATGGAGAGTGGAGGAGAGGGAGGGAGAGAGGGAGGGAGGGAGAGAGGGAGGGAGGGAAGGAGGGAGAGAGGGAGGGAGAGGGAGAGGGAGAGAGAGTGAGGGAGAGAGGAGGAGAGTGAAAGAGAGAGAGGAGAGACGAAGAGTGAGGAGGGCGAGAGTGAGGAGGACGAGAGAGGGAGAGATAGAATAAGGGAGAGAGGGCAGGTGAGAGGAAGGGACAGAGTGTGGAGGAGAGAGAGAGAGAGGAGGGCGAGAGTGTGGAGGAGGGCGAGAGTGGGAGGGAGAAAGTGGAGGAGAGAGAGAGTGGAGGAGAGAGATGGAGGGAGGGAGAGAGGAAGCGAGTGGGGAAGAGTGGAAAAAAGAGAGGAAGGTAGAGGAAGAGAGGACGAGCGAGAGGAGAGAGAGGGAGGAAGCGAGTGGGGAAGTGAAAGAAAGAGAGTGAGAGAAAGAGAGGAAGAGGGAGAGAGAGAAAGAGGAGGAGAGAGGAAGAGAGAGAGGGAGTGAGGAAGAAAGAGAAAGACAGAGAGAGAGAGATCGGCAAAGGAATCATCGTGGCCAGAGACAGTTGTTTAACAGTCACTTTCTCTGCTTCAAGTTTCCCCCTCCAGTCGCATCCTGAGGGAGAGTCATATTCGACTCAAGACATCAACTCTCGCTTCCCTCTGTGCCGACGCTGCCAGACCCGCTGACCCTTTCCAGCGCTTCCTGTTTTTATCTCCGCCTGGCCCCACTGGGGTTTATGGCGATGGAAGCAGGAAGGCGATAGTGGCTGGAAACCCGAAATTCAAAACAGCCAATGCTGGGGATGCCCACCAGTCGGGCATCATCTGTATAGAGAGAGATGGAGCTAATGTTTCAGACCTGTGATCTGTTATGACCCGGAGGTCGGTAAAGCTGAGTTATTTAAAAAAAAACCCAGAGGGAAACTTTAAACAACTGTCATAACCTATAATTTTAAGTGTTATGTTGGAGATGCAGCTCTAAAATTAGGAATCAGACCACCAGCTCTCAAGGTTTTACGTTAAACTAAATGAAGCATTTTATTAACTTACACAGGTTAAAATAGTTATATACACATGGCTACAAATTACTGCTATCATAACTTTTAACACATTCCCAAACTAATCTCCATTAAGGCGACAGCCACCCACAGACTTAACCAGACACCAGGCAAAGCATTTTTACCTTATGAGTTCAAAATGAGGTTCCTTTCACTTCAGTCCCTGTGGAGACACAGTGGAGGTTTACAGCTGCTTTGATCTTACGTTGCCTCTGCCCTGCACACACCCAAAACTGCTATCGGTTATCCCCAGCAAATTTCATTGAATGTAAATTCCCCTTGTATCACCAGCCCCTGTGAATTCCACCTCACCTCTTCTAGCAATAAAACCCCTTTCATAGCACCCATTTTATTAGCGATATAAACATATTGCTTGGTCTCTGCTAGCGAGGTGCCAGATTTCACCCCACTTCCTGAACGCTCTATTCAACAAAATGCAAATGTGCTTCACCTCTCTTACATCTCAAACCTTGTACACGTCAAAGCACCCAGACTTGCTGGCTTTGATCCAATTGAGACACACGCGCAGACTAAACCTATATTTTAAAAGAAAAACACTTTCCGATAATATGCGTGATAGACCTTTCATCAGAACTCTAGGGATGGGCACGCCCTTCATCTTGGTGCTCTGCAACAATGTGAGCCTTCCTCCGCACAGAGGGTAGCTCTCCCACAGAGCCAGCACACGTACGATGGGCCGAATGGTGGCCTTCTGTGCTAATGCCATGAAACTTGGGAACTCTCTCCCTGTAAAAAAAATATAAACTGCTGATGGTGGGGTGGGGTGGGGGTGTGGTCAGTTGAAAATTTCACTGCCGAGATTGGTGGGTCTGCATTAGGCGGGCTTATTAAGGGAGGCAGATGGAATCAAGACACGGGTCAGCTGTGACCCGGTTGTATGGGGTGGGTGGTGGTGGGGGTTGGGGAAAGGAGGTGCAAGCTTAAGGGGCCGAACGGCCTCCATTTATTTGCATGGACAGGTTTAAAGCCAAGCTAACAGAGGGTGGGAGGAAAGAACTGAAGGGAAGGCCCGTGAGAGATATGGTCACTTTTATCCCCTGAACTCGCGTTGTTTTATCCCCCAAACTCTCGCTGTTTTATCTCCCGAACTCTCGCTGTTTTATCCCCCGAGCTCTCGCTGTTTTATCCCCCGGGCTCTCGCTGTTTTATCCCCCGGGCTCTCGCTGTTTCATCCCCCGGGCTCTCGCTGTTTCATCCCCCGGGCTCTCGCTGTTTCATCCCCCGGGCTCTCGCTGTTTCATCCCCCGGGCTCTCGCTGTTTTATCCCCCGGGCTCTCGCTGTTTTATCCCCCGAGCTCTCGCTGTTTTATCCCCCGAGCTCTCGCTGTTTTATCCCCCGAACTCTCGCTGTTTTATCCCCCGAACTCTCGATGTTTTATCCCCCGAGCTCTCGCTGTTTTATCCCCCGAACTCTCGCTGGTTTATCTCCCAAACTCTCGCTGTTTTATTCCCTAAATCGTCGCTTTATTATCTTGTTCAAAGCCTGTTATGTTTCATGGAGTTGTCACAACACAGAACGGGGCCACTTGGCCCGTTGGCACTCTGCTGTACCTCCGAAGGAGCACTTCACCTCAAGCCGCGTAGATACCCCCCTGCCTTCCTTTCCGGATCAGCTCTTGAATGCCTCAATCAAACCCGCCTCCGCCCCACGCCCTCAGGCAGCCCGCTCCAGATTCCTCTCCGCTGGCCGTGGTGAAAAACCCTCCCCTCCAGCCACCCTCGCTTCTTTGGGCAGTTCCCCCAGATCTGTGCCCTCCTGTTCTCGATCCTCCCACCAGCAGGAATGGTCACATGCCTTTTCTCAGCTCTGATGTAGGGCCAGCTCGACCCGAGGCCTTTAACTCTGTCCCTCCCACCCCAGATCCTGCCAGGCCTGTCAAGCATTCCCAGCATTTCATGTTTTCCTTTCCGATTTCTGGCATCCGCAGGGTTGACCTAAAACAGTTCGTCGAACCTTTGGCACCTTTAAGTGCGCGCATTAGCTGGAGCATTTCCATACATTACAACATTGACCGCCCTTCAAAAAGCACTTCATATCGATGCAAGATCTTACTCGTTCCTTTTCCCTAGGGAATAATCTATAGGAATCTGAGTTAACCCAGAATCCAAAGGCTGTGGAGCTAGCCAGTGTAGCATAAGTGTCCGGCATATACAGGGTTAATGTGGGACTGAGCACAGTACCGCTCACATAGTGATTTTAGAAGGCACGTGACCAAGACCTAGGGTTCGTGTGATATTAAGCAGAGACGTGTAGAGACCTAGGCATGGAGGTAGCTCCTTGCCTGATACTTTACTACATATATATATGTATGTAGTCACAGCAGTTAATAAAGGCTTGCTGTTGGCGTTCAGAAGACTACGAAGGCCTCTTTAAGAGACACACTCTGTAACCAACACCATCCCATGCCTCCGCAGAGACTGGCCCACATCCATGGGATAAAGACTTGTGGGGAGGTGTAGTATAAAGGTTTGGCACATAAGGATTAATGTGGGACAGAGTACAGTACCCCTCACACAGTGATGTTAGAAGGCACATGACCAAGACCTAGGGTTTGTGTGATATTGAGCAGAGACGTCTAAAGGCCCAGGCAAGGACATAGCTCCTTGCCTGTACCCTTTACTATATATATCTATGTAGTCACAAGTAGTTAATAAAGACTTGCTGTTGGCATTCAGAAGGCTACAAAGGCTTATTTAAGAGACACTCTCTGTAACCAACACCATCCCAACAAGGTGGCAGCGGTGGGCTATGCACCCACGCCTCCGCAGAGACTGGCCCACATCCATGGGATAAAGACTTGTGGGGAGGTGTAGTATAAAGGTTTGGCACATAAGGATTAATGTGGGACTGAGCACAGTACCGCTCACACAGTGATGTCAGAAGGCAGGTGACCAAGACCTAGGGTTCGTGTGATATTGAGCAGAGACGTGTAAAGGCCCAGGCATGGACTTAATGGACTTAGCTCCTTGTTCCCTATACCCTTTACAGTATAGACGCATATAGTCACAGGCAGTTAACGACAACTTGTTGTTAACATTCTGAAGACTACGAAAGCACACGCTGTAACCAACACCACCCCAGCAGCCAGGATTATCTGGAATACAGATTCAGGCAGTAGCCTATAGTATGCAGGATCGATGACACTCACAAAAGGACTGATCCATGGGAGTAGGATCTGGTCACAATTTATGGATCTACCGAGGAATCATCCGGCCAGAGCACCTGATAATCTATGTAAAACAAAACTAGCCAGGAATTGATAGGGTAAGTTAATAATGTGTAAGACCACAGATTGAGCCTTGAGCGTGTGCAATGCAGAGCCAGACAATTTATAGAAAACCAACCTAGTCAGGAGTCCACAGAATGAAGAACTGGAGAATAGCCTATAGAATACAGATTAATCAAGAATCTACAGGATGTAGGAACAGACAAGGAACTAAAACATGTGGATCTGGCCAAGAATACATAGGGCACAGAATGGGACATAATCGATGGATTCTGGAGATAACCAGTGAACTGCAGGCACATACAGACACCTGCACACACAAGCACCCATGCACACAGACAGGTGCACACTGTGTCTCACACATTTTTGTGGACACACTGGCCCACTCACACATGCACAATTGTGCATCAACTTGTGCACGTACACAAGTGCACACACACACATACACACACACACCCAGGCACACACAACTGCCCACAGACAGGCACACATACATACCAGCGTACACACACACCTGCACACATTGACACACACACTTACACTCTTGCCTGCAATCCTGCTCACGCAGCCATGTGCAGACACTGAAGCCTCACACACCTACACACAAGCGGACAAGAACGCTTGCATGCACTTGCACGCTCATGTGCACACGCACGTGCACACCCAGACATGTATGTGTGTGTGGGTGTGTGTGCATGCATGCATGTGTGTGTATGCATGCTTGTGCACACAGACACACACGCACGTGCATATAAATTTTTCTCTTGATCTCAATCAGTCCTGTTCTTTTTTCATCATCCATCTTCCTCTCTTTCCCCCTCAGGTGAGTCACTGGTTGAAGAACATGGGGCAGCCACAACTGGACAAGTGTGTGGAAATGGGAGACTCACTCCCAGCTCTCAGGAAGAAACAGCAGGAGTTTCAAGACTTCAACCACAGGGCACTGGTGAGTGGGTGAGGCAGGAAGCCATTCATAGTGTTATGGCAGGATGAACGTATTCGTTAAGATTATCAGTCGGGCTCACAATGGAGCTCACTTATACCTGCTAGAAGCTCTATATATTCATACGCAGGGGCCTGTCCTCCTCTGCAGGCAAAAGAGACATGTCCAGGCATTTCACTTTTTTTTGAATTGAACAAAAAGTGTGGGGGCAACAATTCCCTGGTGCATTCTCCCTGCCGATGCCTCAACCAATCAGGGTTGACTTGCCAGCCAATCAGCACCCTTCACTTATGCAGCAAAATTGTTGCTCCCTTTGAAATTTTGCATTCTTGCATCTGTCCAGGGGAGTGCAAGACGAAAAAGCTCAAGAGCTTGCTTCTCTTTTCTCAGCAATATATTCTTTCCTTGGCTGCCCATGTGAGTGAGTGTTAGTGTGTGCGCAATCGTGTGTGCATGCGTGTGTACGTATGTGTGTGTGCATGAGTGAGTGTGCGTGCATGTGCCCATGAGTGTGTGTGCGTGAGTGTGTGTGCACGCCCGTGAGTGCCCATGTGTGTGCGCGTGTGCCTGTGTGTGTGTGCGCGCGCGTGTGTGTGCGTGCGCGCGTGTGTGTGTGCGTGCGTGCGAGAGTGTGTGTGTGTGTGCGTCCTATCCACCCTGTCCATGCCCCTCATAATCTTGTACACCTCGATCAGGTCGCCCCTCAGTCTTCTCTGCTCCAACAAAAACAACCCAAGTCTATCCAACCTCTCTTCATAACTTTAAATATTTCATCCCAGGCAACATCCTGGTGAATCTCCCCCACTATCCATTAGGACACCCATTAAAATTGGTCTCTTTGACCAATCTCTAAAATCAGGCACCTCAGCGTCTCCTTGCACAGCTCGGCATTGAAATCTGTCAGGCCGTTGGGCCGGACACGTTTGCCATTTTAAGGGTGTTGTATAAATGCGAGGCGGTGCAGTGAGATTTGCTGGGGCGTTTCTCAGGAGTGTGATCAGGTTTGTTTTCTGTTGAAAAATCGGCACCCTTGCCGCCTTTTAAGACCCAATGAGCACATTCCGCCAGCTTAACTTCACGCCACTATCAGCACCTCCTTTAGTCCTTAACAGCACCATTGATGCTCCCTTTGTCTTGCGCCCATCTTTGTCAAATCTCTCCTGAGCTTGCACCTGTCCCTGAGCTTCTACTTGCTTCACCCGCACCCCCCCTCCACTTTAAACAGCGTAAAACCCACCGCATTCCTATGTCTCTTCAGCTCCGAAGAAGGGGCACACGGACTCGTGACGTCACCCCCCCCCCCGCCCCCTTTCTCTCTCCGCAGGTGCCACCGGACCGGCTGAGATTTTCCAGCAATTTTCCGTTTTTGTTTCAGATTTCCAGCGCCTGCGGCGATTTGCTTCTGCCTTTCCGACCCTCCTTGATACCTAACTCCTCGACATGGCTGTCCGCGCTGCCCGTTCCGATATCTCCCTCTTACCCTCCCCCTCCCCACCCCACCCCATCCACCTCCTCCCACACTCCAGGTTCACCACAGTCATCGGGAAGCGCCTCGCTCTGTCTCGGGAAACACGGGTTGTGGCTGAGATTGAACAGCTTGAGGTCAAGTCCAGATAACTGACGCTGAACAACCCCTTTCTCCCCGACCCCGCCCAAACCGTCTCCTCCCCGCTCCGATCCGCCAGGAATATTGCCAGAAAGCACAGGGGCTCCTCCGGGACATGACGCGCTGGGAAGCGGCCGTCTCGCCACAGCTGGGGGCGTGCGCGCAGAGGCTCCGGGGTTACAGGGCACAGCTGGCGGACTTCACCGAACGGGCAGAGCAGTGCCGCCTCACCATCGACAGGACCATCCGGCTCCACGAGTTCTTCCAGGCGGTAAGAGTCCGGCGACGTGGCAGGGGTGGGGGAGGTGGTTGGGTTCCTGGTGGGCCAGTGCGAGGGAGCTGGATTAACATCACTACAGATACAGTCAGTAACACAGGGTGCTGGGGGCAGAGGGGTTACTGAGTGACAGTGTGAGGGAGCTGGATTAACATCACTACAGATACAGTCAGTAACACAGGGTGCTGGGGGGAGAGGGGTTACTGAGTGACAGTATGAGGGAGCTGGATTAACTTCAGTACAGATACAGTCAGTGACACAGGGAGCTGGGGGGAGAGGGGTTACTGAGTGACGGTGTGAGGGAGCTGGATTAACATCAGTATATAGTCAGTGACACAGGGTGCTGGGGGGAGAGGAGTTACTGAGTGACAGTGTGAGGGAGCTGGATTAACATCAGTACAGATACAGTCAGTAACACAGGGAGCTGGGGGGAGAGGAGTTACTGAGTGACAGTGTGAGGGAGCTGGATTAACATCAGTACAGATACAGTCAGTAACACAGGGTGCTGGGGGGAGAGGGTTTTCTGAGTGACGGTGTGAGGGAGCTGGATTAACATCAGTACAGATACAGTCAGAAACTCAGGGCACTGGGGGGAGAGGGGTTACTGAGTGAAAGTGTGAGGGAGCTGGATCATCATCAGTACAGATACAGTCAGTAACACAGGGTGCTGGGGGGGAGAGGGGTTACTGAGTGACAGTGTGAGGGAGCTGGATTAACATCAGTACAGATACAGTCAGTAACACAGGGTGCTGGGGGGGGAGAGGGGTTACTGAGTGACGGTGTGAGGGAGCTGGATTAACATCAGTACAGATACAGTCAGTAACACAGGGTGCTGGGCGGAGAGGGGTTACTGAGTGACGGTGTGACAGAGCTGGATTAACATCAGTACAGATACAGTCAGTAACACAGGGAGCTGGGGGGAGAGGAGTTACTGAGTGACGGTGTGAGGGAGCTGGATTAACATCAGTACAGATACAGTCAGTAACACAGGGTGCTGGGGGGAGAGGGGTTACTGAGTGACAGTGTGAGGGAGCTGGATTAACATCAGTACAGATACAGTCAGTAACACAGGGTGCTGGGGGGGAGAGGGGTTACTGAGTGACAGTGTGAGGGAGCTGGATTAACATCAGTACAGATACAGTCAGTAACACAGGGTGCTGGGGGGGAGAGGGGAGAGGGGTTACTGAGTGACAGTGTGAGGGAGCTGGATTAACATCAGTACAGATACAGTCGGTAACACGGGGTGCTGTTGACATTGAAACGATCGTGTCATGTTAGGATTGAACCATTGCCAGTCGCGCACTCTGAGCCGCGCTGAGCCAACACACAGGGCGTAGGTTAGCAAGCCGCTCGCGAGCCGCTCCCATTTACCGGACGAGGAATTCTCCTCGCCTGTTGTGTTTTTTTTCGTTCCGCAGGCCGACAGTTGGGCATCGGGAAGCACCGACTCCCTGGCTGGCGTCAGCGTGGAGCGCAGCCTGCCGCCCGGTCAGCGCGAGGCGGCCCTGGCCGCGCTGGACTCCCGCTTCCAGGAGATGCGGCGGCTGGCCGAGGAGCTGGCGGCCGGGCGCTGGCTGGGCCGGTGGGCGGCCTGCCGGGAGGCCGCCTCGAGGGCCAGCGCTGGGCCTGGCCAGAGGAAGGCGCCCGAGGGGGCGGCTGGCACCCCCCGCCCGGGCCGGGGGAGCCCCTGCCAGCCGTCCGGCGACCCTGCCACGTCCCCCACGCTGAGCGCGGCCTCGCTGGGCAGCAGCAGCGGCCGGCTCTCGGCCCCCTCCCTGGGGTCGCCTGGGCCGGAGGGACCGGCCCGCGCCCCCCTACCCTGGCGCCCCGGCCCCCTGGGCGGGGCCTCCTCACCGCCCCTGGCCCACGCTTCCAGCCCGGACGTCCGCGGCTCTCCCCACACCCCCCCGGCCGGGGGCAGCGCCTTCAGCCGGAGGTCGCTCAGCGAGCCGGGCGGCACGGTTCCCGGCGGCGCCGGCGTCCTGATCCGGGGCCTGGAGGTCAGCAGCCGCGAGGTGGTGGACCGGACCTGCTCGCCCAGGGAACACGTCATGCTGGCCAGAGCGGGAGCCGCCGCCCCCCCCATCGACGCCCCCTGGGGGGGCGCGCCCAGGATCGGGGTGCAGGCCAAGAGCAGGTAGGTGGACAACGCGTCCGGGGCCGGGCTGGGCTGGGGTGGGAGGGAGGGAGGCCTCGCCTCCCGGCCAAGCGAACCCTCAGCTTTCGAAGCCCTCGTTTTCAAACACCCTCCCGTGGCCCCTTCCTCCCTCCCTATCACCTCCAGAATCTCTTCCGGCCCCCCATCACCCTCCGGCATCTCCGCGCCCCTTCGATTCCGGCCGTCCCGAGATCATTCCTGCCCTCGCTCCGCTCTCTCTCTCTCTCTCTGCCCCCACTCCTCTCCGCTCTCTCTCTGCCCCCACTCCTCTCTGCTCTCTCGCTCTGCCCCCACTCCTCTCTGCTCTCTCGCTCTGCCCCCACTCCTCTCTGCTCTCTCTCTCTCTGCCCCCACTCCTCTCCGCTCTCTCTCTGCCCCCACTCCTCTCTGCTCTCTCGCTCTGCCCCCACTCCTCTCTGCTCTCTCTGCCCCCACTCCTCTCTGCTCTCTCTCTCTGTCCCCTCTTCTCCGCTCTCTCTCAAAACCCCACTCCTCTCCGCTCTCTCTCTCTGGCCCCACTCCTCTCCGCTCTCTCTTTCTGCCCCCACTCCTCTCCGCTCTCTCTCCCTCTCTGCCCCCACTCCTCTCTGCTCTCTCCCTCTCTGCCCCCACTCCTCTCTGCTCTCTCCCTCTCTGCCCCAACTCCTCTCCGCTCTCTCTCTCTGCCCCCATTCCTCTCCGCTCTCTCTCTCTGCCCCCACTCCTCTCCGCTCTCTCTTTCTGCCCCCACTCCTCTCCGCTCTCTCTCTCTGCCCCCACTCCTCTCCGCTCTCTCTCTCTGCCCCCACTCCTCTCCGCTCTCTCTTTCTGCCCCCACTCCTCTCCGCTCTCTCTCTCTGCCCCTATTCCTCTCCGCTCTCTCTCTCTGCCCCCACTCCTCTCCGCTCTCTCTCTCTCTGCCCCCACTGCTCTCCGCTCTCTCTCTCTCTGCCCCCACTGCTCTCCGCTCTCTCTCTCTGCCCCCACTGCTCTCCGCTCTCTCTCTCTGCCCCCACTGCTCTCCGCTCTCTCACTCTCTCTGCCCCCACTCCTCTCTGCTCTCTCTCCCTCTCTCAGCCCCCACTCCTCTCTGCTCTCCCTCTCTCTGCCCACCACTCCTCTCTGCTCTCTCTCTCTCCCTCTCTCAGCCCCCACTTCTCTCTGCTCTCACTCTCTCTGCCCACCACTCCTCTCCGCTCTCTCTCTCTCACTCTCTCTGCCCACAACTCCTCTCCGCTCTCTCTCTCTGCCCCCACTCCTCTCCGCTCTCTCTCTCTGCCCCCACTCCACTCCGCTCTCTCTCTCCCTGCACCTTGGGGCCAGTCCTTCAGACCGGTCCTCCCTGGCAGGCCACCTCCCTTGACCTCCCCACGATCCCTGCGGCCCACTGTTCGTCCTATTCTTCTCCGACCGCCTTCCAGGGAGGAGCCCGGAGTAGTTTCTGGGGGGTGCTGGAGCGCACGGGTCTCCGCCCTTGCTGCGTCCCCTCAGCCGCCGACCTCACCCCTGCTGGTCCGTGCGGAGAGCCCTCTGTTCGCGCCCCCTCCCTCACCGCCCCCTCACCATCCGCCCTTAACACCATTCCGTCTGCGCGCCTCGGTCAGTCAGTCGGTCAGTTCGCTTTCATGTCGGTGCGCCGCGTGGACCCGATTTTGGCGCCATTCCAGAGCGGCCTCTGCCCACTCCCATCTGCCACCACCTCCCCACCCCCCCCTCCCCCACCCACCCACTCCTCCCAACCCTCCCCCAGCTTCCCCCCTCTCCTGGACCCGCATCCCCGTTCAGGATCTAGTTCCGCTCCGACGTTGCTGAGCCGGGGACGGCAGGGAAGAACAAAAAAAATCCATGTTTTTTCCCTTATATAACTCAACCCCCCGTGAAGCTGCTCCTGCCTCGCCACTCTTCCCGACCCACTCCAAATCCCACGGCCAACCGCCCCCCCCACCCCCCCCGGGCCAACCCCACCATCAACACCCCCACCGCCTCCCCGCTCCCACCCCGGAGCCCTTGCAGATAGTGTGGGTTCAGGAGAAGGGGAGGGAAGTGGGTGGGGGGTTGGTGTTGGGGGTGGGTTGGGGAGGGGAGATTCCCACAACTTGGAGGGTTTCCGGTGTGGGCGAGGAGTCTGCAACAGCCATGGGGGGGGGGGGGGGGGGGGGGGCATCAGAGAGCAGGGGTGATGTTGGGGAAGCGGGGCCTGCGCCGAGCAGGATGTACTGTAAACAGAAAGTCGCATTCTCCTTTTATGCCTTCAAACTTACTTTAAATCATTTCATTTACCAGTGGAGAAATTTAAGCAACGTAAAATATTTCACCTTCGCGGGTGTAACGTTTTGATATCGTTTTTTTTTTCTTTCCGGCTGGGAAGCCCCCTACAGGACCTCAGTGTACAGCTTTAACACTGATCCCTCACGGGGCATCGATGTCTCAACGCTTGGCTTAGGAGTCGCGCTTTTTCAGGAGCGTGGCCACAACACTTAAGTGGGGTCTCGCCGTGTCTCCCGCTCCCGTCTTCCCCACCCGAATCGGACAGGCGGGGGTTGGGGGGGTGCGTGGGGGTTGGGGGGGTGCCTCACATAGGTTGCCTGCAATGTACTCCTCCCAGTGTTCAGCCCCGTTCGCTTCCTTAGAAATGAACGTCCGACACGTTGTACCCACCCCCCCCCCACTCCCCCAACCCACCCCCACGACCCCACTCACCTCAACCCCCCCCACGCCCCCCCCCCACTCCAACCCCCACGACCCCACTCACCTCAACCCCCCCCCCACGGCCCCCCCACTCCAACCATCACGCCCCCACCCCCCCCACGCCCCCACCCCCCCACCCCCCCCACGCCCCCACCCCCCCACCCCCCCCACGCCCCCACCCCCCCACCTCCAACCCCACACCTCCAACCCCACACCCCCCCAACTCCAACCCCACACCCCCCACCCCAACCCCCACATCCCCCCAACCCAACTCCCACCACCCCCCACCCCATCACACCCCCCACCCTTCACCCCCCCCAACGTTTCACCCCCCCCACCTTTCACCCCCCACCACCTTTCACCCCCCCACCACCTTTCACCCCCCCCACCTTTCACCCCCCACCACCTTTCACCCCCCCACCACCTTTCACCCCCCACCACCTTTCACCCCCCACCACTGCCCCTTTTCTGGGCTCGTAACCCTTGAGCAATTACTAGATCTCCGCTTAACCTTCAACGAGGAGAACAACCCCAGCTCCTCCATTAAAACCTAACCACCCCCACCCCCACCCCCACCCCCACCCCCACCCCCAATTTTGCCCCCAGCACCTCTCTCGCTCCCGGCCGCGGGTAAGCGGTCCGCGTCGGCGCTGTCGTTGGCGAGCGCCGGTCCGGCGGCTCGCGGGTTCCCGCCTCTCCAGTCCGGAGCTGGTGGGGCGCGAGACACCGGCCCCGCCGCTGCCACCATGTGATGTTTCGAGCGCAAAGAACGTCGGGAGCCCACCGCCGCCGCCGGTCTCGGCCGCTGCTGCGTCAGGGACGCTGCGAGCTCTTTCCTCGGGAGGGTGAGGAGGGGGGCGTGTACTTCCATCCCCACGTCTCCCAGCTCACGGCAAGTCTTTCTTTTCTCCCCCCCCCCCCCCCCAATTCCCTGCCGTGGACCCAGCAAACTCCGACGCACCTTGGCCGAGGCACTGGCGGCAGAGCAGGAGTACGTCGGCTCGCTGGCCCGCGTGGTCGAGGACTACCTCCCGGAGATGGACCGGCCGGACGCGCCGCAGGACCTGCGCGGCAAGCGGGGCGTCGTCTTCGGCAACCTGGAGAAGCTCCTGGCCTTCCACCGACAGCGCCTCCTGCCGGAGCTGAGGGGCTGCCTGGCGCACCCGCTCCGCCTCGGCGAGTGCTTCCTCCGCCACGTGAGTACTCGCGCGCCTCCCCCCAGCGACTCGTCACCTCCCCTCGCCCTCGCCAGGGCTCCGGCGCCCGCGCCCACACCCCCCCCCAATCCTCTTCTGGCGGCTCCCGTAGCCCCCGCTCTCCCCGGGGCTTTTGCGACCCGGGGCTGCCAGGCGTACCCGGTGCCTTCCCTCTCTCGGGCTGACCTCAGCTCACGATTGGGGAAGAGAGGAGGGGAGAGAGGGGGGAGAGAGGAGGGGAGAGAGGGGGGGAGAGAGGGGGGAGAGAGGAGGGGAGAGGTGGGGGTGGGGAGAGAGGGGGGAGAGGTGGGGGTGGGGGGAGAGGAGAGAGGGGGGTGGGGGGAGAGGGGAGAGGGGGGAAGGGGGTGGGGGGAGAGGGGGGAAGGGGGTGGGTGGGGGTAGGGGGTGGGGGGCAGGAGGGGTGGGGAGAGAGGGGGAGAGAGGAGAGGGAGGGGGGAGAGGAGGGGGGGTGGGGAGAGGGAGGGGGAGAGGAGGGGAGAGGGGGGAAGGGGGTGGGGGGAGAGGGGGAAGGGGGTGGGGGGAGAAGGGGTGGGTGGGGGAAGGGGGTGGGGGGAGAGGGGGAAGGGGTGGGTGGGGGCAGGGGGAGGGGTGGGTGGGGGGAGAGGGGGAAGGGGTGGGTGGGGGCAGGGGGAGGGGTGGGTGGGGGAAGGGGGGGTGGGGGGGAGGGGGGAGAAGGGGTGGGTGGGTGGGGGCAGGGGGGGAGGGGGGTGGGGGGAGGGGTGGGGGCAGGGGGGAGAGGAGGGAGGTGGGGGGGGGAGGGAGGGGGGTGGGGGGAGAGGGGAGGGGAGAGGGGGTGGGGGGAGAGGGGAGGGGAGAGAGGGTGGGGCTGGGGGGAGAGGGGAGGGGAGAGAGGGGAGGGGGGTGAGGGGGTGGGGGGAGAGGGAGGAGGTAGAGGGGAGGGCGAGGTGGGGGGTGAGGGGAGGGGGAGGTGGGGGGAGAGGAGAGTGGGGGGAGAGGGGAGGGGGAGAGGGGGGAGAGGGGAGGGGGAGAGGGGGGGGGAGGGGGAGAGGGGGGAGTGGAGGGGAGAGGGGGTGGGGGGAGAGGGGAGGGGGGGTGGGGGGAGGGGAGAGAAGAGGGGAGGGGAGAGGGGAGAGAGGGTGGGGCTGGGGGGAGAGAGGGGAGGGGAGAGAGGAGAGGGGGAGGGGAGGGGGGTGGGGGGAGGGGAGAGAGGGGGAGGGGAGGGGGGTGGGGGGAGGGGAGGGGAGAGAGGGTGGGGGAGGGGGGTGGGGGGAGGGAGGAGGTGGGGGGTGAGGGGAAGGGAGAGAGGGGGGTGGGGAGAGAGGGGAGGGGGGGGAGGGGAGAGAGGTGGTGTGGTGTGTGGGGAGAGAGGGGGGTGGGGTGTGGGGGGAGAGGGTAGAGAGGGGGGTGGGGTGTGGGGGCAGAGGGGAGAGTGGGGGGTGGGGTGTGGGGGGAGAGGGGAGAGAGGGGGGTGGGGTGTGGGGGGAGAGGGGGGAGGGGAGAGAGGGGGCTGGGGTGTGGGGGTAGGTGAGAGAGGAGGGAGGGAGAGCGAGGGGTGGGGGGAGAGGGGAGGGGAGAGTGGGGGTGGGCGGAGAGGAGAGGGGGGAGAGGGGAGGGGGTTGAGGGGAAGGGAGAGAGGGGGGGTGGGGGGAGGAGAGAGGGGGGGTGGGGGGAGGGTGGGGTGGGGGGAAAGGGGAGGGGAGAGGGGGGTGGTGGGGGGGGCGGGAGAGGGGAGGACCCTCTCCCTCCCCCTCCCCCTCTTCCCCTGCCCCCCTCCCCCTCCTCCCCCTGCCCCCCTCTCCCCCCTCCCCCCTCTCCCCCTGCCCCTCCCCCTCTCCCCCTCTCCCCCTCCCCCTCTCCCCTCTCCCCCTCTCCCCCTTCCTCTCTCCCCTCCCTCGACGTCCTGAGGCCCCAAGATCGGACCCCCGAAACCCAAGACCAGGTGGAAACGGCAGGTGCTGGTCATCGCTCGTGGCGCTGTCCGTGGGTTCCTGCTGTGCGCGCTCGGGCGCTGACGGAGAGGGGATTCCCGGATACCGACCTTCCCGTTCCAGCCCCGTTTGCCGAAGCCGCGGACCTTTTGGCGGGGAGGTTGGGGGGGGTGAGGGGTGGGGTTGGGGGGGGGGGGTGAGGGGTGGGGTTGGGGGGACGGTGAGTGGTGGGGTTGGGGGGGGGCCAGCAGGCCCCCTGCCCGGTCTCATCTCCGTGTGTCCCCGGCTCGCGGCCGCCCCTTCCACACGAGCGGCGAGTGAGCCGCCACTTCTCGCCGGAGCTGCTGCCCTGACGGAGAGGCCCAGCCAGGTGTTGCCCCCCCCCCCCCCTCCTCCTCCCGCCGCCTCCCAATACCATCATGGCCGACCCCGCCGCACGCCCTAAAGTCCTTGGCCCCCACCCCCCAAGCGACTGAAGAACGTCTGCCTCGGCCTCACGTATATCCAACGGGCATCAGGACTCAACTTGCTGCTGTCCTCAAGGATCTTGGCATCTCCCCCTTACCCTTTCACTTCCTCCCGCCCCCACCACCAAATCCTGTTTTCACCCCCCCCACCCCTCCCTGCCGCGGACCTGCTTTCTCCACCGCCCCTTCCCTCTTCTCTTGTTCGGATTTACCGTAAGAGGCGTTTCGATGTGATACCTCTCCTCCTTTCTTCTTCTCCCCCCACCCATCCCACCCCCCCTTCCCCCCCCCCAACAGAAAGAGCAGTTCTCCATGTACGCCCTCTACGTAAAGAACAAAGCACAATTGGACGCCCTCCTCGCCAGCCACAGCAACACCTTCTTCGAGGTAATGGTACGGCGCCGGGTTCCGTTGGGTCTGGCGTCGTTGGTGTTGGGTGCGACGGTGGGGTGGTGGGGAGGAGACGGAAGGTCGGAGGGGTGGTGGGTGCGGTGGGGGGCGGTGGTGGCGATCGGGGCTGGAGTGGGGTGGGCGCCAAACCCCCCGGCGTTTCGGCCTTAAAAAAGGGAGGTCCCCTCAATGGGGCAGGGTTGGGGATCCCTTCATTTGTTGCCCATCCCTAATTACACCCTTGAACAGAGTGTCGCGCTCCACCATTTCAGAGGTGGGGGGGGTGCAGTCAAGAGTCAACCACACTTCGCTGTGGAGGTGGGGGAGTTGGGAGGTGGGGGGGGGTGCGCGGGGTCGGGGTTGGGGTGTCCGGAGTCACGCGTAGGCCAGACTGGGGTAAGGACGGCAGATTTCCCTTCCACCAAAGGCAGCCCAGTTACTCTCCCTGTGACACACTCCCTCAAGATTATTCCCTTTGTAACTCTAAACTCCCTTTCTGGTACTTTACCCGTAACTCTCCCGTTGTGCTGCATGTAGGTTGCGTAGTGGGAATGTCGCTGGGCTATTAATCCAGAGAAGCCAGAGCGAAACCCATAAGTGAACCAGATGGGTTTTTTTTAATGACAAACGATGCTGACTGTTGTCACAGTCCCCGTGACTGAAACTGGCTTCATAATTCCGGATTTTATGACCTCAATTTAAATTCACCAGCTGCCGTGGGTGGGATTGGAACCCGTGTTTCCCCTCCCTCACCATCCCCCCCCCACCCCCTCTCCCCGGCCAGACCATGAGCCCCAGGCCTCTGGATTACCAGCCCAGTGACATCGCCACTACCCCCACCCCGTCTGCCCCTTAATGGGCGTAGTTAACTAAACCCAACCTGGTGGTTGTGTGGGGGCAGGGGGTGGGTGGGCTGCTGTTTGCAGGGGGAGGGTTGGGGGTGGGGGAGGGGCTACAGTTGTGGCTGAGGCCCACACAGGTCAGGAAGGACACGGGTTCTGCCCACATCAGTCTGGAGCTGGATAAGCTGACCCCGGGTAGCCTAGAGGTGGAACGTCCTGGCTGCCACCCCATGTCCGGGAATATAGCTGCTCAGCGCCTGCTGAGCTGAGCACATTGTAACTCGTACATCACTCCGCACATAGCTCTTCGGGTCCATTACTTAGCGGGTGATTCTCTTTCCCCCTCCATTATTCTGCATAGAACCAATCCTGCCTCTCCCCCACATGACTCACAGCCCAGTTAACTCTTTTGGAGTCAATCAAAGTTAAATTAAATTAACAAAACGAGGGACAAAATAAAAACAGCCCCTAAATTAGGGAACTGCAAAACCAAAGGCAGCCCAGTTACTCTCCCTGTGACACACTCCCTCCCGATTATTCCCTTTGTAACTCTAAACTCCCTCTCTGGTACTTTACCCGTAACTCTCCCATTGTGCTGCATGTAGGTTGCGTAGTGGGAATGTCGCTGGGCTATTAATCCAGAGAAGCCAGAGCGAATGGTCTGGGGAGGGACAACACACGGGTTCACATCCCGCCAACGGCAGCCGGTGAAATTTAAATTCAACTCATAACGCCTGGAACTACGAAGCCAGTTTCAGTCACAGGGACCACGGCAATCGTCATCGATTGTTGTTAAAAAAAAATCCCATCTGGTTCACTCGTGTCCTCCTTTAGGGAAGGCGAAACCTGCTGTCCTTACCCGGCCTGGCCGACACCTGACTCTAGACCACCCCGGCCTCCACTGTGACGTGGTTGACTCTCAGATGTCCTCCGAAATGGCTGAGCGAGACGCTCAGTTCAAGGGGGCAATTATGGGGCACAATTAGGGCATCGCCAATGGCGTCCACATCCCGTGAAAGAATAAAATTTCAAGAACTCACCTTCAGAGCTAAATGTACTCAACCTCCGCCAGCCGCAGACCCCACTGTTTCTGATTCTTTCCCTACGCTCTTGTGACCCTCCCACCTCCGCAGAGGAAGCAGCTCTTACTGGGGGACAGGACAGGTCTGGCTGGCCACCTTCAGAAGCCCATTCAGAGGATGAGGAGCTACAGCCTCCTGCTGCAGGAGCTGACTGGCCAGTGCGAGGCCGAAGCGACCCGGGAGCTGCTCAGCCTGAGGGCCGCTGTGGACATGGTCCAGTTCCAGCTTCGCCACGGCAACAACCTCCTCGCAATGGACGCCATCCGGGGGTGCGACGTGAGTCAGGAGCGAGGCCTAATCGGCCCTCTTGAGATACGCCAGTCAGTGGACAGATCTCTCCCTGAGGGAGAGGGGGACTGAGAGACACCAGTCAGTGTACAGACATCTCCCTGAGAGAGAGGGGACTGAGAGACACCAGTCAGTGTACAGATATCTCCCTGAGAGAGAGGGGACTGAGAGACACCAGTCAGTGTACAGATATCTCCTTTAGGGAGAGAGGGGACTGAGAGACACCAGTCAGTGTAGAGATATCTCCCTGAGAGAGAGGGGGGACTGAGAGACACCAGTCAGTGTACAGATATCTCCCTGAGAGAGAGGGGACTGAGAGACACCAGTCGGTGTACAGATATCTCCCTGAGAGAGAGAGGGGACTGAGAGACACCAGTCAGTGTACAGATATCTCCCTGAGAGAGAGGGGGGGACTGAGAGACACCCATCAGTGTACAGATATCTCCCTGAGAGAGAGGGGGCTGAGAGACACCAGTCAGTGTACAGATATCTCCCTGAGGGAGAGGGGGCTGAGAGACACCAGTCAGTGTCCAGATATCTCCAATCAGTGTACAGATATCTTCCTGAGAGAGGGCGCTGAGAGACACCAGTCAGTGTCCAGATATCTCCCTGAGAGAGAGGGGACTGAGAGACGCCTCAACAAGAAACTTTTTCTCTTTCTCTCAAGTGCTAAGAAATGCAAGCTCCAACAACTCATCGACACCAACACCCATCTAGGACCCTCCACCCCTGCCTGTCGCTCCGTCCCCACCCCATCTTCCAACCCCAGCCCCGGCCGTGTATTCTCTGTACCCCCTGACCTTCCTCTCTCCAATGCTGGACGTTCAGTGCTCAGCAAAGGACTTAGTTTCATACCCTTACGCCCTCATCTCAATGAATTTTGGGCTCGGCACGATGCTGAACTCTTCTTCCACCGTCTTCATCTCCATGCTCACTTCTTTGAGCAGGAGTCCTCTCCCTGTTCAACGGATCCTTTTACCCGTCTCCAGTATTCTCCCTCCACATGGACTCCCCCCTCTGGATTCTTACCTTCTCTTGATCTTTTCATTGAGAACTGTCGGCGTGACATTAGTCGTCTCAATTGCTCTGCTCCTCTCACCCACTCTAACCTGTCTCTCTCTGAACTTACTGCACTCTGTTCTATCAGGTCCAACCCCACCATTGTCATCAAACCCGCTGACAAGGGTGGTGCTGTTGTTGTCTGGCGCACTGATCTCTACCTCGTGGAGGCTGAGCGTCAACTCGCAGACACTTCCTCCTACCTCTCCCTGGACCATGACCCCACCACTGAACATCAAGACTTTGTTTCCAGGACTGTCACTGACCTCATCTCCTCTGGAGATCTTCCTCCCACAGCTTCCAACCTAAAAGTCGCCCAACCTCGGACGGCCCGCTTCTACCTCCTACCCAAAATCCACAAACAGAACTGTCCCTGTAGACCGATCATGTCAGCTTGCTCCTGCTCCACGGAACTCATTTCTCATTATCTTGACTCCCTTCTCTCTCCCCTTGTCCAGTCCCTTCCCACCTACATCCGTGATTCCTCTGACACCTTACGTCACATCAACAATTTCCAGTCCCCTGGCCCCAACCACTTCCTCTTCACCATGGACGTCCAATCCCTCTACACCTCCATCCCCCACCGGGATGGTCTGAGGGCCCTTAGCTTCTTCCTCGAACAGAGGCCCGATCAATCCCCATCCACCACTACTGTCCTCCGTCTGGCTGAACTTGTTCTCACACTGAACAATTTCTCCTTCAACTCCTCTCACTTCCTCCAAATAAAAGGTGTGGCTATGGGTACCCGCATGGGCCCCAGCTATGCCTGTCTCTTTATGGGGTATGTGGATCATTCCTTGTTCCAGTCCTACTCTGGCCCCCTCCCACAACTCTTTCTCCAGTACATCGATGATTACTTCGGTGCTGCTTCATGCTCTCGTCGGGACTTGGAAAAATTTATTAATTTTGCTTCCAATCTCCACCCCTCCATCATTTTCGCAAGGTCCATCTCTGACACTTCCTTTCTTTGACCTCTCTGTCTCAATTTCTGGTGATAGACTGTCCACCAATATCCATTACAAGCCTACCGACTCCCACAGCTACCTCGACTACAGCTCCTCACACCCCGCTTCCTGTAAGGACTCCATCCCATTCTCTCAGTTCCTTCGCCTCCGTCGCATCTGTTCTGATGATGCTACCTTCAAAAACAGTTCCTCTGACATGTCCTCCTTCTTCCTTAACTGAGGTTTTCCACCCACGGTGGTTGACAGGGCCCTCAACTGTGTCCAGCCCATCTCCCGCGCATCCGCCCTCACGCCTTCTCCTCCCTCCCAGAAACATGATAGGGTCCCCCTTGTCCTCACTTATCACCCCACCAGCCTCCGCATTCAAAGGATCATCCTCTGCCATTTCCGCCAACTCCAGCATGATGCCACCACCAAACACATCTTCCCTTCAACCCCCCGGCGGCATTCCATAGGGATCATTCCCTCCGGGACACCCTGGTCCACTCCTCCATCACCCCCTACTCCTCAACCCCCACCGATGGCACCTCCCAATGCCCACGCAAAAGATGCAACACCTGCCCCTTTTACTTCCTCTCTCCTCACCGTCCAAGGGCCCAAACCCTCCTTTCAAGTGAAGCAGCATTTCGTTTGCATTTCCCCCAACTTAGTCTACTGCATTCGTTGCTCCCAATGCGGTCTCCTCTACATTGGAGAGACCAAACGTAAACCGGGCGACCGTTTTGCAGAACACCTGCGGTCTGTCCGCAAGAATGACCCAGACCTCCCTGTCACTTGCCGTTTTAACACTCCACCCTGCTCTCTTGCCCACATGTTTGTCCTTGGCTTGCTGCATTGTTCCAGTGAAGCCCAACGCAAACTGGAGGAACAGCACCTCATCTTCCGACTAGGCACATTACAGCCTTCTGGACTGAATATTGAGTTCAACAACTTTAGATCTTGAACTCCCTCCTCCATCCCCACCCCCTTTCTGTTTCTTCTCCCTTCCTTTTGTTTTTTTCAATAAATTATATAGATTTTTCTTTGCCCACCTATTTCCATTATTTTAAAATCTTTTATGCCCTGCTAGTCTTTCCACCCCACCCTCACTAGAGTTGGACCTTGAGTGCCCTACCATCCATTCTTAATTAGCACATTCGTTTAGATAATATCACCAACTTCAACACCTCTGTGTTCTTTTGTGCTTTTTTCTGTGACATCTTTTGATGATCTGCTCCTATCACTGCTTGTTTGTCCCTACATCCACACCACCCCCATCCACTTCTCTCCCCCCACCCCCCACTTTAAACCAGCTTATATTTCACCCCTCTCATAATTTCACTCAGTTCTGTTGAAGGGTCATGAGGACTTGAAACATCAACTCTTTTCTTCTCCACCGATGCTGCCAGACCTGCTGAGTTTTTCCAGGTAATTCTGTTTTTGTTTAGGGGACTGAGAGACACCAGTCGGTGTACAGATATCTCCCTGAGGGAGAGTGTGACAGAGAGAAAGCAGTCAGTGTACAGATATCACCCTGAGGGAGAGGGGACTGAGAGACACCAGTCAGGGTACAGATATCTCCCTTAGAGAGAGGGGACTGAGAGACACCAGTCAGTGTACAGACATCTCCCTGAGAGAGAGGGGTCTGAGAGACACCAGTCAGTGTACAGATATCTCCCTGAGAGAGAGGGGTCTGAGAGACACCAGTCAGTGTATAGATATCTCCTTAAGGGACAGGGGACTGAGAGACACCAGTCAGTGTACAGATATCTCCCTGAGAGAGAGGGGACTGATAGACACCATTCAGTGTACAGATATCTCCCTGAGAGAGAGGGGACTGAGAGACACCAGTCAGTGTACAGATATCTCGATGAGAGAGAGGGGACTGAGAGACACTAGTCAGTGTACAGATATCTCCCTGAGGGAGAGGGGGGACTGAGAGACACCGGTCGTTGTACAGCGATGCTGATAACTTGGTTGAATGTCAAGCTGGTCTTGCCCTTTGCAGGTGAACCTGAAGGAGCAAGGCCAGCTGCTCCGCCAGGACAGCTTCACCGTGAGCGCCGGGCGCCGCAAGTCGACACGCCACGTCTTCCTGTTCGAGCAGCTCATCGTGTTCAGCAAGCTGAAGCGAGCGGACGGGTGTCCCGAGACCTTCATCTACAAATCTTCCCTCAAGGTGGGTCCGATGGCGCTCACCGGGCATCGGAGGGAGCGGGGACCAGCTGAGTGTGGAGGAGAGGGGGCATTTTGGGTGGGAGGGGGCTTTGGGGGGGGGGGTTAATCGGAAGGGGATAGGACGTAGTTGGCGGAGGAGGAGCGGGAGAGGGTGGAGAATGGGGAGGGGGGAAACTGAGGGTTAATTGGGTGGAGCAGGGGGAGAGGGTGGAGGAGGGGGAGGGGGGAAGTTGGGGTGTGCAGTTGGTGGGGGAGAGGCTGGAGTAGGTATGTTGGAAGTAGGGGAGAGGGGATGTTGGGGAGGGGCAGAGTTGCGGGGGAGGGGGCAGTTGGAGGGGAGGGGGGAGTTCGGGGGGTGTTGGGGGCAATTCGGGGTAAGGGGAAGGGGCTTCTGTGGCCGGAGTTGGGGGGTGCTGGGGGGAGTTGAGGTGGAGTGGGTAGTTGGGGAGGGGGCATGTCAGGGGGAGGGGAGTGCTTCGATTTGGGGAGGGGGTGTTGGTGGGAGGGGTGCAGTTGGGTGGGAGGGGGGATTTGGAGGGGAGTTGGGGGGTGGGGGGAGTTGTTGTGTAATTGGGGGGAGGGGGGAGTTGGGGAGAAGGGATTTGGGGGGAGGGGGAGTTGGGGGGAATTGAGAGTTGGGGATGGGGGAGTTGGGGAGGGGGATGGGGCTATGGGGAGGGTGAGTTTGGGGGGAGGAGGGAGTTGGGGCAGAGGAGGGAGTGGGGGGAAGGGGAGAGTTGTGGGGGAATTGGGGGGACGGAGGGTTGGGGGGGAAGGGAGAGTTTTGGGGAGTTGGGGAGGGGGAAAGTTGGGGACGGGGAGGGGGGAGTTGGGTGAGGGTAGAGTTGGGGGAGGGGGAGAGTTGTGGATGGGGAGGGGGAGAGTTGGCTGGGGGAGGGGAAGTTGGGGGAGGGGGAGAGTTGGCTGGGGGAGGGGAAGTTGGGGGAGGGGAAGTTGGGGGAGGGGAAGTTGGGGGAGGGGGAAGTTGGGGGAGGGGGAGAGTTGGAGGGGGAGAGTTGGAGGGGGAGAGTTGGAGTGTGGTGAGAGTTGGCAGGGGGAGGGGAGAGTTGGGGGTGTGGGAGGGGAGAGTTGGGGGTGTGGGAGGGGAGAGTTGGGGAGGAGGGTTGAGGAGCAGAGAGTTGGGGGAGGGAGAGAGAGAGTAGGAGGAGGGGAGAGTAGGCGGGGGAGGGGAGAGTAGGGGCTGTGGGAGGGGAGAGTAGGGGCTGTGGGAGGGGAGAGTAGGGGCTGTGGGAGGGGAGAGTAGGGG
Source organism: Carcharodon carcharias (assembly GCF_017639515.1). Classification (NCBI taxonomy): domain Eukaryota; kingdom Metazoa; phylum Chordata; class Chondrichthyes; order Lamniformes; family Lamnidae; genus Carcharodon; species Carcharodon carcharias. The sequence continues at coordinate 7,049,859 of NW_024470624.1, forward strand.
CTGTGGGAGGGGAGAGTAGGGGCTGTGGGAGGGGAGAGTAGGGGCTGTGGGAGGGGAGAGTAGGGGCTGTGGGAGGGGAGAGTAGGGGCTGTGGGAAAGGAGAGTAGGGGCTGTGGGAGGGGGGAGTTGGGGGGAAGAGTTGGGGGAGGGAGAGGGGGAGAGTTGGCTGGGGAGGGGGAAGTTGGTGGAGGGGGAGTGTTGGAGGGGGAGAGTTGGGGACGGGGAGGGGGAGAGGAGGGGGCTGGGAGAGTTGGAGTGTGGTGAGAGTTGGGGGTGTGGGAGGGGAGAGTTGGGGGTGTGGGAGGGGAGAGTTGGGGGTGTGGGAGGGGAGAGTTGGGGGTGTGGGAGGGGAGAGTTGGGGGTGTGGGAGGGGAGAGTTGGGGGTGTGGGAGGGGAGAGTTGGGGGTGTGGGAGGGGAGAGTTGGGGAGGAGAGTTGAGGAGCAGAGAGTTGGGAGAGGGAGAGTAGAAGGAGGGGAGAGGGAGAGTAGGAGGAGGGGAGAGTAGGCGGGGGAGGGAAGAGTTGGGGGTGTGGGAGGGGAGAGTTGGCGATGGAAGGGGGAGTTGGGAGAGAGTTTGGGGAGGGGGAGGGGAGAGTTGGCGGGGAGGGGGGCGAGTTGGGGCGAGGGGAGGGGGGGCCTTTGCATTTTGCACATGAGAAAAAATGACCAGGATATAAAAAAGAAAAGCTCATTGGGCCTTGAAGCAATCTCGGTCACGAGAAGCACAGGGGGGGACACACGAGGTGTGAGTCTCCTACAACAGCACAGTAACAGGACAGCAGGTATCACACAAACAGGAGCAGGAGCAGGCCATTCGGCCCCTCGGGCCTGCTCTGCCATCCTAGCTGATTGCAGCTGACCCTTCTAATCTCAACGCTGGCAATCCCGCTCTCTCCAACCCAACCCCACCACCCCCCCCCACGCCTCCGAGTTGAGTGGAGGAGGCTAGTTGGGGGTGGGAGGGGTTAGTTCGGGGGAGGGAGGGATCTTTTGTGGGGGGAGGGGGAAGTTGGGGGGATTTGGCGGGGGGGGGAGTTGGGGAAGGGGGACTTGGGGGGTGAGGTAGGAGTTGGGGGGAGGGGAGAGTTGGGGAGGGGGGGGTTGGGCGTGGGAGTTGGGGAGAGGGGAGAGTTGTGGGGAGGAGAGGAGAGTTGGGGGTGAGGTGGGAGTTGGGGTCGAGGAGAGTTGGGGAGGGGAGAGTTGGGTGGGTGAGGGGAGAGTTGTTGGGGGGAGAGGGGAGTTGGTGGGGTAAGAGGGGAGTTGGGAGGGGAGAGTTGGGGGTAAAGGGGGAGTTGGGGGGAGAGTTGGGAGGGGGGAGAGGAGAGTTGGGAGGGGGGAGAGGAGAGTTGGGAGGGGGGAGAGGAGAGTTGGGAGGGGGGAGAGGAGAGTTGGGAGGGGGGAGAGGAGAGTTGGGAGGGGGGAGAGGAGAGTTGGGAGGGGGGAGAGGAGAGTTGGGAGGGGGGAGAGGAGAGTTGGGAGGGGGGAGAGGAGAGTTGGGAGGGGGGAGAGGAGAGTTGGGGGGTATGGGGGGAGTTGGGGGTGAGGTGGGAGTTGGGGAGGAGGAGAGTTGGGTGGGGAAGTCGGGGGAGAGGAGAGTTGTGGGGTTTGGGGGAAGGGGAGAGTTGGGAGGGGGAGAGTTGGGGAGGGTGAAGGGGAGTTGGAGGGAGGGGGGAGAGGAGAGTTGGTGGGGTAAGAGGGGAGTTGGGGGGAGGGGAGAGTTTGCGTAAAGGGGGAGTTCGGAGGAGGGGAGAGTTGCGAGGGGGGAGAGTTGGGGAGGGTGAGGGGGAGCTGGAGGGAGGGGAGAGTTGGGGGGTAAGGGGGAGTTGGGGGGTAAGGGGGAGTTGGGGGGTAAGGGGGAGTTGGGGGGTAAGGGGGAGTTGTGGGGAGGGGAGAGTTGGGGGGTAAAGGGAGAGTTGCACTTGCAGGCGGTGGGCGTTCCCCAGGCGTCTGCTGCCCTCGTCCTTCCAGACGGTAGTACAAGTCCCACCCCCACCCTCCCGCCCTGCCCCGCACCCCCACCCCCCCAACATCAGATTTTAGCGAGGAGGGCTGGGTCGGTGGCGGGGGGGCGTCGACAGGGCTGTGGCTGCCTTTGCCCTGGGTCGTGCCCGGCTCTTTTGGGTCAGGCGGCGCCATGAGATCCGTGAGACTTGCCTTCCTTCCGTGAACAGTGGGTCGTCCGGAGAGGGAGCTCAGGTCCGACAGCAGTGCCGGACATCAGGAATCACATTCGGCCCCGTGTCCTTCCCCAACCCCGCCAAAGGGGGCATCAGATGCGTTTCTCACGACAGTCGGCGATGGTTTCTACAGCCGCGCTGGACCAGCGGCAACACCGCCTCCCTCTGGTCAGTAGGGGGTCGTGAAACCTGATCGGACAGTTCGTTCACAGGTACGACGGGCCGCACAGCCTGCCTCTTCTCCCGTCCGGCTCCGCTTTTCGGGATTTCGGTGACCCGGTCGTGTTGAATCGGTTTAATCCCGGCTGCTTGCCGGAAAGAATTCCTTGTCCGGGCGCTGCTCGGGATCACAGAGCCTGCCTGGTGGACGGTGGGGCGGGGGGGAGGCTGCTGGAGGAGCGGTGGTGCGTTGGGGGGTGGTGAGCTTTGGAAAGTGACCGGTCCTCAACGGGGTGTAGTTGAGCGCAGGGGGCGTTTTTATTATTGACACCGAGGAGATGGTTCTGTTTGGTAACCGCGGTGTACCCTCTGCCACCTCCTTTTCGGAGACCCACCCGTTCCCTCGGGGGATCAGTTTCCATCGTGAAATAACCCCCCCAGTCAGCATCCGACGCAGATCCCCGCTCTGAAAGAGGATCCCTGACGGAGAGACTCCCCCTTTAAAAGGGGTCCCTGACAGAGACTCCCTCTTTAAAAGGGGGTCCCTGACAGAGAGAGACTCCCTCTTTAAAAGGGGGTCCCTGACGGAGAGACTCCCTCTTTAAAAGCGGGTCCCTGACAGAGAGAGACTCCCTCTTTAAAAGGAGTCCCTGATGGAAAGAGACTCCCTCTTTAAAAGGGGTCCCTGACGGAAAGAGACTCCCTCTTTAAAAGGGGTCCCTGACAGAGAGAGACTCCCTCTTTAAAAGGGGGTCCCTGACAGAGAGAGACTCCCTCTTTAAAAGGGGGTCCCTGACAGAGAGAGACTCCCTCTTTAAAAGGGGGTCCCTGACAGAGAGAGACTCCCTCTTTAAAAGGGGGTCCCTGACGGAGAGACTCCCTCTTTAAAGGGGGTCCCTGATGGAGAGACTCCCTCTTTAAAGGGGGTCCCTGACGGAGAGACTCCCTCTTTAAAGGGGGTCCCTGACGGAGAGACTCCCTCTTTAAAGGGGGTCCCTGACGGAGACACTCCCTCTTCAAAGGGGGTCCCTGACAGAGAGGGACGCCCTCTTTAAAAGGGGGTCCCTGACAGAGAGACTCCCTCTTTAAAAGGGGGTTCCTGACGGAGAGACTCCCTCTTTAAAAGGGGTCCCTAATGGAGAGACTCCCTCTTTAAAAGAGGGTTCCTGACGGAGAGACTCCCTCTTTAAAAGGGGGTCCCTGACAGAGAGAGACTCCCTCTTTAAAAGGGGGTCCCTGATGGAGAGAGACTCCCTCCTTAAAAGGGGTCACTGACGTTGAGACTCCCTCTTTAAAAGGGGGTCCCTGACAGAGAGAGACTCCCTCTTTAAAAGGAGTCCCTGATGGAAAGAGACTCCCTCTTTAAAAGGGGTCCCTGACGGAAAGAGACTCCCTCTTTAAAAGGGGTCCCTGACAGAGAGAGACTCCCTCTTTAAAAGGGGGTCCCTGACAGAGAGAGACTCCCTCTTTAAAAGGGGGTCCCTGACAGAGAGAGACTCCCTCTTTAAAAGGGGGTCCCTGACGGAGAGACTCCCTCTTTAAAAGGGGTCCCTGATGGAGAGACTCCCTCTTTAAAAAGGGTCCCTGACGGAGAGACTCCCTCTTCAAAGGGGGTCCCTGACAGAGAGGGACGCCCTCTTTAAAAGGGGGTCCCTGACAGAGAGGGACGCCCTCTTTAAAAGGGGGTCCCTGACAGAGAGACTCCCTCTTTAAAAGGGGGTCCCTGATGGAGAGAGACTCCCTCCTTAAAAGGGGTCACTGACGTTGAGACTCCCTCTTTAAAAGGGGGTCCCTGACAGAGAGAGACTCCCTCTTTAAAAGGAGTCCCTGATGGAAAGAGACTCCCTCTTTAAAAGGGGTCCCTGACGGAAAGAGACTCCCTCTTTAAAAGGGATCCCTGACAGAGAGAGACTCCCTCTTTAAAAGGGGGTCCCTGACAGAGAGAGACTCCCTCTTTAAAAGGGGGTCCCTGACAGAGAGAGACTCCCTCTTTAAAAGGGGGTCCCTGACGGAGAGACTCCCTCTTTAAAAGGGGTCCCTGATGGAGAGACTCCCTCTTTAAAAAGGGTCCCTGACGGAGAGACTCCCTCTTCAAAGGGGGTCCCTGACAGAGAGGGACGCCCTCTTTAAAAGGGGGTCCCTGACAGAGAGGGACGCCCTCTTTAAAAGGGGGTCCCTGACAGAGAGACTCCCTCTTTAAAAGGGGGTTCCTGACGGAGAGACTCCCTCTTTAAAAGGGGGTCCCTGACAGAGAGAGACTCCCTCTTTAAAAGGGGGTCCCTGATGGAGAGAGACTCCCTCTTTAAAAGGGGTCACTGACGTTGAGACTCCCTCTTTAAAAGGGGTCACTGACGTTGAGACTCCCTCTTTAAAAGGGGTCACTGACGTTGAGACTCCCTCTTTAAAAGGGGGTCCCTGACAGAGAGACTCCCTCTTTAAAAGGGGTCGTTGACGGAGAGAGACTCCCTCTTTAAAAGCGGTCCCTGACGTAGAGACAGGCTGTTCAGGATTGTTTTGAAACTGCACATTCCTTGATGATGGGATAAATTAACAAAAGTCACAATGTGAACATGAGCAAAGAGCGACAGGAAACCCCCCCACCTCCTCTGTTTATTTAGGCACTGGCCCAATCCTAGCACGCCCACACACTCATTAAAAGCTTCAGGGGACTAGAAACAAGACGACAGAGGAAACCAGCAATGAGATTTAAAATGAGGATGGGCTCAGACCCAAGGAGTGCTTTAGATTGTTAACCCTATTCCATCTGAAGTCATCTGTACCGATGTTAATCCAGCTCCCTCACACTGTCACTCAGTAACCCCTCTCCCCCCAGCACCCTGTGTTACTGACTGTATCTGTACTGAAGTTAATCCAGCTCCATCACACTCTCACTCAGTAACCCCTCTCCCCCCAGCACCCTGTGTTACTGACTGTATCTGTACTGATGTTAATCCAGCTCCCTCACACTGTCACTCAGTAACCCCTCTCCCCCCAGCACCCTGTGTTACTAACTGTACCTGTACTGATGTTAATCCAGCTCCCTCACACTGTCACTCAGTAACCCCTCTCTCCCCGGCACCCTGTGTTACTGACTGTATCTGTACTGATGTTAATCCAGCTCCCTCACACTGTCACTCAGTAACCTCTCTCCTCCAGCACCATGTTACTGACTGTATCTGTACTGATGTTAATCCAGCTCCCTCACACTGTCACTCAGTAACCCCTCACCCCCCCCCAGCACCCTGTGTCACTGACTGTATCTGTACTGATGATAATCCAGCTCCCTCACACTGTCACTCAGTAACCCCTCCCCCCAGGACCCTGTGTTACTGACGGTATCTGTACTGATGTTAATCCAGCTCCCTCACACTATCACTCAGTAACCACTCTCCCCCCAGCACCCTGTGTTATTGAGTGTATCTGTCCTGATGTTAATCCAGCTCCCTCACACTGTCACTCAGTAAACCCTCTCCCCCCAGCACCCTGTGTTACTGACTGTATCTGTACTGATGTTAATCCAGCTCCTTCACACTGTCACTCAGCAACCCCTCTCCCCCCCAACACCCTGTGTTACTGACTGTATCTGTACTGATGTTAATCGAGCTCCCTCACACTGTCACTCAGTAACCCCTCTCCCCTCCAGCTCCCTGTGTTACTGACTGTACCTGTACTGTTAATCCAGCTCCCTCACACTGTCACTCAGTAACCCCTCTCCCTCCCAGCACCCTGTGTTACTGACTGTATCTGTACTGATGTTAATTCAGCTCCCTCACACTGTCACTCAGTAACCCCTCTCCCCCGAGCACCCTGTGTTACTGACTGTATCTGTACTGATGGTAACCCAGCTCCCTCACACTGTTACTCAGTAACCTCTCTCCTCCAGCACCATGTTACTGACTGTATCTGTACTGATGTTAATCCAGCTCCCTCACACTGTCACTCAGTAACCCCTCTCTCCCCGGCACCCTGTGTTACTGACTGTATCTGTACTGATGTTAATCCAGCTCCCTCACACCGTCATTCAGTAATCCCTCTCCTCCCCAGCACCATGTTATTGACTGTATCTGTACTGATGTTAATCCAGCTCCCTCACACTGTCACTTAGTAACCCCTATCCCCCCCGCACCCTGTGTTACTGACTGCATCTGTACTGATGTTAATCCAACTCCCTCACACTGTCACTTAGTAACCCCTCTCCCCCCAGCACCCTGAGTTAATGACTTTATCTGTACTGATGTTAATCCAACTCCCTCACACTGTCACTTAGTAACCCCTCTCCCCCCAGCTCCCTGTGTTACTGACTGTATCTGTACTGATGTTAATCCAGCTCCTTCACACTGTCACTCAGTAACCCCTCTCCCCCCCAACACCCTGTGTTACTGACTGTATCTGTACTGATGTTAATCGAGCTCCCTCACACTGTCACTCAGTAACCCCTCTCCCCTCCAGCTCCCTGTGTTATTGACTGTACCTGTACTGATGTTAATCCAGCTCCCTCACACTGTCACTCAGTAACCCAGCTCCCTCACACTGTCACTCAGTAACCCCTCTCCCTCCCAGCACCCTGTGTTACTGACTGTATCTGTACTGATGTTAACCCAGCTCCCTCACACTGTTACTCAGTAACCTCTCTCCTCCAGCACCATGTTACTGACTGTATCTGTACTGATGTTAATCCAGCTCCCTCACACGGTCACTCAGTAACCCCTCTCCCCCCAGCACCCTGTGTTACTGACTGTATCTGTACTGATGTTAATCCAGCTCCCTCACACTGTCACTCAGTAACCCCTCCCCCAGCACCCTGTGTTACTGACTGTATCTGTACTGATGTTAATCCAGCTCCCTCACACTGTCACTCAGTAACCCCTCCCCCAGCACCCTGTGTTACTGACTGTATCTGCACTGATGTTAATCCAGCTCCCTCACACTGTCACTCAGTAACCCCTCTCCCCCCAGCGCCCTGTGTTACTGACTGTATCTGTACTGATGTTAATCCAGCTCCCTCACACTGTCACTCAGTAACCCCTCTCCCCCCAGCACCCTGTGTTACTGACTGTACCTGTACTGATGTTAATCCAGCTCCCTCACACTGTCACTCATTAACCCCTCTCTCCCCGGCACCCTGTGTTACTGACTGTATCTGTACTGATGTTAATCCAGCTCCCTCACACTGTCATTCAGTAATCCCTCTCCTCCCCAGCACCATGTTATTGACTGTATCTGTATTGATGTTAATCCAGCTCCCTCACACTGACACTCAGTAACCCCTCTCTCCCCAGCGCCCTGTGTTACTGACAGTATCTGTACTGATGTTAATCCAGCTCCCTCACACTGTCACTCAGTAACCCCTCTCTCCCCGGCACCCTGTGTTACTGACTGTATCTGTACTGATGTTAATCCAGCTCCCTCACACTGTCACTCAGTAACCTCTCTCCTCCAGCACCATGTTACTGACTGTATCTGTACTGATGTTAATCCAGCTCCCTCACACTGTCACTCAGTAACCCCTCACCCCCCCCAGCACCCTGTGTCACTGACTGTATCTGTACTGATGATAATCCAGCTCCCTCACACTGTCACTCAGTAACCCCTCCCCCCAGGACCCTGTGTTACTGACGGTATCTGTACTGATGTTAATCCAGCTCCCTCACACTATCACTCAGTAACCCCTCTCCCCCCAGCACCCTGTGTTATTGAGTGTATCTGTCCTGATGTTAATCCAGCTCCCTCACACTGTCACTCAGTAAACCCTCTCCCCCCAGCACCCTGTGTTACTGACTGTATCTGTACTGATGTTAATCCAGCTCCTTCACACTGTCACTCAGTAACCCCTCTCCCCCCCAACACCCTGTGTTACTGACTATCTGTACTGATGTTAATCGAGCTCCCTCACACTGTCACTCAGTAACCCCTCTCCCCTCCAGCTCCCTGTGTTACTGACTGTACCTGTACTGATGTTAATCCAGCTCCCTCACACTGTCACTCAGTAACCCAGCTCCCTCACACTGTCACTCAGTAACCCCTCTCCCTCCCAGCACCCTGTGTTACTGACTGTATCTGTACTGATGTTAATTCAGCTCCCTCACACTGTCACTCAGTAACCCCTCTCCCCCGAGCACCCTGTGTTACTGACTGTATCTGTACTGATGTTAACCCAGCTCCCTCACACTGTTACTCAGTAACCTCTCTCCTCCAGCACCATGTTACTGACTGTACCTGTACTGATGTTAATCCAGCTCCCTCACACTGTCACTCAGTAACCCCTCTCTCCCCGGCACCCTGTGTTACTGACTGTATCTGTACTGATGTTAATCCAGCTCCCTCACACCGTCATTCAGTAATCCCTCTCCTCCCCAGCACCATGTTATTGACTGTATCTGTACTGATGTTAATCCAGCTCCCTCACACTGTCACTTAGTAACCCCTCTCCCCCCCGCACCCTGTGTTACTGACTGCATCTGTACTGATGTTAATCCAACTCCCTCACACTGTCACTTAGTAACCCCTCTCCCCCCAGCACCCTGAGTTAATGACTTTATCTGTACTGATGTTAATCCAGCTCCCTCACACTGTCACTCAGTAACCCCTCTCCCCCCTGCACCCTGTGTTACTGACTGTATCTGTACTGATGTTAATCCAGCTCCTTCACACTGTCACTCAGTAACCCCTCTCCCCCCCAACACCCTGTGTTACTGACTGTATCTGTACTGATGTTAATCGAGCTCCCTCACACTGTCACTCAGTAACCCCTCTCCCCTCCAGCTCCCTGTGTTACTGACTGTACCTGTACTGATGTTAATTCAGCTCCCTCACACTGTCACTCAGTAACCCAGCTCCCTCACACTGTCACTCAGTAACCCCTCTCCCCCGAGCACCCTGTGTTACTGACTGTATCTGTACTGATGTTAACCCAGCTCCCTCACACTGTTACTCAGTAACCTCTCTCCTCCAGCACCATGTTACTGACTGTATCTGTACTGATGTTAATCCAGCTCCCTCACACTGTCACTCAGTAACCCCTCCCCCAGCACCCTGTGTTACTGACTGTATCTGCACTGATGTTAATCCAGCTCCCTCACACTGTCACTCAGTAACCCCTCTCCCCCCAGCGCCCTGTGTTACTGACTGTATCTGTACTGATGTTAATCCAGCTCCCTCACACTGTCACTCAGTAACCCCTCTCCCCCCAGCACCCTGTGTTACTGACTGTACCTGTACTGATGTTAATCCAGCTCCCTCACACTGTCACTCAGTAACCCCTCTCTCCCCGGCACCCTGTGTTACTGACTGTATCTGTACTGATGTTAATCCAGCTCCCTCACACCGTCATTCAGTAATCCCTCTCCTCCCCAGCACCATGTTATTGACTGTATCTGTACTGATGTTAATCCAGCTCCCTCACACTGTCACTTAGTAACCCTCTCCCCCCCGCACCCTGTGTTACTGACTGCATCTGTACTGATGTTAATCCAACTCCCTCACACTGTCACTTAGTAACCGCTCTCCCCCCAGCACCCTGAGTTAATGACTTTATCTGTACTGATGTTAATCCAGCTCCCTCACACTGTCACTTAGTAACCCCTCTCCCCCCAGCTCCCTGTGTTACTGACTGTATCTGTACTGATGTTAATCCAGCTCCTTCACACTGTCACTCAGTAACCCCTCTCCCCCCAACATCCTGTGTTACTGACTGTATCTGTACTGATGTTAATCGAGCTCCCTCACACTGTCACTCAGTAACCCCTCTCCCCCCAGCACCCTGTGTTACTGACTGTATCTGTACTGATGTTAATCGAGCTCCCTCACACTGTCCCTCAGTAACCCCTCTCCCCTCCAGCTCCCTGTGTTGCTGACTGTACCTGTACTGATGTTAATCCAGCTCCCTCACTCTGTCACTCAGTAACCCCTCTCCCACCAGCACCCTGTGTTACTGACTGTATCTGTACTGATGTTAATCCAGCTCCCTCACTCTGTCACTCAGTAACCCCTCTCCCCCCAGCACCCTGTGTTACTGACTGTATCTGTACTGATGTTAATGCAGCTCCTTCACACTGTCACTCAGTAACCCCTCTCCCCCCCAACACCCTGTGTTACTGACTGTATCTGTACTGATGTTAATCGAGCTCCCTCACACTGTCACTCAGTAACCCCTCTCCCCTCCAGCTCCCTGTGTTACTGACTGTACCTGTACTGATGTTAATCCAGCTCCCTCACACTGTCACTCAGTAACCCAGCTCCCTCACACTGTCACTCAGTAACCCCTCTCCCTCCCAGCACCCTGTGTTACTGACTATATCTGTACTGATGTTAACCCAGCTCCCTCACACTGTTACTCAGTAACCTCTCTCCTCCAGCACCATGTTACTGACTGTATCTGTACTGATGTTAATCCAGCTCCCTCACACTGTCACTCAGTAACCCCTCTCCCCCCAGCACCCTGTGTTACTGACTGTATCTGTACTGATGTTAATCCAGCTCCCTCACACTGTCACTCAGTAACCCCTCCCCCAGCACCCTGTGTTACTGACTGTATCTGTACTGATGTTAATCCAGCTCCCTCACACTGTCACTCAGTAACCCCTCCCCCAGCACCCTGTGTTACTGACTGTATCTGCACTGATGTTAATCCAGCTCCCTCACACTGTCACTCAGTAACCCCTCTCCCCCCAGCGCCCTGTGTTACTGACAGTATCTGTACTGATGTTAATCCAGCTCCCTCACACTGTCATTCAGTAATCCCTCTCCTCCCCAGCACCATGTTATTGACTGTATCTGTATTGATGTTAATCCAGCTCCCTCACACTGACACTCAGTAACCCCTCTCTCCCCAGCGCCCTGTGTTACTGACAGTATCTGTACTGATGTTAATCCAGCTCCTTCACACTGTCACTCAGTAACCCCGCGCCCCCCAGCACCCTGTGTTACTGACTGTATCTGTACTGATGTTAATCCAGCTCCCTCACACTGTCACTCAGTAACCCCTCTACCCCCAGCACCCTGAGTTACTGACTGTATCTGTACTGATGTTAATCCAGCTCCTTCACACTGTCACTCAGTAACCTCTCTCCTCCAGCACCATGTTACTGACTGTATCTGTACTGATGTTAATCCAGCTCCCTCACACTGTCACTCAGTAACCCCTCACCCTCCAGCACCCTGTGTTACTGACTGTATCTGTACTGATGTTAATCCAGCTCCCTCACACTATCACTCAGTAACCCCTCTCTCCCCAGCACCCTGTGTTACTGACAGTATCTGTACTGATGTTAATCCAGCTCCCTCACACTGTCACTCAGTAACCCAGCTCCCTCACACTGTCACTCAGTAACCCCTCTCCCCCCAGCACCATGTTACTGACTGTATCTGTACTGATGTTAATCCAGCTCCCTCACACTGTCACTCAGTAACCCCTCTCCCCTCAGCACCTTGTTACTGACTGTATCTGTACTGATGTTAATCCAGCTCCCTCACTCTATCACTCAGTAACCCCTCTGCCCCCAGCACCCTGTGTTACTGACAGTATCTGTACTGATGTTAATCCAGCTCCCTCACACTGTCACTTAGTAACCCCTCTCCCCCCCGCACCCTGTGTTACTGACTGCATCTGTACTGATGTTAATCCAGCTCCCTCACTCTGTCACTTAGTAACCTCTCTCCCCCCAGCACCCTGAGTTAATGACTTTATCTGTACTGATGTTAATCCAGCTCCTTCACACTGTCACTCAGTAACCCCTCTCCCCCCAACATCCTGTGTTACTGACTGTATCTGTACTGATGTTAATCGAGCTCCCTCACACTGTCCCTCAGTAACCCCTCTCCCCTCCAGCTCACTGTGTTGCTGACTGTACCTGTACTGATGTTAATCCAGCTCCCTCACACTGTCACTCAGTAACCCCTCTCCCTCCCAGCACCCTGTGTTACTGACTGTATCTGTACTGTTAATCCAGCTCCCTCACACTGTCAGTCAGCAACCCCTCTCCCCCCAGCACCCTGTGTTACTGACTGTATCTGTACTGATGTTAATCCAGCTCCCTCACACTGTCACTCAGTAACCCCTCTCCCCCCAGCATCCTGTGTTACTGACTGTATCTGTACTGATGTTAATCCAGCTCCCTCACACTGTCACTCAGTAACCCCTCCCCCAGCACCCTGTGTTACAGACTGTATCTGTACTGATGTTAATCCAGCTCCCTCACACTGTCACTCAGTAACCCCTCTCCACCCAGTGCCCTGTGTTACTGACTGTATCTGTACTGATGTTAATCGAGCTCCCTCACACTGTTACTCAGTAACCCCTCTCCCCCCCAGCACCCTGTGTTACTGAGTGTATCTGTACTGATGTTAATCGAGCTCCCTCACACTGTTACTCAGTAACCCCTCTCCCCCCCAGCACCCTGTGTTACTGAGTGTATCTGTACTGATGTTAATCCAGCTCCCTCACACTGTCACTCAGTAACCCCTCTCTCCCCGGCACCCTGTGTTACTGACTGTATCTGTACTGATGTTAATCCAGCTCCCTCACACTGTCATTCAGTAACCCCTCTCCTCCCAGCACCATGTTATTGACTGTATCTGTATTGATGTTAATCCAGCTCCCTCACACTGACACTCAGTAACCCCTCTCTCCCCAGCGCCCTGTGTTACTGACTGCATCTGTACTGATGTTAATCCAGCTCCCTCACACTGTCACTCAGTAACCCCTCTCCCCTCAGCACCCTTTGTTACTGACAGTATCTGTACTGATGTTAATCCAGCTCCTTCACACTGTCACTCAGTAACCTCTCTCCTCCAGCACCATGTTACTGACTGTATCTGTACTGATGTTAATCCAGCTCCCTCACACTGTCACTCAGTAACCCCTCACCCTCAGCACCCTGTGTTACTGACTGTATCTGTACTGATGTTAATCCAGCTCCTTCACACTGTCACTCAGTAACCCCTCTCCCCCCAGCACCCTGTGTTACTGACGGTATCTGTACTGATGTTAATCCAGCTCCCTCACACTATCACTCAGTAACCCCTCTCCCCCCAGCACCCTGTGTTACTGACAGTATCTGTACTGATGTTAATCCAGCTCCTTCACTCTATCACTCAGTAACCCCTCTGCCCCCAGCACCCTGTGTTACTGACAGTATCTGTACTGATGTTAATCCAGCTCCCTCACACTGTCACTTAGTAACCCCTCTCCCCCCCGCACCCTGTGTTACTGACTGCATCTGTACTGATGTTAATCCAGCTCCCTCACACTGTCACTTAGTAACCCCTCTCCCCCCAGCACCCTGAGTTAATGACTTTATCTGTACTGATGTTAATCCAGCTCCTTCACACTGTCACTCAGTAACCCCTCTCCCCCCAACATCCTGTGTTACTGAATGTATCTGTACTGATGTTAATCGAGCTCCCTCACACTGTCCCTCAGTAACCCCTCTCCCCTCCAGCTCACTGTGTTGCTGACTGTACCTGTACTGATGTTAATCCAGCTCCCTCACACTGTCACTCAGTAACCCCTCTCCCCCCAGCGCCCTGTGTTACTGACTGTATCTGTACTGATGTTAATCCAGCTCCCTCACACTGTCACTCAGTATCCCCTCTCCCCCCAGCACCCTGTGTTACTGACTGTACCTGTACTGATGTTAATCCAGCTCCCTCACACTGTCACTCAGTAACCCCTCTCTCCCCGGCACCCTGTGTTACTGACTGTATCTGTACTGATGTTAATCCAGCTCCCTCACACTGTCATTCAGTAATCCCTCTCCTCCCCAGCACCATGTTATTGACTGTATCTGTATTGATGTTAATCCAGCTCCCTCACACTGACACTCAGTAACCCCTCTCTCCCCAGCGCCCTGTGTTACTGACAGTATCTGTACTGATGTTAATCCAGCTCCTTCACACTGTCACTCAGTAACCCCGCTCCCCCCAGCACCCTGTGTTACTGACTGTATCTGTACTGATGTTAATCCAGCTCCCTCACACTGTCACTCAGTAACCCCTCTACCCCCAGCACCCTGAGTTACTGACTGTATCTGTACTGATGTTAATCCAGCTCCTTCACACTGTCACTCAGTAACCTCTCTCCTCCAGCACCCTGTGTTACTGACTGTATCTGTACTGATGTTAATCCAGCTCCCTCACTCTATCACTCAGTAACCCCTCTGCCCCCAGCACCCTGTGTTACTGACAGTATCTGTACTGATGTTAATCCAGCTCCCTCACACTGTCACTTAGTAACCCCTCTCCCCCCCGCACCCTGTGTTACTGACTGCATCTGTACTGATGTTAATCCAGCTCCCTCACTCTGTCACTTAGTAACCCCTCTCCCCCCAGCACCCTGAGTTAATGACTTTATCTGTACTGATGTTAATCCAGCTCCTTCACACTGTCACTCAGTAACCCCTCTCCCCCCAACATCCTGTGTTACTGACTGTATCTGTACTGATGTTAATCGAGCTCCCTCACACTGTCCCTCAGTAACCCCTCTCCCCTCCAGCTCACTGTGTTGCTGACTGTACCTGTACTGATGTTAATCCAGCTCCCTCACACTGTCACTCAGTAACCCCTCTCCCTCCCAGCACCCTGTGTTACTGACTGTATCTGTACTGTTAATCCAGCTCCCTCACACTGTCAGTCAGCAACCCCTCTCCCCCCAGCACCCTGTGTTACTGACTGTATCTGTACTGATGTTAATCCAGCTCCCTCACACTGTCACTCAGTAACCCCTCTCCCCCCCAGCACCCTGTGTTACTGACTGTATCTGTACTGATGTTAACCCAGTTCCCTCACACTTACTCAGTAACCTCTCTCCTCCAGCACCATGTTACTGACTGTATCTGTACTGATGTTAATCCAGCTCCCTCACACTGTCACTCAGTAACCCCTCCCCCCAGGACCCTGTGTTACTGACGGTATCTGTACTGATGTTAAACCAGCTCCCTCACACTATCACTCAGTAACCCCTCTCCCCCCAGCACCCTGTGTTATTGAGTGTATCTGTCCTGATGTTAATCCAGCTCCCTCACACTGTCACTCAGTAAACCCTCTCCCCCCAGCACCCTGTGTTACTGAGTGTATCTGTACTGATGTTAATCCAGCTCCTTCACACTGTCACTCAGTAACCCCTCTCCCCCCCAACACCCTGTGTTACTGACTATCTGTACTGATGTTAATCCAGCTCCCTCACACTGTCACTCAGTAACCCCTCTCCCCTCCAGCTCCCTGTGTTACTGACTGTACCTGTACTGATGTTAATCCAGCTCCCTCACACTGTCACTCAGTAACCCAGCTCCCTCACACTGTCACTCAGTAACCCCTCTCCCTCCCAGCACCCTGTGTTACTGACTGTATCTGTACTGATGTTAATTCAGCTCCCTCACACTGTCACTCAGTAACCCCTCTCCCCCGAGCACCCTGTGTTACTGACTGTATCTGTACTGATGTTAACCCTGCTCCCTCACACTGTTACTCAGTAACCTCTCTCCTCCAGCACCATGTTACTGACTGTATCTGTACTGATGTTAATCCAGCTCCCTCACACTGTCACTCAGTAACCCCTCCCCCAGCACCCTGTGTTACTGACTGTATCTGCACTGATGTTAATCCAGCTCCCTCACACTGTCACTCAGTAACCCCTCTCCCCCCAGCGCCCTGTGTTACAGACTGTATCTGTACTGATGTTAATCGAGCTCCCTCACACTGTTACTCAGTAACCCCTCTCCCCCCCAGCACCCTGTGTTACTGAGTGTATCTGTACTGATGTTAATCCAGCTCCCTCACACTGTCACTCAGTAACCCCTCTCTCCCCGGCACCCTGTGTTACTGACTGTATCTGTACTGATGTTAATCCAGCTCCCTCACACTGTCATTCAGTAACCCCTCTCCTCCCAGCACCATGTTATTGACTGTATCTGTATTGATGTTAATCCAGCTCCCTCACACTGACACTCAGTAACCCCTCTCTCCCCAGCGCCCTGTGTTACTGACTGCATCTGTACTGATGTTAATCCAGCTCCCTCACACTGTCACTCAGTAACCCCTCTCCCCTCAGCACCCTTTGTTACTGACAGTATCTGTACTGATGTTAATCCAGCTCCTTCACAATGTCACTCAGTAACCTCTCTCCTCCAGCACCATGTTACTGACTGTATCTGTACTGATGTTAATCCAGCTCCCTCACACTGTCACTCAGTAACCCCTCACCCTCCAGCACCCTGTGTTACTGACTGTATCTGTACTGATGTTAATCCAGCTCCTTCACACTGTCACTCAGTAACCCCTCTCCCCCCAGCACCCTGTGTTACTGACGGTATCTGTACTGATGTTAATCCAGCTCCCTCACACTATCACTCAGTAACCCCTCTCCCCCCAGCACCCTGTGTTACTGACAGTATCTGTACTGATGTTAATCCAGCTCCCTCACTCTATCACTCAGTAACCCCTCTGCCCCCAGCACCCTGTGTTACTGACAGTATCTGTACTGATGTTAATCCAGCTCCTTCACACTGTCACTCAGTAACCCCTCTCCCCCCCGCACCCTGTGTTACTGACAGTATCTGTACTGATGTTAATCCAGCTCCTTCACACTGTCCCTC
Source organism: Carcharodon carcharias (assembly GCF_017639515.1). Taxonomy (NCBI): domain Eukaryota; kingdom Metazoa; phylum Chordata; class Chondrichthyes; order Lamniformes; family Lamnidae; genus Carcharodon; species Carcharodon carcharias. The sequence continues at coordinate 7,066,783 of NW_024470624.1, forward strand.
AGTAACCCCTCTCCCCTCCAGCTCACTGTGTTGCTGACTGTACCTGTACTGATGTTAATCCAGCTCCCTCACACTGTCACTCAGTAACCCCTCTCCCCCCAGCGCCCTGTGTTACTGACTGTATCTGTACTGATGTTAATCCAGCTCCCTCACACTGTCACTCAGTAACCCCTCTCCCCCCAGCACCCTGTGTTACTGACTGTACCTGTACTGATGTTAATCCAGCTCCCTCACACTGTCACTCAGTAACCCCTCTCTCCCCGGCACCCTGTGTTACTGACTGTATCTGTACTGATGTTAATCCAGCTCCCTCACACTGTCATTCAGTAATCCCTCTCCTCCCCAGCACCATGTTATTGACTGTATCTGTATTGATGTTAATCCAGCTCCCTCACACTGACACTCAGTAACCCCTCTCTCCCCAGCGCCCTGTGTTACTGACAGTATCTGTACTGATGTTAATCCAGCTCCTTCACACTGTCACTCAGTAACCCCGCTCCCCCCAGCACCCTGTGTTACTGACTGTATCTGTACTGATGTTAATCCAGCTCCCTCACACTGTCACTCAGTAACCCCTCTACCCCCAGCACCCTGAGTTACTGACTGTATCTGTACTGATGTTAATCCAGCTCCTTCACACTGTCACTCAGTAACCTCTCTCCTCCAGCACCATGTTACTGACTGTATCTGTACTGATGTTAATCCAGCTCCCTCACACTGTCACTCAGTAACCCCTCACCCTCCAGCACCCTGTGTTACTGACTGTATCTGTACTGATGTTAATCCAGCTCCCTCACACTATCACTCAGTAACCCCTCTCTCCCCAGCACCCTGTGTTACTGACAGTATCTGTACTGATGTTAATCCAGCTCCCTCACTCTATCACTCAGTAACCCCTCTGCCCCCAGCACCCTGTGTTACTGACAGTATCTGTACTGATGTTAATCCAGCTCCCTCACACTGTCACTTAGTAACCCCTCTCCCCCCCGCACCCTGTGTTACTGACTGCATCTGTACTGATGTTAATCCAGCTCCCTCACTCTGTCACTTAGTAACCCCTCTCCCCCCAGCACCCTGAGTTAATGACTTTATCTGTACTGATGTTAATCCAGCTCCTTCACACTGTCACTCAGTAACCCCTCTCCCCCCAACATCCTGTGTTACTGACTGTATCTGTACTGATGTTAATCGAGCTCCCTCACACTGTCCCTCAGTAACCCCTCTCCCCTCCAGCTCACTGTGTTGCTGACTGTACCTGTACTGATGTTAATCCAGCTCCCTCACACTGTCACTCAGTAACCCCTCTCCCTCCCAGCACCCTGTGTTACTGACTGTATCTGTACTGTTAATCCAGCTCCCTCACACTGTCAGTCAGCAACCCCTCTCCCCCCAGCACCCTGTGTTACTGACTGTATCTGTACTGATGTTAATCCAGCTCCCTCACACTGTCACTCAGTAACCCCTCTCCCCCCCAGCACCCTGTGTTACTGACTGTATCTGTACTGATGTTAACCCAGTTCCCTCACACTTACTCAGTAACCTCTCTCCTCCAGCACCATGTTACTGACTGTATCTGTACTGATGTTAATCCAGCTCCCTCACACTGTCACTCAGTAACCCCTCCCCCCAGGACCCTGTGTTACTGACGGTATCTGTACTGATGTTAAACCAGCTCCCTCACACTGTCACTCAGTAAACCCTCTCCCCCCAGCACCCTGTGTTACTGACTGTATCTGTACTGATGTTAATCCAGCTCCTTCACACTGTCACTCAGTAACCCCTCTCCCCCCCAACACCCTGTGTTACTGACTATCTGTACTGTTGTTAATCGAGCTCCCTCACACTGTCACTCAGTAACCCCTCTCCCCTCCAGCTCCCTGTGTTACTGACTGTACCTGTACTGATGTTAATCCAGCTCCCTCACACTGTCACTCAGTAACCCAGCTCCCTCACACTGTCACTCAGTAACCCCTCTCCCTCCCAGCACCCTGTGTTACTGACTGTATCTGTACTGATGTTAATTCAGCTCCCTCACACTGTCACTCAGTAACCCCTCTCCCCCGCGCACCCTGTGTTACTGACTGTATCTGTACTGATGTTAACCCTGCTCCCTCACACTGTTACTCAGTAACCTCTCTCCTCCAGCACCATGTTACTGACTGTATCTGTACTGATGTTAATCCAGCTCCCTCACACTGTCACTCAGTAACCCCTCCCCCAGCACCCTGTGTTACTGACTGTATCTGTACTGATGTTAATCGAGCTCCCTCACAATGTTACTCAGTAACCCCTCTCCCCCCCAGCACCCTGTGTTACTGAGTGTATCTGTACTGATGTTAATCCAGCTCCCTCACACTGTCACTCAGTAACCCCTCTCTCCCCGGCACCCTGTGTTACTGACTGTATCTGTACTGATGTTAATCCAGCTCCCTCACACTGTCATTCAGTAACCCCTCTCCTCCCAGCACCATGTTATTGACTGTATCTGTATTGATGTTAATCCAGCTCCCTCACACTGACACTCAGTAACCCCTCTCTCCCCAGCGCCCTGTGTTACTGACTGCATCTGTACTGATGTTAATCCAGCTCCCTCACACTGTCACTCAGTAACCCCTCTCCCCTCAGCACCCTTTGTTACTGACAGTATCTGTACTGATGTTAATCCAGCTCCTTCACACTGTCACTCAGTAACCTCTCTCCTCCAGCACCATGTTACTGACTGTATCTGTACTGATGTTAATCCAGCTCCCTCACACTGTCACTCAGTAACCCCTCACCCTCCAGCACCCTGTGTTACTGACTGTATCTGTACTGATGTTAATCCAGCTCCTTCACACTGTCACTCAGTAACCCCTCTCCCCCCAGCACCCTGTGTTACTGACGGTATCTGTACTGATGTTAATCCAGCTCCCTCACACTATCACTCAGTAACCCCTCTCCCCCCAGCACCCTGTGTTACTGACAGTATCTGTACTGATGTTAATCCAGCTCCCTCACTCTATCACTCAGTAACCCCTCTGCCCCCAGCACCCTGTGTTACTGACAGTATCTGTACTGATGTTAATCCAGCTCCCTCACACTGTCACTTAGTAACCCCTCTCCCCCCCGCACCCTGTGTTACTGACTGCATCTGTACTGATGTTAATCCAGCTCCCTCACACTGTCACTTAGTAACCCCTCTCCCCCCAGCACCCTGAGTTAATGACTTTATCTGTACTGATGTTAATCCAGCTCCTTCACACTGTCACTCAGTAACCCCTCTCCCCCCAACATCCTGTGTTACTGACTGTATCTGTACTGATGTTAATCGAGCTCCCTCACACTGTCCCTCAGTAACCCCTCTCCCCTCCAGCTCACTGTGTTGCTGACTGTACCTGTACTGATGTTAATCCAGCTCCCTCACACTGTCACTCAGTAACCCCTCTCCCCCCAGCGCCCTGTGTTACTGACTGTATCTGTACTGATGTTAATCCAGCTCCCTCACACTGTCACTCAGTAACCCCTCTCCCCCCAGCACCCTGTGTTACTGACTGTACCTGTACTGATGTTAATCCAGCTCCCTCACACTGTCACTCAGTAACCCCTCTCTCCCCGGCACCCTGTGTTACTGACTGTATCTGTACTGATGTTAATCCAGCTCCCTCACACTGTCATTCAGTAATCCCTCTCCTCCCCAGCACCATGTTATTGACTGTATCTGTATTGATGTTAATCCAGCTCCCTCACACTGACACTCAGTAACCCCTCTCCCCCCAGCGCCCTGTGTTACTGACTGCATCTGTATTGATGTTAATCCAGCTCCCTCACACTGACACTCAGTAACCCCTCTCTCCCCAGCGCCCTGTGTTACTGACAGTATCTGTACTGATGTTAATCCAGCTCCTTCACACTGTCACTCAGTAACCCCGCTCCCCCCAGCACCCTGTGTTACTGACTCTATCTGTACTGATGTTAATCCAGCTCCCTCACACTGTCACTCAGTAACCCCTCTACCCCCAGCACCCTGAGTTACTGACTGTATCTGTACTGATGTTAATCCAGCTCCTTCACACTGTCACTCAGTAACCTCTCTCCTCCAGCACCATGTTACTGACTGTATCTGTACTGATGTTAATCCAGCTCCCTCACACTGTCACTCAGTAACCCCTCACCCTCCAGCACCCTGTGTTACTGACTGTATCTGTACTGATGTTAATCCAGCTCCCTCACACTATCACTCAGTAACCCCTCTCTCCCCAGCACCCTGTGTTACTGACAGTATCTGTACTGATGTTAATCCAGCTCCCTCACTCTATCACTCAGTAACCCCTCTGCCCCCAGCACCCTGTGTTACTGACAGTATCTGTACTGATGTTAATCCAGCTCCCTCACACTGTCACTTAGTAACCCCTCTCCCCCCCGCACCCTGTGTTACTGACTGCATCTGTACTGATGTTAATCCAGCTCCCTCACTCTGTCACTTAGTAACCCCTCTCCCCCCAGCACCCTGAGTTAATGACTTTATCTGTACTGATGTTAATCCAGCTCCTTCACACTGTCACTCAGTAACCCCTCTCCCCCCAACATCCTGTGTTACTGACTGTATCTGTACTGATGTTAATCGAGCTCCCTCACACTGTCCCTCAGTAACCCCTCTCCCCTCCAGCTCACTGTGTTGCTGACTGTACCTGTACTGATGTTAATCCAGCTCCCTCACACTGTCACTCAGTAACCCCTCTCCCTCCCAGCACCCTGTGTTACTGACTGTATCTGTACTGTTAATCCAGCTCCCTCACACGATCAGTCAGCAACCCCTCTCCCCCCAGCACCCTGTGTTACTGACTGTATCTGTACTGATGTTAATCCAGCTCCCTCACACTGTCACTCAGTAACCCCTCTCCCCCCCAGCACCCTGTGTTACTGACTGTATCTGTACTGATGTTAACCCAGTTCCCTCACACTTACTCAGTAACCTCTCTCCTCCAGCACCATGTTACTGACTGTATCTGTACTGACGTTAATCCAGCTCCCTCACACTGTCACTCAGTAACCCCTCCCCCCAGGACCCTGTGTTACTGACGGTATCTGTACTGATGTTAAACCAGCTCCCTCACACTATCACTCAGTAACCCCTCTCACCCCAGCACCCTGTGTTATTGAGTGTATCTGTCCTGATGTTAATCCAGCTCCCTCACACTGTCACTCAGTAAACCCTCTCCCCCCAGCACCCTGTGTTACTGACTGTATCTGTACTGATGTTAATCCAGCTCCTTCACACTGTCACTCAGTAACCCCTCTCCCCCCCAACACCCTGTGTTACTGACTATCTGTACTGATGTTAATCGAGCTCCCTCACACTGTCACTCAGTAACCCCTCTCCCCTCCAGCTCCCTGTGTTACTGACTGTACCTGTACTGATGTTAATCCAGCTCCCTCACACTGTCACTCAGTAACCCAGCTCCCTCACACTGTCACTCAGTAACCCCTCTCCCTCCCAGCACCCTGTGTTACTGACTGTATCTGTACTGATGTTAATTCAGCTCCCTCACACTGTCACTCAGTAACCCCTCTCCCCCGAGCACCCTGTGTTACTGACTGTATCTGTACTGATGTTAACCCAGCTCCCTCACACTGTTACTCAGTAACCTCTCTCCTCCAGCACCATGTTACTGACTGTATCTGTACTGATGTTAATCCAGCTCCCTCACACTGTCACTCAGTAACCCCTCCCCCAGCACCCTGTGTTACTGACTGTATCTGCACTGATGTTAATCCAGCTCCCTCACACTGTCACTCAGTAACCCCTCTCCCCCCAGCGCCCTGTGTTACTGACTGTATCTGTACTGATGTTAATCCAGCTCCCTCACACTGTCACTCAGTAACCCCTCTCCCCCCAGCACCCTGTGTTACTGACTGTACCTGTACTGATGTTAATCCAGCTCCCTCACACTGTCACTCAGTAACCCCTCTCTCCCCGGCACCCTGTGTTACTGACTGTATCTGTACTGATGTTAATCCAGCTCCCTCACACCGTCATTCAGTAATCCCTCTCCTCCCCAGCACCATGTTATTGACTGTATCTGTACTGATGTTAATCCAGCTCCCTCACACTGTCACTTAGTAACCCCTCTCTCCCCAGCGCCCTGTGTTACTGACTGCATCTGTACTGATGTTAATCCAACTCCCTCACACTGTCACTTAGTAACCCCTCTCCCCCCAGCACCCTGAGTTAATGACTTTATCTGTACTGATGTTAATCCAGCTCCCTCACACTGTCACTTAGTAACCCCTCTCCCCCCAGCTCCCTGTGTTACTGACTGTATCTGTACTGATGTTAATCCAGCTCCTTCACACTGTCACTCAGTAACCCCTCTCCCCCCAACATCCTGTGTTACTGACTGTATCTGTACTGATGTTAATCGAGCTCCCTCACACTGTCACTCAGTAACCCCTCTCCCCCCAGCACCCTGTGTTACTGACTGTATCTGTACTGATGTTAATCGAGCTCCCTCACACTGTCCCTCAGTAACCCCTCTCCCCTCCAGCTCCCTGTGTTGCTGACTGTACCTGTACTGATGTTAATCCAGCTCCCTCACTCTGTCACTCAGTAACCCCTCTCCCACCAGCACCCTGTGTTACTGACTGTATCTGTACTGATGTTAATCCAGCTCCCTCACTCTGTCACTCAGTAACCCCTCTCCCCCCAGCACCCTGTGTTACTGACTGTATCTGTACTGATGTTAATCCAGCTCCTTCACACTGTCACTCAGTAACCCCTCTCCCCCCCAACACCCTGTGTTACTGACTGTATCTGTACTGATGTTAATCGAGCTCCCTCACACTGTCACTCAGTAACCCCTCTCCCCTCCAGCTCCCTGTGTTACTGACTGTACCTGTACTGATGTTAATCCAGCTCCCTCACACTGTCACTCAGTAACCCAGCTCCCTCACACTGTCACTCAGTAACCCCTCTCCCCCGAGCACCCTGTGTTACTGACTGTATCTGTACTGATGTTAACCCAGCTCCCTCACACTGTTACTCAGTAACCTCTCTCCTCCAGCACCATGTTACTGACTGTATCTGTACTGATGTTAATCCAGCTCCCTCACACTGTCACTCAGTAACCCCTCCCCCAGCACCCTGTGTTACTGACTGTATCTGCACTGATGTTAATCCAGCTCCCTCACACTGTCACTCAGTAACCCCTCTCCCCCCAGCGCCCTGTGTTACTGACTGTATCTGTACTGATGTTAATCCAGCTCCCTCACACTGTCACTCAGTAACCCCTCTCCCCCCAGCACCCTGTGTTACTGACTGTACCTGTACTGATGTTAATCCAGCTCCCTCACACTGTCACTCAGTAACCCCTCTCTCCCCGGCACCCTGTGTTACTGACTGTATCTGTACTGATGTTAATCCAGCTCCCTCACACCGTCATTCAGTAATCCCTCTCCTCCCCAGCACCATGTTATTGACTGTATCTGTACTGATGTTAATCCAGCTCCCTCACACTGTCACTTAGTAACCCCTCTCCCCCCCGCACCCTGTGTTACTGACTGCATCTGTACTGATGTTAATCCAACTCCCTCACACTGTCACTTAGTAACCCCTCTCCCCCCAGCACCCTGGGTTAATGACTTTATCTGTACTGATGTTAATCCAGCTCCCTCACACTGTCACTTAGTAACCCCTCTCCCCCCAGCTCCCTGTGTTACTGACTGTATCTGTACTGATGTTAATCCAGCTCCTTCACACTGTCACTCAGTAACCCCTCTCCCCCCAACATCCTGTGTTACTGACTGTATCTGTACTGATGTTAATCCAGCTCCCTCACACTATCACTCAGTAACCCCTCTCTCCCCAGCACCCTGTGTTACTGACAGTATCTGTACTGATGCTAATCCAGCTCCCTCACTCTATCACTCAGTAACCCCTCTGCCCCCAGCACCCTGTGTTACTGACAGTATCTGTACTGATGTTAATCCAGCTCCCTCACACTGTCACTTAGTAACCCCTCTCCCCCCCGCACCCTGTGTTACTGACTGCATCTGTACTGATGTTAATCCAGCTCCCTCACTCTGTCACTTAGTAACCCCTCTCCCCCCAGCACCCTGAGTTAATGACTTTATCTGTACTGATGTTAATCCAGCTCCTTCACACTGTCACTCAGTAACCCCTCTCCCCCCAACATCCTGTGTTACTGACTGTATCTGTACTGATGTTAATCGAGCTCCCTCACACTGTCCCTCAGTAACCCCTCTCCCCTCCAGCTCACTGTGTTGCTGACTGTACCTGTACTGATGTTAATCCAGCTCCCTCACACTGTCACTCAGTAACCCCTCTCCCTCCCAGCACCCTGTGTTACTGACTGTATCTGTACTGTTAATCCAGCTCCCTCACACTGTCAGTCAGCAACCCCTCTCCCCCCAGCACCCTGTGTTACTGACTGTATCTGTACTGATGTTAATCCAGCTCCCTCACACTGTCACTCAGTAACCCCTCTCCCCCCCAGCACCCTGTGTTACTGACTGTATCTGTACTGATGTTAACCCAGTTCCCTCACACTTACTCAGTAACCTCTCTCCTCCAGCACCATGTTACTGACTGTATCTGTACTGACGTTAATCCAGCTCCCTCACACTGTCACTCAGTAACCCCTCCCCCCAGGACCCTGTGTTACTGACGGTATCTGTACTGATGTTAAACCAGCTCCCTCACACTATCACTCAGTAACCCCTCTCCCCCCAGCACCCTGTGTTATTGAGTGTATCTGTCCTGATGTTAATCCAGCTCCCTCACACTGTCACTCAGTAAACCCTCTCCCCCCAGCACCCTGTGTTACTGACTGTATCTGTACTGATGTTAATCCAGCTCCTTCACACTGTCACTCAGTAACCCCTCTCCCCCCCAACACCCTGTGTTACTGACTATCTGTACTGATGTTAATCGAGCTCCCTCACACTGTCACTCAGTAACCCCTCTCCCCTCCAGCTCCCTGTGTTACTGACTGTACCTGTACTGATGTTAATCCAGCTCCCTCACACTGTCACTCAGTAACCCAGCTCCCTCACACTGTCACTCAGTAACCCCTCTCCCTCCCAGCACTCTGTGTTACTGACTGTATCTGTACTGATGTTAATTCAGCTCCCTCACACTGTCACTCAGTAACCCCTCTCCCCCGAGCACCCTGTGTTACTGACTGTATCTGTACTGATGTTAACCCAGCTCCCTCACACTGTTACTCAGTAACCTCTCTCCTCCAGCACCATGTTACTGACTGTATCTGTACTGATGTTAATCCAGCTCCCTCACACTGTCACTCAGTAACCCCTCCCCCAGCACCCTGTGTTACTGACTGTATCTGCACTGATGTTAATCCAGCTCCCTCACACTGTCACTCAGTAACCCCTCTCCCCCCAGCGCCCTGTGTTACTGACTGTATCTGTACTGATGTTAATCCAGCTCCCTCACACTGTCACTCAGTAACCCCTCTCCCCCCAGCACCCTGTGTTACTGACTGTACCTGTACTGATGTTAATCCAGCTCCTTCACACTGTCACTCAGTAACCCCTCTCTCCCCGGCACCCTGTGTTACTGACTGTATCTGTACTGATGTTAATCCAGCTCCCTCACACCGTCATTCAGTAATCCCTCTCCTCCCCAGCACCATGTTATTGACTGTATCTGTACTGATGTTAATCCAGCTCCCTCACACTGTCACTTAGTAACCCCTCTCCCCCCCGCACCCTGTGTTACTGACTGCATCTGTACTGATGTTAATCCAACTCCCTCACACTGTCACTTAGTAACCCCTCTCCCCCCAGCACCCTGGGTTAATGACTTTATCTGTACTGATGTTAATCCAGCTCCCTCACACTGTCACTTAGTAACCCCTCTCCCCCCAGCTCCCTGTGTTACTGACTGTATCTGTACTGATGTTAATCCAGCTCCTTCACACTGTCACTCAGTAACCCCTCTCCCCCCAACATCCTGTGTTACTGACTGTATCTGTACTGATGTTAATCGAGCTCCCTCACACTGTCACTCAGTAACCCCTCTCCCCCCAGCACCCTGTGTTACTGACAGTATCTGTACTGATGTTAATCGAGCTCCCTCACACTGTCCCTCAGTAACCCCTCTCCCCTCCAGCTCCCTGTGTTGCTGACTGTACCTGTACTGATGTTAATCCAGCTCCCTCACTCTGTCACTCAGTAACCCCTCTCCCACCAGCACCCTGTGTTACTGACTGTATCTGTACTGATGTTAATCCAGCTCCCTCACTCTGTCACTCAGTAACCCCTCTCCCCCCAGCACCCTGTGTTACTGACTGTATCTGTACTGATGTTAATCCAGCTCCTTCACACTGTCACTCAGTAACCCCTCTCCCCCCCAACACCCTGTGTTACTGACTGTATCTGTACTGATGTTAATCGAGCTCCCTCACACTGTCACTCAGTAACCCCTCTCCCCTCCAGCTCCCTGTGTTACTGACTGTACCTGTACTGATGTTAATCCAGCTCCCTCACACTGTCACTCAGTAACCCAGCTCCCTCACACTGTCACTCAGTAACCCCTCTCCCTCCCAGCACCCTGTGTTACTGACTGTATCTGTACTGATGTTAACCCAGCTCCCTCACACTGTTACTCAGTAACCTATCTCCTCCAGCACCATGTTACTGACTGTATCTGTACTGATGTTAATCCAGCTCCCTCACACTGTCACTCAGTAACCCCTCTCCCCCCAGCACCCTGTGTTACTGACTGTATCTGTACTGATGTTACTCCAGCTCCCTCACACTGTCACTCAGTAACCCCTCCCCCAGCACCCTGTGTTACTGACTGTATCTGTACTGATGTTAATCCAGCTCCCTCACACTGTCACTCAGTAACCCCTCCCCCAGCACCCTGTGTTACTGACTGTATCTGCACTGATGTTAATCCAGCTCCCTCACACTGTCACCCAGTAACCCCTCTCCCCCCAGCGCCCTGTGTTACTGACTGTATCTGTACTGATGTTAATCCAGCTCCCTCACACTGTCACTCAGTAACCCCTCTCCCCCCAGCACCCTGTGTTACTGACTGTACCTGTACTGATGTTAATCCAGCTCCCTCACACTGTCACTCAGTAACCCCTCTCTCCCCGGCACCCTGTGTTACTGACTGTATCTGTACTGATGTTAATCCAGCTCCCTCACACTGTCATTCAGTAATCCCTCTCCTCCCCAGCACCATGTTATTGACTGTATCTGTATTGATGTTAATCCAGCTCCCTCACACTGACACTCAGTAACCCCTCTCTCCCCAGCGCCCTGTGTTACTGACAGTATCTGTACTGATGTTAATCCAGCTCCTTCACACTGTCACTCAGTAACCCCGCGCCCCCCAGCACCCTGTGTTACTGACTGTATCTGTACTGATGTTAATCCAGCTCCCTCACACTGTCACTCAGTAACCCCTCTACCCCCAGCACCCTGAGTTACTGACTGTATCTGTACTGATGTTAATCCAGCTCCTTCACACTGTCACTCAGTAACCTCTCTCCTCCAGCACCATGTTACTGACTGTATCTGTACTGATGTTAATCCAGCTCCCTCACACTGTCACTCAGTAACCCCTCACCCTCCAGCACCCTGTGTTACTGACTGTATCTGTACTGATGTTAATCCAGCTCCCTCACACTATCACTCAGTAACCCCTCTGCCCCCAGCACCCTGTGTTACTGACAGTATCTGTACTGATGTTAATCCAGCTCCCTCACACTGTCACTTAGTAACCCCTCTCCCCCCAGCACCCTGTGTTACTGACTGCATCTGTACTGATGTTAATCCAGCTCCCTCACTCTGTCACTTAGTAACCTCTCTCCCCCCAGCACCCTGAGTTAATGACTTTATCTGTACTGATGTTAATCCAGCTCCTTCACACTGTCACTCAGTAACCCCTCTCCCCCCAACATCCTGTGTTACTGACTGTATCTGTACTGATGTTAATCGAGCTCCCTCACACTGTCCCTCAGTAACCCCTCTCCCCTCCAGCTCACTGTGTTGCTGACTGTACCTGTACTGATGTTAATCCAGCTCCCTCACACTGTCACTCAGTAACCCCTCTCCCTCCCAGCACCCTGTGTTACTGACTGTATCTGTACTGTTAATCCAGCTCCCTCACACTGTCAGTCAGCAACCCCTCTCCCCCCAGCACCCTGTGTTACTGAGTGTATCTGTACTGATGTTAATCCAGCTCCCTCACACTGTCACTCAGTAACCCCTCTCTCCCCGGCACCCTGTGTTACTGACTGTATCTGTACTGATGTTAATCCAGCTCCCTCACACTGTCATTCAGTAATCCCTCTCCTCCCCAGCACCATGTTATTGACTGTATCTGTATTGATGTTAATCCAGCTCCCTCACACTGACACTCAGTAACCCCTCTCTCCCCAGCGCCCTGTGTTACTGACAGTATCTGTACTAATGTTAATCCAGCTCCTTCACACTGTCACTCAGTAACCCCGCTCCCCCCAGCACCCTGTGTTACTGACTGTATCTGTACTGATGTTAATCCAGCTCCCTCACACTGTCACTCAGTAACCCCTCTACCCCCAGCACCCTGAGTTACTGACTGTATCTGTACTGATGTTAATCCAGCTCCTTCACACTGTCACTCAGTAACCTCTCTCCTCCAGCACCATGTTACTGACTGTATCTGTACTGATGTTAATCCAGCTCCCTCACACTGTCACTCAGTAACCCCTCACCCTCCAGCACCCTGTGTTACTGACTGTATCTGTACTGATGTTAATCCAGCTCCCTCACACTATCACTCAGTAACCCCTCTCTCCCCAGCACCCTGTGTTACTGACAGTATCTGTACTGATGTTAATCCAGCTCCCTCACTCTATCACTCAGTAACCCCTCTGCCCCCAGCACCCTGTGTTACTGACAGTATCTGTACTGATGTTAATCCAGCTCCCTCACACTGTCACTTAGTAACCCCTCTCCCCCCAGCACCCTGAGTTAATGACTTTATCTGTACTGATGTTAATCCAGCTCCTTCACACTGTCACTCAGTAACCCCTCTCCCCCCAACATCCTGTGTTACTGACTGTATCTGTACTGATGTTAATCGAGCTCCCTCACACTGTCCCTCAGTAACCCCTCTCCCCTCCAGCTCACTGTGTTGCTGACTGTACCTGTACTGATGTTAATCCAGCTCCCTCACACTGTCACTCAGTAACCCCTCTCCCTCCCAGCATCCTGTGTTACTGACTGTATCTGTACTGTTAATCCAGCTCCCTCACACTGTCAGTCAGCAACCCCTCTCCCCCCAGCACCCTGTGTTACTGACTGTATCTGTACTGATGTTAATCCAGCTCCCTCACACTGTCACTCAGTAACCCCTCTCCCCCCCAGCACCCTGTGTTACTGACTGTATCTGTACTGATGTTAACCCAGTTCCCTCACACTTACTCAGTAACCTCTCTCCTCCAGCACCATGTTACTGACTGTATCTGTACTGATGTTAATCCAGCTCCCTCACACTGTCACTCAGTAACCCCTCTCCCCCCAGCACCCTGTGTTACTGACTGTATCTGTACTGATGTTAATCCAGCTCCCTCACACTGTCACTCAGTAACCCCTCCCCCAGCACCCTGTGTTACAGACTGTATCTGTACTGATGTTAATCCAGCTCCCTCACACTGTCACTCAGTAACCCCTCTCCACCCAGTGCCCTGTGTTACTGACTGTATCTGTACTGATGTTAATCGAGCTCCCTCACACTGTTACTCAGTAACCCCTCTCCCCCCCAGCACCCTGTGTTACTGAGTGTATCTGTACTGATGTTAATCGAGCTCCCTCACACTGTTACTCAGTAACCCCTCTCTCCCCGGCACCCTGTGTTACTGACTGTATCTGTACTGATGTTAATCCAGCTCCCTCACACTGTCATTCAGTAACCCCTCTCCTCCCAGCACCATGTTATTGACTGTATCTGTATTGATTTTAATCCAGCTCCCTCACACTGACACTCAGTAACCCCTCTCTCCCCAGCGCCCTGTGTTACTGACTGCATCTGTACTGATGTTAATCCAGCTCCCTCACACTGTCACTTAGTAACCCCTCTCCCCCCCGCACCCTGTGTTACTGACTGCATCTGTACTGATGTTAATCCAGCTCCCTCACTCTGTCACTTAGTAACCTCTCTCCCCCCAGCACCCTGAGTTAATGACTTTATCTGTACTGATGTTAATCCAGCTCCTTCACACTGTCACTCAGTAACCCCTCTCCCCCCAACATCCTGTGTTACTGACTGTATCTGTACTGATGTTAATCGAGCTCCCTCACACTGTCCCTCAGTAACCCCTCTCCCCTCCAGCTCACTGTGTTGCTGACTGTACCTGTACTGATGTTAATCCAGCTCCCTCACACTGTCACTCAGTAACCCCTCTCCCTCCCAGCACCCTGTGTTACTGACTGTATCTGTACTGTTAATCCAGCTCCCTCACACTGTCAGTCAGCAACCCCTCTCCCCCCAGCACCCTGTGTTACTGACTGTATCTGTACTGATGTTAATCCAGCTCCCTCACACTGTCACTCAGTAACCCCTCTCCCCGCAGCACCCTGTGTTACTGACTGTATCTGTACTGATGTTAATCCAGCTCCCTCACACTGTCACTCCTAACCCCTCCCCCAGCACCCTGTGTTACTGACTGTATCTGTACTGATGTTAATCCAGCTCCCTCACACTGTCACTCAGTAACCCCTCTCTCCCCGGCACCCTGTGTTACTGACTGTATCTGTACTGATGTTAATCCAGCTCCCTCACACTGTCATTCAGTAATCCCTCTCCTCCCCAGCACCATGTTATTGACTGTATCTGTATTAATGTTAATCCAGCTCCCTCACACTGACACTCAGTAACCCCTCTCTCCCCAGCGCCCTGTGTTACTGACAGTATCTGTACTAATGTTAATCCAGCTCCTTCACACTGTCACTCAGTAACCCCGCTCCCCCCAGCACCCTGTGTTACTGACTGTATCTGTACTGATGTTAATCCAGCTCCCTCACACTGTCACTCAGTAACCCCTCTACCCCCAGCACCCTGAGTTACTGACTGTATCTGTACTGATGTTAATCCAGCTCCTTCACACTGTCACTCAGTAACCTCTCTCCTCCAGCACCATGTTACTGACTGTATCTGTACTGATATTAATCCAGCTCCCTCACACTGTCACTCAGTAACCCCTCACCCTCCAGCACCCTGTGTTACTGACTGTATCTGTACTGATGTTAATCCAGCTCCCTCACACTATCACTCAGTAACCCCTCTCTCCCCAGCACCCTGTGTTACTGACAGTATCTGTACTGATGTTAATCCAGCTCCCTCACTCTATCACTCAGTAACCCCTCTGCCCCCAGCACCCTGTGTTACTGACAGTATCTGTACTGATGTTAATCCAGCTCCCTCACACTGTCACTTAGTAACCCCTCTCCCCCCCGCACCCTGTGTTACTGACTGCATCTGTACTGATGTTAATCCAGCTCCCTCACTCTGTCACTTAGTAAACCCTCTCCCCCCAGCACCCTGAGTTAATGACTTTATCTGTACTGATGTTAATCCAGCTCCTTCACACTGTCACTCAGTAAACCCTCTCCCCCCAACATCCTGTGTTACTGACTGTATCTGTACTGATGTTAATCGAGCTCCCTCACACTGTCCCTCAGTAACCCCTCTCCCCTCCAGCTCACTGTGTTGCTGACTGTACCTGTACTGATGTTAATCCAGCTCCCTCACACTGTCACTCAGTAACCCCTCTCCCTCCCAGCATCCTGTGTTACTGACTGTATCTGTACTGTTAATCCAGCTCCCTCACACTGTCAGTCAGCAACCCCTCTCCCCCCAGCACCCTGTGTTACTGACTGTATCTGTACTGATGTTAATCCAGCTCCCTCACACTGTCACTCAGTAACCCCTCTCCCCCCCAGCACCCTGTGTTACTGACTGTATCTGTACTGATGTTAACCCAGTTCCCTCACACTTACTCAGTAACCTCTCTCCTCCAGCACCATGTTACTGACTGTATCTGTACTGATGTTAATCCAGCTCCCTCACACTGTCACTCAGTAACCCCTCTCCCCCCAGCACCCTGTGTTACTGACTGTATCTGTACTGATGTTAATCCAGCTCCCTCACACTGTCACTCAGTAACCCCTCCCCCAGCACCCTGTGTTACAGACTGTATCTGTACTGATGTTAATCCAGCTCCCTCACACTGTCACTCAGTAACCCCTCTCCACCCAGTGCCCTGTGTTACTGACTGTATCTGTACTGATGTTAATCGAGCTCCCTCACACTGTTACTCAGTAACCCCTCTCCCCCCCAGCACCCTGTGTTACTGAGTGTATCTGTACTGATGTTAATCGAGCTCCCTCACACTGTTACTCAGTAACCCCTCTCTCCCCGGCACCCTGTGTTACTGACTGTATCTGTACTGATGTTAATCCAGCTCCCTCACACTGTCATTCAGTAACCCCTCTCCTCCCAGCACCATGTTATTGACTGTATCTGTATTGATTTTAATCCAGCTCCCTCACACTGACACTCAGTAACCCCTCTCTCCCCAGCGCCCTGTGTTACTGACTGCATCTGTACTGATGTTAATCCAGCTCCCTCACACTGTCACTTAGTAACCCCTCTCCCCCCCGCACCCTGTGTTACTGACTGCATCTGTACTGATGTTAATCCAGCTCCCTCACTCTGTCACTTAGTAACCTCTCTCCCCCCAGCACCCTGAGTTAATGACTTTATCTGTACTGATGTTAATCCAGCTCCTTCACACTGTCACTCAGTAACCCCTCTCCCCCCAACATCCTGTGTTACTGACTGTATCTGTACTGATGTTAATCGAGCTCCCTCACACTGTCCCTCAGTAACCCCTCTCCCCTCCAGCTCACTGTGTTGCTGACTGTACCTGTACTGATGTTAATCCAGCTCCCTCACACTGTCACTCAGTAACCCCTCTCCCTCCCAGCACCCTGTGTTACTGACTGTATCTGTACTGTTAATCCAGCTCCCTCACACTGTCAGTCAGCAACCCCTCTCCCCCCAGCACCCTGTGTTACTGACTGTATCTGTACTGATGTTAATCCAGCTCCCTCACACTGTCACTCAGTAACCCCTCTCCCCCCAGCACCCTGTGTTACTGACTGTATCTGTACTGATGTTAATCCAGCTCCCTCACACTGTCACTCAGTAACCCCTCCCCCAGCACCCTGTGTTACTGACTGTATCTGTACTGATGTTAATCCAGCTCCCTCACACTGTCACTCAGTAACCCCTCTCTCCCCGGCACCCTGTGTTACTGACTGTATCTGTACTGATGTTAATCCAGCTCCCTCACACTGTCATTCAGTAATCCCTCTCCTCCCCAGCACCATGTTATTGACTGTATCTGTATTGATGTTAATCCAGCTCCCTCACACTGACACTCAGTAACCCCTCTCTCCCCAGCGCCCTGTGTTACTGACAGTATCTGTACTAATGTTAATCCAGCTCCTTCACACTGTCACTCAGTAACCCCGCTCCCCCCAGCACCCTGTGTTACTGACTGTATCTGTACTGATGTTAATCCAGCTCCCTCACACTGTCACTCAGTAACCCCTCTACCCCCAGCACCCTGAGTTACTGACTGTATCTGTACTGATGTTAATCCAGCTCCTTCACACTGTCACTCAGTAACCTCTCTCCTCCAGCACCATGTTACTGACTGTATCTGTACTGATATTAATCCAGCTCCCTCACACTGTCACTCAGTAACCCCTCACCCTCCAGCACCCTGTGTTACTGACTGTATCTGTACTGATGTTAATCCAGCTCCCTCACACTATCACTCAGTAACCCCTCTCTCCCCAGCACCCTGTGTTACTGACAGTATCTGTACTGATGTTAATCCAGCTCCCTCACTCTATCACTCAGTAACCCCTCTGCCCCCAGCACCCTGTGTTACTGACAGTATCTGTACTGATGTTAATCCAGCTCCCTCACACTGTCACTTAGTAACCCCGCTCCCCCCCGCACCCTGTGTTACTGACTGCATCTGTACTGATGTTAATCCAGCTCCCTCACTCTGTCACTTAGTAACCCCTCTCCCCCCAGCACCCTGAGTTAATGACTTTATCTGTACTGATGTTAATCCAGCTCCTTCACACTGTCACTCAGTAAACCCTCTCCCCCCAACATCCTGTGTTACTGACTGTATCTGTACTGATGTTAATCGAGCTCCCTCACACTGTCCCTCAGTAACCCCTCTCCCCTCCAGCTCACTGTGTTGCTGACTGTACCTGTACTGATGTTAATCCAGCTCCCTCACACTGTCACTCAGTAACCCCTCTCCCTCCCAGCATCCTGTGTTACTGACTGTATCTGTACTGTTAATCCAGCTCCCTCACACTGTCAGTCAGCAACCCCTCTCCCCCCAGCACCCTGTGTTACTGACTGTATCTGTACTGATGTTAATCCAGCTCCCTCACACTGTCACTCAGTAACCCCTCTCCCCCCCAGCACCCTGTGTTACTGACTGTATCTGTACTGATGTTAACCCAGTTCCCTCACACTTACTCAGTAACCTCTCTCCTCCAGCACCATGTTACTGACTGTATCTGTACTGATGTTAATCCAGCTCCCTCACACTGTCACTCAGTAACCCCTCTCCCCCCAGCACCCTGTGTTACAGACTGTATCTGTACTGATGTTAATCCAGCTCCCTCACACTGTCACTCAGTAACCCCTCTCCACCCAGTGCCCTGTGTTACTGACTGTATCTGTACTGATGTTAATCGAGCTCCCTCACACTGTTACTCAGTAACCCCTCTCCCCCCCAACACCCTGTGTTACTGAGTGTATCTGTACTGATGTTAATCGAGCTCCCTCACACTGTTACTCAGTAACCCCTCTCTCCCCGGCACCCTGTGTTACTGACTGTATCTGTACTGATGTTAATCCAGCTCCCTCACACTGTCATTCAGTAACCCCTCTCCTCCCAGCACCATGTTATTGACTGTATCTGTATTGATTTTAATCCAGCTCCCTCACACTGACACTCAGTAACCCCTCTCTCCCCAGCGCCCTGTGTTACTGACTGCATCTGTACTGATGTTAATCCAGCTCCCTCACACTGTCACTTAGTAACCCCTCTCCCCCCCGCACCCTGTGTTACTGACTGCATCTGTACTGATGTTAATCCAGCTCCCTCACTCTGTCACTTAGTAACCTCTCTCCCCCCAGCACCCTGAGTTAATGACTTTATCTGTACTGATGTTAATCCAGCTCCTTCACACTGTCACTCAGTAACCCCTCTCCCCCCAACATCCTGTGTTACTGACTGTATCTGTACTGATGTTAATCGAGCTCCCTCACACTGTCCCTCAGTAACCCCTCTCCCCTCCAGCTCACTGTGTTGCTGACTGTACCTGTACTGATGTTAATCCAGCTCCCTCACACTGTCACTCAGTAACCCCTCTCCCTCCCAGCACCCTGTGTTACTGACTGTATCTGTACTGTTAATCCAGCTCCCTCACACTGTCAGTCAGCAACCCCTCTCCCCCCAGCACCCTGTGTTACTGACTGTATCTGTACTGATGTTAATCCAGCTCCCTCACACTGTCACTCAGTAACCCCTCTCCCCCCAGCACCCTGTGTTACTGACTGTATCTGTACTGATGTTAATCCAGCTCCCTCACACTGTCACTCAGTAACCCCTCCCCCAGCACCCTGTGTTACAGACTGTATCTGTACTGATGTTAATCGAGCTCCCTCACACTGTTACTCAGTAACCCCTCTCCCCCCCAGCACCATGTGTTACTGAGTTTATCTGTACTGATGTTAATCGAGCTCCCTCACACTGTTACTCAGTAACCCCTCTCCCCCCCAGCACCCTGTGTTACTGAGTGTATCTGTACTGATGTTAATCCAGCTCCCTCACACTGTCACTCAGTAACCCCTCTCTCCCCGGCACCCTGTGTTACTGACTGTATCTGTACTGATGTTAATCCAGCTCCCTCACACTGTCATTCAGTAACCCCTCTCCTCCCAGCACCATGTTATTGACTGTATCTGTATTGATGTTAATCCAGCTCCCTCACACTGACACTCAGTAACCCCTCTCTCCCCAGCGCCCTGTGTTACTGACAGTATCTGTACTGATGTTAATCCAGCTCCTTCACACTGTCACTCAGTAACCTCTCTCCTCCAGCACCATGTTACTGACTGTATCTGTACTGATGTTAATCCAGCTCCCTCACACTGTCACTCAGTAACCCCTAACCCTCCAGCACCCTGTGTTACTGACTGTATCTGTACTGATGTTAATCCAGCTCCTTCACACTGTCACTCAGTAACCCCTCTCCCCCCAGCACCCTGTGTTACTGACGGTATCTGTACTGATGTTAATCCAGCTCCCTCACACTATCACTCTGTAACCCCTCTCCCCCCAGCACCCTGTGTTACTGACAGTATCTGTACTGATGTTAATCCAGCTCCCTCACTCTATCACTCAGTAACCCCTCTGCCCCCAGCACCCTGTGTTACTGACTGTATCTGTACTGATGTTAATCCAGCTCCCTCACACTGTCACTCAGTAACCCCTCTCCCCCCAACATCCTGTGTTACTGAATGTATCTGTACTGATGTTAATCGAGCTCCCTCACACTGTCCCTCAGTAACCCTCTCCCCTCCAGCTCACTGTGTTGCTGACTGTACCTGTACTGATGTTAATCCAGCTCCCTCACACTGTCACTCAGTAACCCCTCTCCCCCCAGCGCCCTGTGTTACTGACTGTATCTGTACTGATGTTAATCCAGCTCCCTCACACTGTCGCTCAGTAACCCCTCTCCCCTCAGCACCCTGTGTTACTGACTGTACCTGTACTGATGTTAATCCAGCTCCCTCACACTGTCATTCTGTAATCCCTCTCCTCCCCAGCACCATATTATTGACTGTATCTGTATTGATGTTAATCCAGCTCCCTCACACTGACACTCAGTAACCCCTCTCTCCCCAGCGCCCTGTGTTACTGACAGTATCTGTACTGATGTTAATCCAGCTCCCTCACACTGTCACTCAGTAACCCCTCTCCCCCCAGCACCCTGTGTTACTGACTGTATCTGTACTGATGTTAATCCAGCTCCCTCACACTGTCACTCAGTAACCCCTCTCCCCCCAGCACCCTGTGTTACTGACTGTATCTGTACTGATGTTAATCCAGCTCCCTCACACTGTCACTCAGTAACCTCTCTCCTCCAGCACCATGTTACTGACTGTATCTGTACTGATGTTAATCCAGCTCCCTCACAGTGTCACTCAGTAACCCCTCACCCCCAGCGCCTTGTGTTACTGACTGTATCTGTACTGATGTTAATCCAGCTCCCTCACACTGTCACTCAGTAACCCCTCTCCCCAGCACCCTGTGTTACTGACTGTATCTGTACTGATGTTAATCCAGCTCCCTCACACTGTCACTCAGTAACCCCTCTCCCCCAGGCCCCTGTGTTACTGACTGTATCTGTACTGATGTTAATCGAGCTCCCTCACACTGTTACTCTGTAACCCCTCTCCCCCCCAGCACCCTGTGTTACTGACTGTATCTGTACTGATGTTAATCCAGCTCCTTCACACTGTCACTCAGTAACCCCGCGCCCCCCAGCACCCTGTGTTACTGACTGTATCTGTACTGATGTTAATCCAGCTCCCTCACACTGTCACTCAGTAACCCCTCACCCTCCAGCACCCTGTGTTACTGACTGTATCTGTACTGATGTTAATCCAGCTCCCTCACACTATCACTCAGTAACCCCTCTGCCCCCAGCACCCTGTGTTACTGACAGTATCTGTACTGATGTTAATCCAGCTCCCTCACACTGTCACTTAGTAACCCCCCTCCCCCCTGCACCCTGTGTTACTGACTGCATCTGTACTGATGTTAATCCAGCTCCCTCACTCTGTCACTTAGTAACCTCTCTCCCCCCAGCACCCTGAGTTAATGACTTTATCTGTACTGATGTTAATCCAGCTCCTTCACACTGTCACTCAGTAACCCCTCTCCCCCCAACATCCTGTGTTACTGACTGTATCTGTACTGATGTTAATCGAGCTCCCTCACACTGTCCCTCAGTAACCCTCTCCCCTCCAGCTCACTGTGTTGCTGACTGTACCTGTACTGATGTTAATCCAGCTCCCTCACACTGTCACTCAGTAACCCCTCTCCCTCCCAGCACCCTGTGTTACTGACTGTATCTGTACTGTTAATCCAGCTCCCTCACACTGTCAGTCAGCAACCCCTCTCCCCCCAGCACCCTGTGTTACTGACTGTATCCGTACTGATGTTAATCCAGCTCCCTCACACTGTCACTCAGTAACCCCTCTCCCCCAGCACCCTGTGTTACTGACTGTATCTGTACTGATGTTAATCCAGCTCCCTCACACTGTCACTCAGTAACCCTCTCCTCCCCAGCACCATGTTACTGACTGTATCTCTACTGATGTTAATCCAGCTCCCTCACACTGTGACTCAGTAACCCCTCTCCCCCAGCGACCTGTGTTACTGACTGTATCTGTACTGATGTTAATCCAGCTCCCTCACACTGTCACTCAGTAACCCCTCTCCCCCAGCACCCTGTGTTACTGACTGTATCTGTACTGATGTTAATCCAGCTCCCTCACACTGTCACTCAGTAACCCCTCTCCCCCCAGCACCCTGTGTTACTGACTGTACCTCTACTGATGTTAATCCAGCTCCCTCACACTGTCACTCAGTAACACCTCTCCCCCCAGCACCCTGTCTTACTGATTGTATCTGTACTGATGTTAATCCAGCTCCCTCCCGCTGTCACTCAGCAACCCCTCTCCCCCCAGCACCTGTGTTACTGACTGTATCACTACTGATGTTAATCCAGCTCCCTCACACTGTCACTTGGTAACCCCTCTCCCCCAGTGCCATGTGTTACTGTCTGTATCGGTACTGATGTTTTTCCAGCTCCCTCACACTGTCACTCAGTAACCCCTCCTCCCCCAGCACCCTGTGTTACTGACTGTATCTGTACTGATGTTAATCCAGCTCCCTCACACTGTCACTCAGTAACCCCTCTCCTCCCAGCACCCTGTGTTACTGACTGTATCTGTACTGATGTTAATCCAGCTCCCTCACACTGTCACTCAGTAACCCCTCTCCCCCCCAGCACCCTGTGTTACTGACTGTATCTGTACTGATGTTAATCCAGCTCCTCACACTGTCACTCAGTAACCCCGCTCCCCCCAGCACCCTGTGTTACTGACTGTATCTGTACTGATGTTAATCCAGCTCCCTCACACTGTCACTCAGTAACCCCTCTCCCCCCAGCACCCTGTGTTACTGACTGTATCTGTACTGATGTTAATCCAGCTCCTCACACTGTCACTCAGTAACCCTCTCTCCTCCAGCACCTGTGTTACTGACTGTATCTGTACTGATGTTAATCCAGCTCCCTCACACTGTCACTCAGTAACCCCTCTCCCTCCAGCACCCTGTGTTACTGACTGTATCTGTACTGATGTTAATCCAGCTCCCTCACACTGTCACTCAGTAACCCCTCTCCCCCCCAGCACCCTGTGTTACTGACTGTATCTGTACTGATGTTAATCCAGCTCCCTCACACTGTCACTCAGTAACCCCTCTCCCCCAGCACCCTGTGTTACTGACTGTATCTGTACTGATGTTAATCCAGCTCCATCTCAATGTCACTCAGGAAACCATCTCTCCCCAGCACCATGTGTTGCTTACTGTATCTGTACTGCTGTTAATCCAATGTCACTCAGTAACTCCTCTCTCCCCCGCAGCACTGAGTGTTACTGACCGGATCTGTACTGATGTTAATCCAGCTCCCTCACAATGTCACTCAGTAACTCCTCTCTCTCCCGCAGCACTGAGTGTTACTGACTGTATCTGTACTGATGTTAATCCAGCTCCCTCACACTGTCACTCAGTAACCCCTCTCCCCCAGCGCCCTGTGTTACTGACTGTATCTGTACTGATGTTAATCCAGCTCCCTCACACTGTCACTCAGTAACCCCTCTCCCCCCCAGCACCCTGTGTTACTGACTGTATCTGTACTGATGTTAATCCAGCTCCCTCACACTGTCACTCAGTAACCCCTCTCCCCCCAGCACCCTGTGTTACTGACTGTATCTGTACTGATGTTAATCCAGCTCCCTCACACTGTCACTCAGTAACCCCTCTCCCCCCAGCACCCTGTGTTACTGACTGTATCTGTACTGATGTTAATCCAGCTCCCTCACACTGTCACTCAGTAACCCCTCTCCTCCCAGCACCCTTGTTACTGACTTTATCTGTACTGATGTTAATCCAGCTCCCTCACACTGTCACTCAGTAACCCCTCTCCCCCAGCACCCTGTGTTACTGACTGTATCTGTACTGATGTTAATCCAGCTCCCTCACACTGTCACTCAGTAACCCCTCTCCCCCCAGCACCCTGTGTTACTGACTGTATCTGTACTGATGTTAATCCAGCTCCCTCACACTGTCACTCAGTAACCCCTCTCCCCCAGTACCCTGTGTTACTGACTGTATCTGTACTGATGCTAATCCAGCTCCCTCACACTGTCACTCAGTAACCCCTCTCCATCCAAGCACCCTGTGTTACTGACTGTATCTGTACTGATGTTAATCCAGCTCCCTCACACTGTCACTCAGTAACCCCTCTCCCCCCAGCTCCCTGTGTTACTGACTGTATCTGTACTGATGTTAATCCAGCTCCCTCACACTGTCACTCAGTAACCCCTCTCCCCCCAGCGCCCTGTGTTACTGACTGTATCTGTACTGATGTTAATCCAGCTCCCTCACACTGTCACTCAGTAACCCCTCTCGCCCCAGCTCCCTGTGTTACTGACTGTATCTGTACTGATGTTAATCCAGCTCCCTCACACTGTCACTCAGTAACCCCTCTCCCCCCCAGCTCCCTGTGTTACTGACTGTATCTGTACTGATGTTAATCCAGCTCCCTCACACTGTCACTCAGTAACCCCTCTCCCTCCCAGCACCCTATGTTACTGACTGTATCTGTACTGATGTTAATCTAGCTCCCTCACACTGTCACTCAGTAACCCCTCTCCCCCCAGCACCCTGTGTTACTGACTGTATCTGTACTGATGTTAATCCAGCTCCCTCACACTGTCACTCAGTAACCCCTCTCCCCCCAGCACCCTGTGTTACTGACTGTATCTGTACTGATGTTAATCCAGCTCCCTCACACTGTCACTCAGTAACCCCTCTCCCCCCAGCACCCTGTGTTACTGACTGTATCTGTACTGATGTTAATCCAGCTCCCTCACACTGTCACTCAGTAACCCCTCTCCCCCCAGCACCCTGTGTTACTGACTGTATCTGTACTGATGTTAATCCAGCTCCTCACACTGTCACTCAGTAACCTCTCTCCTCCAGCACCCTGTGTTTCTGACTGTATCTGTACTGATGTTAATCCAGCTCCCTCACACTGTCACTCAGTAACCCCTCACCCTCCAGCACCCTGTGTTACTGACTGTATCTGTACTGATGTTAATCCAGCTCCCTCACACTGTCACTCAGTAACCCCTCACCCTCCAGCACCCTGTGTTACTGACTGTATCTGTACTGATGTTAATCCAGCTCCCTCACACTGTCACTCAGTAACCCCTCTCCCCCAGCACCCTGTGTTACTGACTGTATCTGTACTGATGTTAATCCAGCTCCCTCACACTGTCACTCAGTAACCCCTCTCCCCCAGCGCCCTGTGTTACTGACTGTATCTGTACTGATGTTAATCCAGACCCGCAAACTGTCACTCAGTAACCCCTCCTCCCCCAGCGCCCTGTGCTTACTGACTGTAATATTACTGGATGTTAATCCAGCTCCCTCACACTCTCACTCAGTAACCCCTCTCTCCCCCAGCGCCCTGTGTTACTGACTGTATCTCTACTGATGTTACTCAGCTCCCTCACACTGTCACTCAGTAACCACTCCCTCTCTACCCTGTTCTGACTGTATCCTCTACTACGTCACTGTGTTGCTGACTGTACCTGTACTGATGTTAATCCAGCTCCCTCACACTGTCACTCAGTAACCCCTCTCCCCCCAGCGCCCTGTGTTACTGACTGTATCTGTACTGATGTTAATCCAGCTCCCTCACACTGTCGCTCAGTAACCCCTCTCCCCTCAGCACCCTGTGTTACTGACTGTACCTGTACTGATGTTAATCCAGCTCCCTCACACTGTCATTCAGTAATCCCTCTCCTCCCCAGCACCATGTTATTGACTGTATCTGTATTGATGTTAATCCAGCTCCCTCACACTGACACTCAGTAACCCCTCTCTCCCCAGCGCCCTGTGTTACTGACAGTATCTGTACTGATGTTAATCCAGCTCCTTCACACTGTCACTCAGTAACCCCGCTCCCCCCAGCACCCTGTGTTACTGACTGTATCTGTACTGATGTTAATCCAGCTCCCTCACACTGTCACTCAGTAACCCCTCTACCCCCAGCACCCTGAGTTACTGACTGTATCTGTACTGATGTTAATCCAGCTCCTTCACACTGTCACTCAGTAACCTCTCTCCTCCAGCACCATGTTACTGACTGTATCTGTACTGATGTTAATCCAGCTCCCTCACACTGTCACTCAGTAACCCCTCACCCTCCAGCACCCTGTGTTACTGACTGTATCTGTACTGATGTTAATCCAGCTCCCTCACACTATCACTCAGTAACCCCTCTCTCCCCAGCACCCTGTGTTACTGACAGTATCTGTACTGATGTTAATCCAGCTCCCTCACTCTATCACTCAGTAACCCCTCTGCCCCCAGCACCCTGTGTTACTGACAGTATCTGTACTGATGTTAATCCAGCTCCCTCACACTGTCACTTAGTAACCCCTCTCCCCCCCCGCACCCTGTGTTACTGACTGCATCTGTACTGATGTTAATCCAGCTCCCTCACTCTGTCACTTAGTAACCCCTCTCCCCCCAGCACCCTGAGTTAATGACTTTATCTGTACTGATGTTAATCCAGCTCCTTCACACTGTCACTCAGTAACCCCTCTCCCCCCAACATCCTGTGTTACTGACTGTATCTGTACTGATGTTAATCGAGCTCCCTCACACTGTCCCTCAGTAACCCCTCTCCCCTCCAGCTCACTGTGTTGCTGACTGTACCTGTACTGATGTTAATCCAGCTCCCTCACACTGTCACTCAGTAACCCCTCTCCCTCCCAGCACCCTGTGTTACTGACTGTATCTGTACTGTTAATCCAGCTCCCTCACACCGTCAGTCAGCAACCCCTCTCCCCCCAGCACCCTGTGTTACTGACTGTATCTGTACTGATGTTAATCCAGCTCCCTCACACTGTCACTCAGTAACCCCTCTCCCCCCCAGCACCCTGTGTTACTGACTGTATCTGTACTGATGTTAACCCAGTTCCCTCACACTTACTCAGTAACCTCTCTCCTCCAGCACCATGTTACTGACTGTATCTGTACTGATGTTAATCCAGCTCCCTCACACTGTCACTCAGTAACCCCTCCCCCCAGGACCCTGTGTTACTGACGGTATCTGTACTGATGTTAAACCAGCTCCCTCACACTATCACTCAGTAACCCCTCTCCCCCCAGCACCCTGTGTTATTGAGTGTATCTGTCCTGATGTTAATCCAGCTCCCTCACACTGTCACTCAGTAAACCCTCTCCCCCCAGCACCCTGTGTTACTGACTGTATCTGTACTGATGTTAATCCAGCTCCTTCACACTGTCACTCAGTAACCCCGCTCCCCCCAGCACCCTGTGTTACTGACAGTATCTGTACTGATGTTAATCCAGCTCCCTCACTCTATCACTCAGTAACCCCTCTGCCCCCAGCACCCTGTGTTACTGACTGTATCTGTACTGATGTTAATCCAGCTCCCTCACACTGTCACTCAGTAACCCCTCTCCCCCCAACATCCTGTGTTACTGAATGTATCTGTACTGATGTTAATCGAGCTCCCTCACACTGTCCCTCAGTAACCCCTCTCCCCTCCAGCTCACTGTGTTGCTGACTGTACCTGTACTGATGTTAATCCAGCTCCCTCACACTGTCACTCAGTAACCCCTCTCCCCCCAGCGCCCTGTGTTACTGACTGTATCTGTACTGATGTTAATCCAGCTCCCTCACACTGTCGCTCAGTAACCCCTCTCCCCTCAGCACCCTGTGTTACTGACTGTACCTGTACTGATGTTAATCCAGCTCCCTCACACTGTCATTCAGTAATCCCTCTCCTCCCCAGCACCATGTTATTGACTGTATCTGTATTGATGTTAATCCAGCTCCCTCACACTGACACTCAGTAACCCCTCTCTCCCCAGCGCCCTGTGTTACTGACAGTATCTGTACTGATGTTAATCCAGCTCCTTCACACTGTCACTCAGTAACCCCGCTCCCCCCAGCACCCTGTGTTACTGACTGTATCTGTACTGATGTTAATCCAGCTCCCTCACACTGTCACTCAGTAACCCCTCTACCCCCAGCACCCTGAGTTACTGACTGTATCTGTACTGATGTTAATCCAGCTCCTTCACACTGTCACTCAGTAACCTCTCTCCTCCAGCACCATGTTACTGACTGTATCTGTACTGATGTTAATCCAGCTCCCTCACACTGTCACTCAGTAACCCCTCACCCTCCAGCACCCTGTGTTACTGACTGTATCTGTACTGATGTTAATCCAGCTCCCTCACACTATCACTCAGTAACCCCTCTCTCCCCAGCACCCTGTGTTACTGACAGTATCTGTACTGATGTTAATCCAGCTCCCTCACTCTATCACTCAGTAACCCCTCTGCCCCCAGCACCCTGTGTTACTGACAGTATCTGTACTGATGTTAATCCAGCTCCCTCACACTGTCACTTAGTAACCCCTCTCCCCCCCGCACCCTGTGTTACTGACTGCATCTGTACTGATGTTAATCCAGCTCCCTCACTCTGTCACTTAGTAACCCCTCTCCCCCCAGCACCCTGAGTTAATGACTTTATCTGTACTGATGTTAATCCAGCTCCTTCACACTGTCACTCAGTAACCCCTCTCCCCCCAACATCCTGTGTTACTGACTGTATCTGTACTGATGTTAATCGAGCTCCCTCACACTGTCCCTCAGTAACCCCTCTCCCCTCCAGCTCACTGTGTTGCTGACTGTACCTGTACTGATGTTAATCCAGCTCCCTCACACTGTCACTCAGTAACCCCTCTCCCTCCCAGCACCCTGTGTTACTGACTGTATCTGTACTGTTAATCCAGCTCCCTCACACCGTCAGTCAGCAACCCCTCTCCCCCCAGCACCCTGTGTTACTGACTGTATCTGTACTGATGTTAATCCAGCTCCCTCACACTGTCACTCAGTAACCCCTCTCCCCCCCAGCACCCTGTGTTACTGACTGTATCTGTACTGATGTTAACCCAGTTCCCTCACACTTACTCAGTAACCTCTCTCCTCCAGCACCATGTTACTGACTGTATCTGTACTGATGTTAATCCAGCTCCCTCACACTGTCACTCAGTAACCCCTCCCCCCAGGACCCTGTGTTACTGACGGTATCTGTACTGATGTTAAACCAGCTCCCTCACACTATCACTCAGTAACCCCTCTCCCCCCAGCACCCTGTGTTATTGAGTGTATCTGTCCTGATGTTAATCCAGCTCCCTCACACTGTCACTCAGTAAACCCTCTCCCCCCAGCACCCTGTGTTACTGACTGTATCTGTACTGATGTTAATCCAGCTCCTTCACACTGTCACTCAGTAACCCCTCTCCCCCCCAGCACCCTGTGTTACTGACTGTATCTGTACTGATGTTAACCCAGTTCCCTCACACTTACTCAGTAACCTCTCTCCTCCAGCACCATGTTACTGACTGTATCTGTACTGATGTTAATCCAGCTCCCTCACACTGTCACTCAGTAACCCCTCTCCCCCCAGCACCCTGTGTTACTGACTGTATCTGTACTGATGTTAATCCAGCTCCCTCACACTGTCACTCAGTAACCCCTCCCCCAGCACCCTGTGTTACAGACTGTATCTGTACTGATGTTAATCCAGCTCCCTCACACTGTCACTCAGTAACCCCTCTCCACCCAGTGCCCTGTGTTACTGACTGTATCTGTACTGATGTTAATCGAGCTCCCTCACACTGTTACTCTGTAACCCCTCTCCCCCCCAGCACCCTGTGTTACTGACTGTATCTGTACTGATGTTAATCCAGCTCCTTCACACTGTCACTCAGTAACCCCGCGCCCCCCAGCACCCTGTGTTACTGACTGTATCTGTACTGATGTTAATCCAGCTCCCTCACACTGTCACTCAGTAACCCCTCTACCCCCAGCACCCTGAGTTACTGACTGTATCTGTACTGATGTTAATCCAGCTCCTTCACACTGTCACTCAGTAACCTCTCTCCTCCAGCACCATGTTACTGACTGTATCTGTACTGATGTTAATCCAGCTCCCTCACACTGTCACTCAGTAACCCCTCACCCTCCAGCACCCTGTGTTACTGACTGTATCTGTACTGATGTTAATCCAGCTCCCTCACACTATCACTCAGTAACCCCTCTGCCCCCAGCACCCTGTGTTACTGACAGTATCTGTACTGATGTTAATCCAGCTCCCTCACACTGTCACTCAGTAACCCCTCTCCCTCCCAGCACCCTGTGTTACTGACTGTATCTGTACTGTTAATCCAGCTCCCTCACACTGTCAGTCAGCAACCCCTCTCCCCCCAGCACCCTGTGTTACTGAGTGTATCTGTACTGATGTTAATCCAGCTCCCTCACACTGTCACTCAGTAACCCCTCTCTCCCCGGCACCCTGTGTTACTGACTGTATCTGTACTGATGTTAATCCAGCTCCCTCACACTGTCATTCAGTAATCCCTCTCCTCCCCAGCACCATGTTATTGACTGTATCTGTATTGATGTTAATTCAGCTCCCTCACACTGACACTCAGTAACCCCTCTCTCCCCAGCGCCCTGTGTTACTGACAGTATCTGTACTGATGTTAATCCAGCTCCTTCACACTGTCACTCAGTAACCCCGCTCCCCCCAGCACCCTGTGTTACTGACTGTATCTGTACTGATGTTAATCCAGCTCCCTCACACTGTCACTCAGTAACCCCTCTACCCCCAGCACCCTGAGTTACTGACTGTATCTGTACTGATGTTAATCCAGCTCCTTCACACTGTCACTCAGTAACCTCTCTCCTCCAGCACCATGTTACTGACTGTATCTGTACTGATGTTAATCCAGCTCCCTCACACTGTCACTCAGTAACCCCTCACCCTCCAGCACCCTGTGTTACTGACTGTATCTGTACTGATGTTAATCCAGCTCCCTCACACTATCACTCAGTAACCCCTCTCTCCCCAGCACCCTGTGTTACTGACAGTATCTGTACTGATGTTAATCCAGCTCCCTCACTCTATCACTCAGTAACCCCTCTGCCCCCAGCACCCTGTGTTACTGACAGTATCTGTACTGATGTTAATCCAGCTCCCTCACACTGTCACTTAGTAACCCCTCTCCCCCCCGCACCCTGTGTTACTGACTGCATCTGTACTGATGTTAATCCAGCTCCCTCACTCTGTCACTTAGTAACCCCTCTCCCCCCAGCACCCTGAGTTAATGACTTTATCTGTACTGATGTTTATCCAGCTCCTTCACACTGTCACTCAGTAACCCCTCTCCCCCCAACATCCTGTGTTACTGACTGTATCTGTACTGATGTTAATCGAGCTCCCTCACACTGTCCCTCAGTAACCCCTCTCCCCTCCAGCTCACTGTGTTGCTGACTGTACCTGTACTGATGTTAATCCAGCTCCCTCACACTGTCACTCAGTAACCCCTCTCCCTCCCAGCACCCTGTGTTACTGACTGTATCTGTACTGTTAATCCAGCTCCCTCACACTGTCAGTCAGCAACCCCTCTCCCCCCAGCACCCTGTGTTACAGACTGTATCTGTACTGATGTTAATCCAGCTCCCTCACACTGTCACTCAGTAACCCCTCTCCACCCAGTGCCCTGTGTTACTGACTGTATCTGTACTGATGTTAATCGAGCTCCTTCACACTGTTACTCAGTAACCCCTCTCCCCCCCAGCACCCTGTGTTACTGAGTGTATCTGTACTGATGTTAATCGAGCTCCCTCACACTGTTACTCAGTAACCCCTCTCTCCCCGGCACCCTGTGTTACTGACTGTATCTGTACTGATGTTAATCCAGCTCCCTCACACTGTCACTTAGTAACCCCTCTCCCCCCCGCACCCTGTGTTACTGACTGCATCTGTACTGATGTTAATCCAGCTCCCTCACTCTGTCACTTAGTAACCTCTCTCCCCCCAGCACCCTGAGTTAATGACTTTATCTGTACTGATGTTAATCCAGCTCCTTCACACTGTCACTCAGTAACCCCTCTCCCCCCAACATCCTGTGTTACTGACTGTATCTGTACTGATGTTAATCGAGCTCCCTCACACTGTCCCTCAGTAACCCCTCTCCCCTCCAGCTCACTGTGTTGCTGACTGTACCTGTACTGATGTTAATCCAGCTCCCTCACACTGTCACTCAGTAACCCCTCTCCCTCCCAGCACCCTGTGTTACTGACTGTATCTGTACTGTTAATCCAGCTCCCTCACACTGTCAGTCAGCAACCCCTCTCCCCCCAGCACCCTGTGTTACTGACTGTATCTGTACTGATGTTAATCCAGCTCCCTCACACTGTCACTCAGTAACCCCTCTCCCCCCAGCACCCTGTGTTACTGACTGTATCTGTACTGATGTTAATCCAGCTCCCTCACACTGTCACTCAGTAACCCCTCCCCCAGCACCCTGTGTTACAGACTGTATCTGTACTGATGTTAATCGAGCTCCCTCACACTGTTACTCAGTAACCCCTCTCCCCCCCAGCACCATGTGTTACTGAGTGTATCTGTACTGATGTTAATCCAGCTCCCTCACACTGTCACTCAGTAACCCCTCTCCCTCCCAGCACCCTGTGTTACTGACTGTATCTGTACTGTTAATCCAGCTCCCTCACACTGTCAGTCAGCAACCCCTCTCCCCCCAGCACCCTGTGTTACTGACTGTATCTGTACTGATGTTAATCCAGCTCCCTCACACTGTCACTCAGTAACCCCTCTCCCCCCCAGCACCCTGTGTTACTGACTGTATCTGTACTGATGTTAACCCAGTTCCCTCACACTTACTCAGTAACCTCTCTCCTCCAGCACCATGTTACTGACTGTATCTGTACTGATGTTAATCCAGCTCCCTCACACTGTCACTCAGTAACCCCTCTCCCCCCAGCACCCTGTGTTACTGACTGTATCTGTACTGATGTTAATCCAGCTCCCTCACACTGTCACTCAGTAACCCCTCCCCCAGCACCCTGTGTTACAGACTGTATCTGTACTGATGTTAATCCAGCTCCCTCACACTGTCACTCAGTAACCCCTCTCCACCCAGTGCCCTGTGTTACTGACTGTATCTGTACTGATGTTAATCGAGCTCCCTCACACTGTTACTCAGTAACCCCTCTCCCCCCCAGCACCCTGTGTTACTGAGTGTATCTGTACTGATGTTAATCGAGCTCCCTCACACTGTTACTCAGTAACCCCTCTCTCCCCGGCACCCTGTGTTACTGACTGTATCTGTACTGATGTTAATCCAGCTCCCTCACACTGTCACTTAGTAACCCCTCTCCCCCCCGCACCCTGTGTTACTGACTGCATCTGTACTGATGTTAATCCAGCTCCCTCACTCTGTCACTTAGTAACCTCTCTCCCCCCAGCACCCTGAGTTAATGACTTTATCTGTACTGATGTTAATCCAGCTCCTTCACACTGTCACTCAGTAACCCCTCTCCCCCCAACATCCTGTGTTACTGACTGTATCTGTACTGATGTTAATCGAGCTCCCTCACACTGTCCCTCAGTAACCCCTCTCCCCTCCAGCTCACTGTGTTGCTGACTGTACCTGTACTGATGTTAATCCAGCTCCCTCACACTGTCACTCAGTAACCCCTCTCCCTCCCAGCACCCTGTGTTACTGACTGCATCTGTACTGATGTTAGTCCAGCTCCCTCACTCTGTCACTTAGTAACCCCTCTCCCCCCAGCACCCTGAGTTAATGACTTTATCTGTACTGATGTTAATCCAGCTCCTTCACACTGTCACTCAGTAACCCCTCTCCCCCCAGCACCCTGAGTTAATGACTTTATCTGTACTGATGTTAATCCAGCTCCTTCACACTGTCACTCAGTAACCCCTCTCCCCCCAACATCCTGTGTTACTGACTGTATCTGTACTGATGTTAATCGAGCTCCCTCACACTGTCCCTCAGTAACCCCTCTCCCCTCCAGCTCACTGTGTTGCTGACTGTACCTGTACTGATGTTAATCCAGCTCCCTCACACTGTCACTCAGTAACCCCTCTCCCTCCCAGCACCCTGTGTTACTGACTGTATCTGTACTGTTAATCCAGCTCCCTCACACTGTCAGTCAGCAACCCCTCTCCCCCCAGCACCCTGTGTTACTGACTGTATCTGTACTGATGTTAATCCAGCTCCCTCACACTGTCACTCAGTAACCCCTCTCCCCCCCAGCACCCTGTGTTACTGACTGTATCTGTACTGATGTTAACCCAGTTCCCTCACACTTACTCAGTAACCTCTCTCCTCCAGCACCATGTTACTGACTGTATCTGTACTGATGTTAATCCAGCTCCCTCACACTGTCACTCAGTAACCCCTCTCCCCCCAGCACCATGTGTTACTGAGTGTATCTGTACTGATGTTAATCGAGCTCCCTCACACTGTTACTCAGTAACCCCTCTCCCCCCCAGCACCCTGTGTTACTGAGTGTATCTGTACTGATGTTAATCGAGCTCCCTCACACTGTTACTCAGTAACCCCTCTCTCCCCGGCACCCTGTGTTACTGACTGTATCTGTACTGATGTTAATCCAGCTCCCTCACACTGTCACTTAGTAACCCCTCTCCCCCCCGCACCCTGTGTTACTGACTGCATCTGTACTGATGTTAATCCAGCTCCCTCACTCTGTCACTTAGTAACCTCTCTCCCCCCAGCACCCTGAGTTAATGACTTTATCTGTACTGATGTTAATCCAGCTCCTTCACACTGTCACTCAGTAACCCCTCTCCCCCCAACATCCTGTGTTACTGACTGTATCTGTACTGATGTTAATCGAGCTCCCTCACACTGTCCCTCAGTAACCCCTCTCCCCTCCAGCTCACTGTGTTGCTGACTGTACCTGTACTGATGTTAATCCAGCTCCCTCACACTGTCACTCAGTAACCCCTCTCCCTCCCAGCACCCTGTGTTACTGACTGTATCTGTACTGTTAATCCAGCTCCCTCACACTGTCAGTCAGCAACCCCTCTCCCCCCAGCACCCTGTGTTACTGACTGTATCTGTACTGATGTTAATCCAGCTCCCTCACACTGTCAATCAGTAACCCCTCTCCCCCCAGCACCCTGTGTTACTGACTGTATCTGTACTGATGTTAATCCAGCTCCCTCACACTGTCACTCAGTAACCCCTCCCCCAGCACCCTGTGTTACAGACTGTATCTGTACTGATGTTAATCGAGCTCCCTCACACTGTTACTCAGTAACCCCTCTCCCCCCCAGCACCATGTGTTACTGAGTGTATCTGTACTGATGTTAATCGAGCTCCCTCACACTGTTACTCAGTAACCCCTCTCCCCCCCAGCACCCTGTGTTACTGAGTGTATCTGTACTGATGTTAATCCAGCTCCCTCACACTGTCAGTCAGTAACCCCTCTCCCTCCCAGCACCCTGTGTTACTGACTGTATCTGTACTGTTAATCCAGCTCCCTCACACTGTCAGTCAGCAACCCCTCTCCCCCCAGCACCCTGTGTTACTGAGTGTATCTGTACTGATGTTAATCCAGCTCCCTCACACTGTCACTCAGTAACCCCTCTCTCCCCGGCACCCTGTGTTACTGACTGTATCTGTACTGATGTTAATCCAGCTCCCTCACACTGTCATTCAGTAATCCCTCTCCTCCCCAGCACCATGTTATTGACTGTATCTGTATTGATGTTAATCCAGCTCCCTCACACTGACACTCAGTAACCCCTCTCTCCCCAGCGCCCTGTGTTACTGACAGTATCTGTACTGATGTTAATCCAGCTCCTTCACACTGTCACTCAGTAACCCCGCTCTCCCCAGCACCCTGTGTTACTGACTGTATCTGTACTGATGTTAATCCAGCTCCCTCACACTGTCACTCAGTAACCCCTCTACCCCCAGCACCCTGAGTTACTGACTGTATCTGTACTGATGTTAATCCAGCTCCTTCACACTGTCACTCAGTAACCTCTCTCCTCCAGCACCATGTTACTGACTGTATCTGTACTGATGTTAATCCAGCTCCCTCACACTGTCACTCAGTAACCCCTCACCCTCCAGCACCCTGTGTTACTGACTGTATCTGTACTGATGTTAATCCAGCTCCCTCACACTATCACTCAGTAACCCCTCTCTCCCCAGCACCCTGTGTTACTGACAGTATCTGTACTGATGTTAATCCAGCTCCCTCACTCTATCACTCAGTAACCCCTCTGCCCCCAGCACCCTGTGTTACTGACAGTATCTGTACTGATGTTAATCCAGCTCCCTCACACTGTCACTTAGTAACCCCTCTCCCCCCCGCACCCTGTGTTACTGACTGCATCTGTACTGATGTTAATCCAGCTCCCTCACTCTGTCACTTAGTAACCCCTCTCCCCCCAGCACCCTGAGTTAATGACTTTATCTGTACTGATGTTAATCCAGCTCCTTCACACTGTCACTCAGTAACCCCTCTCCCCCCAACATCCTGTGTTACTGACTGTATCTGTACTGATGTTAATCGAGCTCCCTCACACTGTCCCTCAGTAACCCCTCTCCCCTCCAGCTCACTGTGTTGCTGACTGTACCTGTACTGATGTTAATCCAGCTCCCTCACACTGTCACTCAGTAACCCCTCTCCCTCCCAGCACCCTGTGTTACTGACTGTATCTGTACTGTTAATCCAGCTCCCTCACACTGTCAGTCAGCAACCCCTCTCCCCCCAGCACCCTGTGTTACTGACTGTATCCGTACTGATGTTAATCCAGCTCCCTCACACTGTCACTCAGTAACCCCTCTCCCCCCCAGCACCCTGTGTTACTGACTGTATCTGTACTGATGTTAACCCAGTTCCCTCACACTTACTCAGTAACCTCTCTCCTCCAGCACCATGTTACTGACTGTATCTGTACTGATGTTAATCCAGCTCCCTCACACTGTCACTCAGTAACCCCTCTCCCCCCAGCACCCTGTGTTACAGACTGTATCTGTACTGATGTTAATCCAGCTCCCTCACACTGTCACTCAGTAACCCCTCCCCCAGCACCCTGTGTTACAGACTGTATCTGTACTGATGTTAATCCAGCTCCCTCACACTGTCACTCAGTAACCCCTCTCCACCCAGTGCCCTGTGTTACTGACTGTATCTGTACTGATGTTAATCGAGCTCCCTCACACTGTTACTCAGTAACCCCTCTCCCCCCCAGCACCCTGTGTTACTGAGTGTATCTGTACTGATGTTAATCGAGCTCCCTCACACTGTTACTCAGTAACCCCTCTCTCCCCGGCACCCTGTGTTACTGACTGTATCTGTACTGATGTTAATCCAGCTCCCTCACACTGTCACTTAGTAACCCCTCTCCCCCCCGCACCCTGTGTTACTGACTGCATCTGTACTGATGTTAATCCAGCTCCCTCACTCTGTCACTTAGTAACCTCTCTCCCCCCAGCACCCTGAGTTAATGACTTTATCTGTACTGATGTTAATCCAGCTCCTTCACACTGTCACTCAGTAACCCCTCTCCCCCCAACATCCTGTGTTACTGACTGTATCTGTACTGATGTTAATCGAGCTCCCTCACACTGTCCCTCAGTAACCCCTCTCCCCTCCAGCTCACTGTGTTGCTGACTGTACCTGTACTGATGTTAATCCAGCTCCCTCACACTGTCACTCAGTAACCCCTCTCCCTCCCAGCACCCTGTGTTACTGACTGCATCTGTACTGATGTTAATCCAGCTCCCTCACTCTGTCACTTAGTAACCCCTCTCCCCCCAGCACCCTGAGTTAATGACTTTATCTGTACTGATGTTAATCCAGCTCCTTCACACTGTCACTCAGTAACCCCTCTCCCCCCAGCACCCTGAGTTAATGACTTTATCTGTACTGATGTTAATCAAGCTCCTTCACACTGTCACTCAGTAACCCCTCTCCCCCCAACATCCTGTGTTACTGACTGTATCTGTACTGATGTTAATCGAGCTCCCTCACACTGTCCCTCAGTAACCCCTCTCCCCTCCAGCTCACTGTGTTGCTGACTGTACCTGTACTGATGTTAATCCAGCTCCCTCACACTGTCACTCAGTAACCCCTCTCCCTCCCAGCACCCTGTGTTACTGACTGTATCTGTACTGTTAATCCAGCTCCCTCACACTGTCAGTCAGCAACCCCTCTCCCCCCAGCACCCTGTGTTACTGACTGTATCTGTACTGATGTTAATCCAGCTCCCTCACACTGTCACTCAGTAACCCCTCTCCCCCCCAGCACCCTGTGTTACTGACTGTATCTGTACTGATGTTAACCCAGTTCCCTCACACTTACTCAGTAACCTCTCTCCTCCAGCACCATGTTACTGACTGTATCTGTGCTGATGTTAATCCAGCTCCCTCACACTGTCACTCAGTAACCCCTCTCCCCCCAGCACCCTGTGTTACTGACTGTATCTGTACTGATGTTAATCCAGCTCCCTCACACTGTCACTCAGTAACCCCTCCCCCAGCACCCTGTGTTACAGACTGTATCTGTACTGATGTTAATCCAGCTCCCTCACACTGTCACTCAGTAACCCCTCTCCACCCAGTGCCCTGTGTTACTGACTGTATCTGTACTGATGTTAATCGAGCTCCCTCACACTGTTACTCAGTAACCCCTCTCCCCCCCAGCACCCTGTGTTACTGAGTGTATCTGTACTGATGTTAATCGAGCTCCCTCACACTGTTACTCAGTAACCCCTCTCTCCCCGGCACCCTGTGTTACTGACTGTATCTGTACTGATGTTAATCCAGCTCCCTCACACTGTCACTTAGTAACCCCTCTCCCCCCCGCACCCTGTGTTACTGACTGCATCTGTACTGATGTTAATCCAGCTCCCTCACTCTGTCACTTAGTAACCTCTCTCCCCCCAGCACCCTGAGTTAATGACTTTATCTGTACTGATGTTAATCCAGCTCCTTCACACTGTCACTCAGTAACCCCTCTCCCCCCAACATCCTGTGTTACTGACTGTATCTGTACTGATGTTAATCGAGCTCCCTCACACTGTCACTCAGTAACCCCTCTCTCCCCGGCACCCTGTGTTACTGACTGTATCTGTACTGTTAATCCAGCTCCTTCACACTGTCCCTCAGTAACCCCTCTCCCCTCCAGCTCACTGTGTTGCTGACTGTACCTGTACTGATGTTAATCCAGCTCCCTCACACTGTCACTCAGTAACCCCTCTCCCTCCCAGCACCCTGTGTTACTGACTGTATCTGTACTGTTAATCCAGCTCCCTCACACTGTCAGTCAGCAACCCCTCTCCCCCCAGCACCCTGTGTTACTGACTGTATCTGTACTGATGTTAATCCAGCTCCCTCACACTGTCACTCAGTAACCCCTCTCCCCCCAGCACCCTGTGTTACTGACTGTATCTGTACTGATGTTAATCCAGCTCCCTCACACTGTCACTCAGTAACCCCTCCCCCAGCACCCTGTGTTACAGACTGTATCTGTACTGATGTTAATCGAGCTCCCTCACACTGTTACTCAGTAACCCCTCTCCCCCCCAGCACCATGTGTTACTGAGTGTATCTGTACTGATGTTAATCGAGCTCCCTCACACTGTTACTCAGTAACCCCTCTCCCCCCCAGCACCCTGTGTTACTGAGTGTATCTGTACTGATGTTAATCCAGCTCCCTCACACTGTCACTCAGTAACCCCTCTCTCCCCGGCACCCTGTGTTACTGACTGTATCTGTACTGATGTTAATCCAGCTCCCTCACACTGTCATTCAGTAACCCCTCTCCTCCCAGCACCATGTTATTGACTGTATCTGTATTGATGTTAATCCAGCTCCCTCACACTGACACTCAGTAACCCCTCTCTCCCCAGCGCCCTGTGTTACTGACTGCATCTGTACTGATGTTAATCCAGCTCCCTCACACTGTTACTCAGTAACCCCTCTCCCCTCAGCACCCTTTGTTACTGACAGTATCTGTACTGATGTTAATCCAGCTCCTTCACACTGTCACTCAGTAACCTCTCTCCTCCAGCACCATGTTACTGACTGTATCTGTACTGATGTTAATCCAGCTCCCTCACACTGTCACTCAGTAACCCCTCACCCTCCAGCACCCTGTGTTACTGACTGTATCTGTACTGATGTTAATCCAGCTCCTTCACACTGTCACTCAGTAACCCCTCTCCCCCCAGCACCCTGTGTTACTGACGGTATCTGTACTGATGTTAATCCAGCTCCCTCACACTATCACTCAGTAACCCCTCTCCCCCCAGCACCCTGTGTTACTGACAGTATCTGTACTGATGTTAATCCAGCTCCCTCACTCTATCACTCAGTAACCCCTCTGCCCCCAGCACCCTGTGTTACTGACAGTATCTGTACTGATGTTAATCCAGCTCCCTCACACTGTCACTTAGTAACCCCTCTCCCCCCCGCACCCTGTGTTACTGACTGCATCTGTACTGATGTTAATCCAGCTCCCTCACACTGTCACTTAGTAACCCCTCTCCCCCCAGCACCCTGAGTTAATGACTTTATCTGTACTGATGTTAATCCAGCTCCTTCACACTGTCACTCAGTAACCCCTCTCCCCCCAACATCCTGTGTTACTGAATGTATCTGTACTGATGTTAATCGAGCTCCCTCACACTGTCCCTCAGTAACCCCTCTCCCCTCCAGCTCACTGTGTTGCTGACTGTACCTGTACTGATGTTAATCCAGCTCCCTCACACTGTCACTCAGT
Source organism: Carcharodon carcharias (assembly GCF_017639515.1). Classification (NCBI taxonomy): domain Eukaryota; kingdom Metazoa; phylum Chordata; class Chondrichthyes; order Lamniformes; family Lamnidae; genus Carcharodon; species Carcharodon carcharias. The sequence goes on from NW_024470624.1 coordinate 7,107,969, forward strand.
AACCCCTCTCCCCCCAGCGCCCTGTGTTACTGACTGTATCTGTACTGATGTTAATCCAGCTCCCTCACACTGTCACTCAGTAACCCCTCTCCCCTCAGCACCCTGTGTTACTGACTGTACCTGTACTGATGTTAATCCAGCTCCCTCACACTGTCATTCAGTAATCCCTCTCCTCCCCAGCACCATGTTATTGACTGTATCTGTATTGATGTTAATCCAGCTCCCTCACACTGACACTCAGTAACCCCTCTCTCCCCAGCGCCCTGTGTTACTGACAGTATCTGTACTGATGTTAATCCAGCTCCTTCACACTGTCACTCAGTAACCCCGCTCCCCCCAGCACCCTGTGTTACTGACTGTATCTGTACTGATGTTAATCCAGCTCCCTCACACTGTCACTCAGTAAACCCTCTACCCCCAGCACCCTGAGTTACTGACTGTATCTGTACTGATGTTAATCCAGCTCCTTCACACTGTCACTCAGTAACCTCTCTCCTCCAGCACCATGTTACTGACTGTATCTGTACTGATGTTAATCCAGCTCCCTCACACTGTCACTCAGTAACCCCTCACCCTCCAGCACCCTGTGTTACTGACTGTATCTGTACTGATGTTAATCCAGCTCCCTCACACTATCACTCAGTAACCCCTCTCTCCCCAGCACCCTGTGTTACTGACAGTATCTGTACTGATGTTAATCCAGCTCCCTCACTCTATCACTCAGTAACCCCTCTGCCCCCAGCACCCTGTGTTACTGACAGTATCTGTACTGATGTTAATCCAGCTCCCTCACACTGTCACTCAGTAACCCCTCTCCCCCCCACACCCTGTGTTACTGACTGCATCTGTACTGATGTTAATCCAGCTCCCTCACTCTGTCACTTAGTAACCCCTCTCCCCCCAGCACCCTGAGTTAATGACTTTATCTGTACTGATGTTAATCCAGCTCCTTCACACTGTCACTCAGTAACCCCTCTCCCCCCAACATCCTGTGTTACTGACTGTATCTGTACTGATGTTAATCGAGCTCCCTCACACTGTCCCTCAGTAACCCCTCTCCCCTCCATCTCACTGTGTTGCTGACTGTACCTGTACTGATGTTAATCCAGCTCCCTCACACTGTCACTCAGTAACCCCTCTCCCTCCCAGCACCCTGTGTTACTGACTGTATCTGTACTGTTAATCCAGCTCCCTCACACTGTCAGTCAGCAACCCCTCTCCCCCCAGCACCCTGTGTTACTGACTGTATCTGTACTGATGTTAATCCAGCTCCCTCACACTGTCACTCAGTAACCCCTCTCCCCCCCAGCACCCTGTGTTACTGACTGTATCTGTACTGATGTTAACCCAGTTCCCTCACACTTACTCAGTAACCTCTCTCCTCCAGCACCATGTTACTGACTGTATCTGTACTGATGTTAATCCAGCTCCCTCACACTGTCACTCAGTAACCCCTCTCCCCCCAGCACCCTGTGTTACTGACTGTATCTGTACTGATGTTAATCCAGCTCCCTCACACTGTCACTCAGTAACCCCTCCCCCAGCACCCTGTGTTACAGACTGTATCTGTACTGATGTTAATCCAGCTCCCTCACACTGTCACTCAGTAACCCCTCTCCACCCAGTGCCCTGTGTTACTGACTGTATCTGTACTGATGTTAATCGAGCTCCCTCACACTGTTACTCAGTAACCCCTCTCCCCCCCAGCACCCTGTGTTACTGATTGTATCTGTACTGATGTTAATCCAGCTCCTTCACACTGTCACTCAGTAACCCCTCTCCCCCCCAGCACCCTGTGTTACTGACTGTATCTGTACTGATGTTAACCCAGTTCCCTCACACTTACTCAGTAACCTCTCTCCTCCAGCACCATGTTACTGACTGTATCTGTACTGATGTTAATCCAGCTCCCTCACACTGTCACTCAGTAACCCCTCTCCCCCCAGCACCCTGTGTTACTGACTGTATCTGTACTGATGTTAATCCAGCTCCCTCACACTGTCACTCAGTAACCCCTCCCCCAGCACCCTGTGTTACAGACTGTATCTGTACTGATGTTAATCCAGCTCCCTCACACTGTCACTCAGTAACCCCTCTCCACCCAGTGCCCTGTGTTACTGACTGTATCTGTACTGATGTTAATCGAGCTCCCTCACACTGTTACTCAGTAACCCCTCTCCCCCCCAGCACCCTGTGTTACTGACTGTATCTGTACTGATGTTAATCCAGCTCCTTCACACTGTCACTCAGTAACCCCGCGCCCCCCAGCACCCTGTGTTACTGACTGTATCTGTACTGATGTTAATCCAGCTCCCTCACACTGTCACTCAGTAACCTCTCTCCTCCAGCACCATGTTACTGACTGTATCTGTACTGATGTTAATCCAGCTCCCTCACACTGTCACTCAGTAACCCCTCACCCTCCAGCACCCTGTGTTACTGACTGTATCTGTACTGATGTTAATCCAGCTCCCTCACACTATCACTCAGTAACCCCTCTCTCCCCAGCACCCTGTGTTACTGACAGTATCTGTACTGATGTTAATCCAGCTCCCTCACTCTATCACTCAGTAACCCCTCTGCCCCCAGCACCCTGTGTTACTGACAGTATCTGTACTGATGTTAATCCAGCTCCCTCACACTGTCACTCAGTAACCCCTCTCCCCCCCACACCCTGTGTTACTGACTGCATCTGTACTGATGTTAATCCAGCTCCCTCACTCTGTCACTTAGTAACCCCTCTCCCCCCAGCACCCTGAGTTAATGACTTTATCTGTACTGATGTTAATCCAGCTCCTTCACACTGTCACTCAGTAACCCCTCTCCCCCCAACATCCTGTGTTACTGACTGTATCTGTACTGATGTTAATCGAGCTCCCTCACACTGTCCCTCAGTAACCCCTCTCCCCTCCAGCTCACTGTGTTGCTGACTGTACCTGTACTGATGTTAATCCAGCTCCCTCACACTGTCACTCAGTAACCCCTCTCCCTCCCAGCACCCTGTGTTACTGACTGTATCTGTACTGTTAATCCAGCTCCCTCACACTGTCAGTCAGCAACCCCTCTCCCCCCAGCACCCTGTGTTACTGACTGTATCTGTACTGATGTTAATCGAGCTCCCTCACACTGTCACTCAGTAACCCCTCTCCCCCCCAGCACCCTGTGTTACTGACTGTATCTGTACTGATGTTAACCCAGTTCCCTCACACTTACTCAGTAACCTCTCTCCTCCAGCACCATGTTACTGACTGTATCTGTACTGATGTTAATCCAGCTCCCTCACACTGTCACTCAGTAACCCCTCTCCCCCCAGCACCCTGTGTTACTGACTGTATCTGTACTGATGTTAATCCAGCTCCCTCACACTGTCACTCAGTAACCCCTCCCCCAGCACCCTGTGTTACAGACTGTATCTGTACTGATGTTAATCCAGCTCCCTCACACTGTCACTCAGTAACCCCTCTCCACCCAGTGCCCTGTGTTACTGACTGTATCTGTACTGATGTTAATCGAGCTCCCTCACACTGTTACTCAGTAACCCCTCTCCCCCCCAGCACCCTGTGTTACTGACTGTATCTGTACTGATGTTAATCCAGCTCCTTCACACTGTCACTCAGTAACCCCGCGCCCCCCAGCACCCTGTGTTATTGACTGTATCTGTACTGATGTTAATCTAGCTCCCTCACACTGTCACTCAGTAACCCCTCTACCCCCAGCACCCTGAGTTACTGACTGTATCTGTACTGATGTTAATCCAGCTCCTTCACACTGTCACTCAGTAACCTCTCTCCTCCAGCACCATGTTACTGACTGTATCTGTACTGATGTTAATCCAGCTCCCTCACACTGTCACTCAGTAACCCCTCACCCTCCAGCACCCTGTGTTACTGACTGTATCTGTACTGATGTTAATCCAGCTCCCTCACACTATCACTCAGTAACCCCTCTGCCCCCAGCACCCTGTGTTACTGACAGTATCTGTACTGATGTTAATCCAGCTCCCTCACACTGTCACTTAGTAACCCCTCTCCCCCCCGCACCCTGTGTTACTGACTGCATCTGTACTGATGTTAATCCAGCTCCCTCACTCTGTCACTTAGTAACCTCTCTCCCCCCAGCACCCTGAGTTAATGACTTTATCTGTACTGATGTTAATCCAGCTCCTTCACACTGTCACTCAGTAACCCCTCTCCCCCCAAAATCCTGTGTTACTGACTGTATCTGTACTGATGTTAATCGAGCTCCCTCACACTGTCCCTCAGTAACCCCTCTCCCCTCCAGCTCACTGTGTTGCTGACTGTACCTGTACTGATGTTAATCCAGCTCCCTCACACTGTCACTCAGTAACCCCTCTCCCTCCCAGCACCCTGTGTTACTGACTGTATCTGTACTGTTAATCCAGCTCCCTCACACTGTCAGTCAGCAACCCCTCTCCCCCCAGCACCCTGTGTTACTGAGTGTATCTGTACTGATGTTAATCCAGCTCCCTCACACTGTCACTCAGTAACCCCTCTCTCCCCGGCACCCTGTGTTACTGACTGTATCTGTACTGATGTTAATCCAGCTCCCTCACACTGTCATTCAGTAATCCCTCTCCTCCCCAGCACCATGTTATTGACTGTATCTGTATTGATGTTAATCCAGCTCCCTCACACTGACACTCAGTAACCCCTCTCTCCCCAGCGCCCTGTGTTACTGACAGTATCTATACTGATGTTAATCCAGCTCCTTCACACTGTCACTCAGTAACCCCGCTCCCCCCAGCACCCTGTGTTACTGACTGTATCTGTACTGATGTTAATCCAGCTCCCTCACACTGTCACTCAGTAACCCCTCTACCCCCAGCACCCTGAGTTACTGACTGTATCTGTACTGATGTTAATCCAGCTCCTTCACACTGTCACTCAGTAACCTCTCTCCTCCAGCACCATGTTACTGACTGTATCTGTACTGATGTTAATCCAGCTCCCTCACACTGTCACTCAGTAACCCCTCACCCTCCAGCACCCTGTGTTACTGACTGTATCTGTACTGATGTTAATCCAGCTCCCTCACTCTATCACTCAGTAACCCCTCTGCCCCCAGCACCCTGTGTTACTGACAGTATCTGTACTGATGTTAATCCAGCTCCCTCACACTGTCACTTAGTAACCCCTCTCCCCCCCGCACCCTGTGTTACTGACTGCATCTGTACTGATGTTAATCCAGCTCCCTCACTCTGTCACTTAGTAACCCCTCTCCCCCCAGCACCCTGAGTTAATGACTTTATCTGTACTGATGTTAATCCAGCTCCTTCACACTGTCACTCAGTAACCCCTCTCCCCCCAACATCCTGTGTTACTGACTGTATCTGTACTGATGTTAATCGAGCTCCCTCACACTGTCCCTCAGTAACCCCTCTCCCCTCCAGCTCACTGTGTTGCTGACTGTACCTGTACTGATGTTAATCCAGCTCCCTCACACTGTCACTCAGTAACCCCTCTCCCTCCCAGCACCCTGTGTTACTGACTGTATCTGTACTGTTAATCCAGCTCCCTCACACTGTCAGTCAGCAACCCCTCTCCCCCCAGCACCCTGTGTTACTGACTGTATCTGTACTGATGTTAATCCAGCTCCCTCACACTGTCACTCAGTAACCCCTCTCCCCCCCAGCACCCTGTGTTACTGACTGTATCTGTACTGATGTTAACCCAGTTCCCTCACACTTACTCAGTAACCTCTCTCCTCCAGCACCATGTTACTGACTGTATCTGTACTGATGTTAATCCAGCTCCCTCACACTGTCACTCAGTAACCCCTCTCCCCCCAGCACCCTGTGTTACTGACTGTATCTGTACTGATGTTAATCCAGCTCCCTCACACTGTCACTCAGTAACCCCTCCCCCAGCACCCTGTGTTACAGACTGTATCTGTACTGATGTTAATCCAGCTCCCTCACATTGTCACTCAGTAACCCCTCTCCACCCAGTGCCCTGTGTTACTGACTGTATCTGTACTGATGTTAATCGAGCTCCCTCACACTGTTACTCAGTAACCCCTCTCCCCCCCAGCACCCTGTGTTACTGAGTGTATCTGTACTGATGTTAATCGAGCTCCCTCACACTGTTACTCAGTAACCCCTCTCTCCCCGGCACCCTGTGTTACTGACTGTATCTGTACTGATGTTAATCCAGCTCCCTCACACTGTCATTCAGTAACCCCTCTCCTCCCAGCACCATGTTATTGACTGTATCTGTATTGATGTTAATCCAGCTCCCTCACACTGACACTCAGTAACCCCTCTCTCCCCAGCGCCCTGTGTTACTGACTGCATCTGTACTGATGTTAATCCAGCTCCCTCACACTGTCACTTAGTAACCCCTCTCCCCCCCGCACCCTGTGTTACTGACTGCATCTGTACTGATGTTAATCCAGCTCCCTCACTCTGTCACTTAGTAACCTCTCTCCCCCCAGCACCCTGAGTTAATGACTTTATCTGTACTGATGTTAATCCAGCTCCTTCACACTGTCACTCAGTAACCCCTCTCCCCCCAACATCCTGTGTTACTGACTGTATCTGTACTGATGTTAATCGAGCTCCCTCACACTGTCCCTCAGTAACCCCTCTCCCCTCCAGCTCACTGTGTTGCTGACTGTACCTGTACTGATGTTAATCCAGCTCCCTCACACTGTCACTCAGTAACCCCTCTCCCTCCCAGCACCCTGTGTTACTGACTGTATCTGTACTGTTAATCCAGCTCCCTCACACTGTCAGTCAGCAACCCCTCTCCCCCCAGCACCCTGTGTTACTGACTGTATCTGTACTGATGTTAATCCAGCTCCCTCACACTGTCACTCAGTAACCCCTCTCCCCCCAGCACCCTGTGTTACTGACTGTATCTGTACTGATGTTAATCCAGCTCCCTCACACTGTCACTCAGTAACCCCTCCCCCAGCACCATGTTACTGACTGTATCTGTACTGATGTTAATCCAGCTCCCTCACACTGTCACTCAGTAACCCCTCTCCCCCAGCACCCTGTGTTACAGACTGTATCTGTACTGATGTTAATCGAGCTCCCTCACACTGTTACTCAGTAACCCCTCTCCCCCCCAGCACCATGTGTTACTGAGTGTATCTGTACTAATGTTAATCGAGCTCCCTCACACTGTTACTCAGTAACCCCTCTCCCCCCCAGCACCCTGTGTTACTGAGTGTATCTGTACTGATGTTAATCCAGCTCCCTCACACTGTCACTCAGTAACCCCTCTCTCCCCGGCACCCTGTGTTACTGACTGTATCTGTACTGATGTTAATCCAGCTCCCTCACACTGTCATTCAGTAACCCCTCTCCTCCCAGCACCATGTTATTGACTGTATCTGTATTGATGTTAATCCAGCTCCCTCACACTGACACTCAGTAACCCCTCTCTCCCCAGCGCCCTGTGTTACTGACTGCATCTGTACTGATGTTAATCCAGCTCCCTCACACTGACACTCAGTAACCCCTCTCTCCCCAGCGCCCTGTGTTACTGACTGCATCTGTACTGATGTTAATCCAGCTCCCTCACACTGTCACTCAGTAACCCCTCTCCCCTCAGCACCCTTTGTTACTGACAGTATCTGTACTGATGTTAATCCAGCTCCTTCACACTGTCACTCAGTAACCTCTCTCCTCCAGCACCATGTTACTGACTGTATCTGTACTGATGTTAATCCAGCTCCCTCACACTGTCACTCAGTAACCCCTCACCCTCCAGCACCCTGTGTTACTGACTGTATCTGTACTGATGTTAATCCAGCTCCTTCACACTGTCACTCAGTAACCCCTCTCCCCCCAGCACCCTGTGTTACTGACGGTATCTGTACTGATGTTAATCCAGCTCCCTCACACTATCACTCAGTAACCCCTCTCCCCCCAGCACCCTGTGTTACTGACAGTATCTGTACTGATGTTAATCCAGCTCCCTCACTCTATCACTCAGTAACCCCTCTGCCCCCAGCACCCTGTGTTACTGACAGTATCTGTACTGATGTTAATCCAGCTCCCTCACACTGTCACTTAGTAACCCCTCTCCCCCCCGCACCCTGTGTTACTGACTGCATCTGTACTGATGTTAATCCAGCTCCCTCACACTGTCACTTAGTAACCCCTCTCCCCCCAGCACCCTGAGTTAATGACTTTATCTGTACTGATGTTAATCCAGCTCCTTCACACTGTCACTCAGTAACCCCTCTCCCCCCAACATCCTGTGTTACTGAATGTATCTGTACTGATGTTAATCGAGCTCCCTCACACTGTCCCTCAGTAACCCCTCTCCCCTCCAGCTCACTGTGTTGCTGACTGTACCTGTACTGATGTTAATCCAGCTCCCTCACACTGTCACTCAGTAACCCCTCTCCCCCCAGCGCCCTGTGTTACTGACTGTATCTGTACTGATGTTAATCCAGCTCCCTCACACTGTCACTCAGTAACCCCTCTCCCCTCAGCACCCTGTGTTACTGACTGTACCTGTACTGATGTTAATCCAGCTCCCTCACACTGTCACTCAGTAACCCCTCTCTCCCCGGCACCCTGTGTTACTGACTGTATCTGTACTGATGTTAATCCAGCTCCCTCACACTGTCATTCAGTAATCCCTCTCCTCCCCAGCACCATGTTATTGACTGTATCTGTATTGATGTTAATCCAGCTCCCTCACACTGACACTCAGTAACCCCTCTCTCCCCAGCGCCCTGTGTTACTGACAGTATCTGTACTGATGTTAATCCAGCTCCTTCACACTGTCACTCAGTAACCCCGCTCCCCCCAGCACCCTGTGTTACTGACTGTATCTGTACTGATGTTAATCCAGCTCCCTCACACTGTCACTCAGTAACCCCTCTACCCCCAGCACCCTGAGTTACTGACTGTATCTGTACTGATGTTAATCCAGCTCCTTCACACTGTCACTCAGTCACCTCTCTCCTCCAGCACCATGTTACTGACTGTATCTGTACTGATGTTAATCCAGCTCCCTCACACTGTCACTCAGTAACCCCTCACCCTCCAGCACCCTGTGTTACTGACTGTATCTGTACTGATGTTAATCCAGCTCCCTCACACTATCACTCAGTAACCCCTCTCTCCCCAGCACCCTGTGTTACTGACAGTATCTGTACTGATGTTAATCCAGCTCCCTCACTCTATCACTCAGTAACCCCTCTGCCCCCAGCACCCTGTGTTACTGACAGTATCTGTACTGATGTTAATCCAGCTCCCTCACACTGTCACTTAGTAACCCCTCTCCCCCCCGCACCCTGTGTTACTGACTGCATCTGTACTGATGTTAATCCAGCTCCCTCACTCTGTCACTTAGTAACCCCTCTCCCCCCAGCACCCTGAGTTAATGACTTTATCTGTACTGATGTTAATCCAGCTCCTTCACACTGTCACTCAGTAACCCCTCTCCCCCCAACATCCTGTGTTACTGACTGTATCTGTACTGATGTTAATCGAGCTCCCTCACACTGTCCCTCAGTAACCCCTCTCCCCTCCAGCTCACTGTGTTGCTGACTGTACCTGTACTGATGTTAATCCAGCTCCCTCACACTGTCACTCAGTAACCCCTCTCCCTCCCAGCACCCTGTGTTACTGACTGTATCTGTACTGTTAATCCAGCTCCCTCACACTGTCAGTCAGCAACCCCTCTCCCCCCAGCACCCTGTGTTACTGACTGTATCTGTACTGATGTTAATCCAGCTCCCTCACACTGTCACTCAGTAACCCCTCTCCCCCCCAGCACCCTGTGTTACTGACTGTATCTGTACTGATGTTAACCCAGTTCCCTCACACTTACTCAGTAACCTCTCTCCTCCAGCACCATGTTACTGACTGTATCTGTACTGATGTTAATCCAGCTCCCTCACACTGTCACTCAGTAACCCCTCTCCCCCCAGCACCCTGTGTTACTAACTGTATCTGTACTGATGTTAATCCAGCTCCCTCACACTGTCACTCAGTAACCCCTCCCCCAGCACCCTGTGTTACAGACTGTATCTGTACTGATGTTAATCCAGCTCCCTCACACTGTCACTCAGTAACCCCTCTCCACCCAGTGCCCTGTGTTACTGACTGTATCTGTACTGATGTTAATCGAGCTCCCTCACACTGTTACTCAGTAACCCCTCTCCCCCCCAGCACCCTGTGTTACTGACTGTATCTGTACTGATGTTAATCCAGCTCCCTCACACTGTCACTCAGTAACCCCTCTCCGCCCAGCACCCTGTGTTACTGACTGTATCTGTACTGATGTTAATCGAGCTCCCTCACACTGTTACTCAGTAACCCCTCTCCCCCCCAGCACCCTGTGTTACTGAGTGTATCTGTACTGATGTTAATCCAGCTCCCTCACACTGTCACTCAGTAACCCCTCTCTCCCCGGCACCCTGTGTTACTGACTGTATCTGTACTGATGTTAATCCAGCTCCCTCACACTGTCATTCAGTAACCCCTCTCCTCCCAGCACCATGTTATTGACTGTATCTGTATTGATGTTAATCCAGCTCCCTCACACTGACACTCAGTAACCCCTCTCTCCCCAGCGCCCTGTGTTACTGACTGCATCTGTACTGATGTTAATCCAGCTCCCTCACACTGTCACTCAGTAACCCCTCTCCCCTCAGCACCCTTTGTTACTGACAGTATCTGTACTGATGTTAATCCAGCTCCTTCACACTGTCACTCAGTAACCTCTCTCCCCCCCAACACCCTGTGTTACTGAGTGTATCTGTACTGATGTTAATCGAGCTCCCTCACACTGTCACTCAGTAACCCCTCTCCCCTCAGCACCCTGTGTTACTGACTGTATCTGTACTGATGTTAACCCAGCTCCCTCACACTGTCACTCAGTAACCTCTCTCCTCCAGCACCATGTTACTGACTGTATCTGTACTGATGTTAATCCAGCTCCCTCACACTGTCACTCAGTAACCCCTCACCCTCCAGCACCCTGTGTTACTGACTGTATCTGTACTGATGTTAATCCAGCTCCTTCACACTGTCACTCAGTAACCCCTCCCCCCAGCACCCTGTGTTACTGACGGTATCTGTACTGATGTTAATCTTGCTCCCTCACACTATCACTCAGTAACCCCTCTCCCCCCAGCACCCTGTGTTACTGACAGTATCTGTACTGATGTTAATCCAGCTCCCTCACACTATCACTCAGTAACCCCTCTGCCCCCAGCACCCTGTGTTACTGACAGTATCTGTACTGATGTTAATCCAGCTCCCTCACACTGTCACTTAGTAACCCCTCTCCCCCCCCCGCCCCCTGTGTTACTGACTGCATCTGTACTGATGTTAATCCAGCTCCCTCACACTGTCACTTAGTAACCCCTCTCCCCCCAGCACCCTGAGTTAATGACTTTATCTGTACTGATGTTAATCCAGCTCCTTCACACTGTCACTCAGTAACCCCTCTCCCCCCAACATCCTGTGTTACTGAATGTATCTGTACTGATGTTAATCGAGCTCCCTCACACTGTCGCTCAGTAACCCCTCTCCCCTCCAGCTCACTGTGTTGCTGACTGTACCTGTACTGATGTTAATCCAGCTCCCTCACACTGTCACTCAGTAACCCCTCTCCCTCCCAGCACCCTGTGTTACTGACTGTATCTGTACTGATGTTAATCGAGCTCCCTCACACTGTTACTCAGTAACCCCTCTCCCCCCCAGCACCCTGTGTTACTGAGTGTATCTGTACTGATGTTAATCCAGCTCCCTCACACTGTCACTCAGTAACCCCTCTCTCCCCGGCACCCTGTGTTACTGACTGTATCTGTACTGATGTTAATCCAGCTCCCTCACACTGTCATTCAGTAACCCCTCTCCTCCCAGCACCATGTTATTGACTGTATCTGTATTGATGTTGATCCAGCTCCCTCACACTGACACTCAGTAACCCCTCTCTCCCCAGCGCCCTGTGTTACTGACTGCATCTGTACTGATGTTAATCCAGCTCCCTCACACTGTCACTCAGTAACCCCTCTCCCCTCAGCACCCTTTGTTGCTGACAGTATCTGTACTGATGTTAATCCAGCTCCTTCACACTGTCACTCAGTAACCTCTCTCCCCCCCAACACCCTGTGTTACTGAGTGTATCTGTACTGATGTTAATCGAGCTCCCTCACACTGTTACTCAGTAACCCCTCTCCCCCCAGCACCCTGAGTTACTGACTGTATCTGTACTGATGTTAATCCAGCTCCCTCACACCGTCACTCAGTAACCTCTCACCCCCCAGCACCCTGTGTCACTGACTGTATCTGTACTGATGTTAATCCAGCTCCCTCACACTGTCACTCAGTAACCCCTCCCCCCAGCACCGTGTTACTGACTGCATCTGTACTGATGTTAATCCAGCTCCCTCACACTGTCACTCAGTAACCCTCTCCCCCCAGCACCCTGAGTTACTGACTTTATCTGTACTGATGTTAATCCAGCTCCTTCACACTGTCACTCAGTAACCCCTCTCCCCCCAGCACCCTGTGTTACTGACTGTATCTGTACTGATGTTAATCGAGCTCCCTCACACTGTCCCTCAGTAACCCCTCTCCCCCCAGCTCCCTGTGTTACAGACTGTATCTGTACTGATGTTAATCCAGCTCCCTCACACTGTCACTCAGTAACCCCTCTCCCCCCAGCACCTTTTGTTACTGACTGTTTCTGTACTGATGTTAATCCAGCTCCCTCACTCTGTCACTCAGTAACCCCTCTCCCCCCAGCACCCTGTGTTACTGACTGTATCTGTACTGATGTTAATCCAGCTCCCTCACACTGTCACTCAGTAACCCCTCTCCCCCCCAGCACCCTGTGTTGCTCCCAGCTTCTGGGAGTCAGGAGGTGAGTTACCCGCCGCAGGATTCGCAGCCTCTGACCTGCTCTCGTAGCCACGATATTGATATGGCTGGTCCAGTTCAGTTTCTGGTCAATGCCATGGAGAGCAGTGATATGATCAGACGACATGATGACCTCTATTATCTAACCAATTTCTCTCTCTCCTCTCCACCTCTTTCTCTCTCTCTCTCCCTCCCCATCTCTCTCTCTCTCCATCTCTCTCTTTTCCCTCTCTCTCGCTCTCTCTTTCTATCTCTCTCTCTCTTCCCCTCCCCCTCTCTCTCACTCTCTCTCCCTCTCGCCCTCTCTTTCCATCTCTCTCTCTCTCTCCCTTCTCCTCTCTCTCTTCCTCTCCCTCTCTCTCCATCTCTCTCTCCATCTCCATCTCTCTCTCCATCTCCATCTCTCTCTCTCTCTCTCTCTCTCCATCTCTCTCTCTCTCTCCATCTCCATCTCTCTCTCTCTCCATCTCTCTCTCTCTCTCTCTCTCCATCTCTCTCTCTCTCCATCTCTCTCTCTCTCCATCTCTCTCTCTTCCTTTCCCTCTCTCTCTCTCTCTCCCTTTCCCTCCATCCATCTCTCTCTCTCTCCCCTCCTGCTGCCTCAGACGGCGGATGTGGGGCTGACGGAGAACATCGGTGACACCGGCCTGCGCTTCGAGCTCTGGTTCCGACGCAGGCAGTCGCACGAGGCCTACGTCTTCCAGGCCGAGTCGGCGGACGTCAAGCAGGCGTGGACACGAGACATCGCCCAGATCCTGTGGAGGCAGGCCTCGCGGAATAAAGGTGAGGGGGGGGAGCGGGGGGGTGCGAGAGGCTGGCGGCGTACAGGGTGAGCCGCAGGGAGCGGGACCGTGTCGGCATTCCAGCGACGGCGGGCCTCGCCCATCGAAGGCCGCCAGCTGGCACTCGGGTGACCTGAGACACTGTGCGCGCATCGGGGACCCCCCCACTAGAGGGCGAGACTGTCGGTGCCTTAACCACGCCGCCCCACCACCACCTCCCTCGTCGGCCATCAGACAGACAAACAGAGGGAGAGCTTCGTCCCTCCCCCCACCCCCCCTCCACCAATCCACTCGGGGCTTGAATTCAATCCCAGGCTCCCTCAGATCGGGGGAGGGATCGGTCGTTCTGAATTGACAGAGATCGCGCCGCTCCCGCCCCACCCCCACTTCACAAACCCGATCTCTCCCCGCAACCCCCCCCCCATACCCCCTCCACGCGCCGTTGCCTTCTTTCCGCTCGTCGTGCCGGTCCGGGTTCCCCCGAGAGACATTCCGGAAACCGGCGTCTTTCCCTCTTTCCAGAGATGCGGCTGCGGGAGATGGTTTCCATGGGAATGGGGAGCAAGCTGTTCCTGGACGTGCCGTGCCCCGCCGACCAGACCGCCACCGGCCGCGCCGAGAGCGGCGGAGGTAAGAGAGCGGGGATGCCTGCCCTGAGGGGCCTGGGTCCGTCGTCTGACTGCCGAAGTTGGGATGGTTACGCTTCAGTTGCACGGGGGTGGGGGGGGTGGGCGGTGCGGTGAAACCACACCTGGAGCATGGTGCACGGTGTCGGCTCTCCTTATTTTGAGGAAGGATGTCAATGCGTTGGAAGCCGTACAGAGGAGGTTGACCAGACTCATACCAGGGATGGGCAGCCTGTCGTATGTGGGAAGGTTGGACAGGCTGGGCTTGTATCCGCTGGAGTTTAGAAGAGTGAGAGGCGACTCGACTGAAACCTTTAAGATCCTGAGGGGTCTTGACAGGGTGAATGTGGAGAGAATGTTTCCTCTTGTGGGAGAATCTAGAGCGAGGAGGGGGGGGTCAAGGTATAAAAATAAGGGGGTCGCCCATTTAGGACGGAGACGAGGAAAAATTTTCTCTCAGAGGGCGGCGAGTCTTTGGAAATCTCTTCCTCGAAAGGCGGTGGGAGCAGAGTCTTGATAAGCGAGATAGATTGTTGGTAAGCAAGGTGGGTGAAATGTTATCGGGGGGGGTGGGGGGGGGGGGGTGCGGGTGGGGAAGCCAAAATCCCCAGCACCGGCCTCCGGCGTGGCAGCTTCACCAGGGCGGGGCGTGGAATCCAGCCCAGTACGTTTGGAAGGCTGGTTAACCTCCGAGGGCACTCGTTAAGTTTGGGGGTTGGTGGGGGGGGGGAGTGGGGGGGGCGGGGTGGAGGAGTGGGGGGGGGGAGGTGATGATGGCGGGTGGGCTCTGACCTTTAACAGGAGGCACTTGGGCTGCACGCGCCGGTCTGGGGCGGAACAACCAGCGGGCAGCCCTGGGAACTACACCCCACCCCACCCCCTCCCCCAGGAAATCTGCTGGGCCCCATGAAAGGGTGAATGTCGTAGAGCGGGGGTTAGGGCGAGGGGGAGGGGGCGTGGCTATACGAAATTGAGTAATAATTCAAAATAAAACGTTAAAAAGGAAAGTAAAGGGCAAAGGTGTGTGTGTGTGTCTGTGTATGTCTATGTATGTGTGTCTAAGTATGTGTGTGTGTGTATGTGCCTGTGTTGTGTGTGCATGTGTGTCTGTGTGCCTTTGTTTGTCTGTGTGTGTGTTTTTGTTTGTGTGTGCGCCTTTGTGTGTCTGTGTGTGCGCCTTTGTCTGTGCGCACCTTTGTGTGCCTGTGTTGTGTGTATGTGTGTCTGTACCTTTGTGTGTCTGTGTGTGTGCTTTTGTGTGTCTGTGTGTGTGCCTGTGTGTGCTTTTGTGAGTGTGTGTGTGCCTTTGTGTGTGTGTGTGTTCATGTGTGTCTTTGTGTGTGCGTGTGCCTTTGTGTCTGTGTGTGTGCTTTTGTGTTTGTTTGTCAGTGTGTGTGTCTGTGTGTGTGTGCCTTTGTGCGTCTGTGTGTGTGTGTCTGTGCCTTTGGGTCTGTGTGTGTGTCTGTGTGCTTTTATGTGTCTGTGCCTTTGTGTGTTGGTGTGTGTGTCTGTGTATGCCTTTGTGCGTCTGTGTCTGTCGTGTGTGTGTGCCTTTGTGTGTCTTGTGTGTGTGCATGTGTGTGTCTGTGTGTGTGCCTTTGTTTGTGTCCGTGTATGTCTTTGTGTGTTTGTGTCTGTGTGTGTATATCTGTGTTTGTGTGTGTCTGTGTGAGTGTGTCTGTGTGCGTGTCTGTGCTTGTGTGCGTGTGCCTGTGTGTGGTGTGTGCTTTAAGACTGGGATCAGGATACAATCTACAAGCCCTCAATCCAATCATCCCCTCCAACCAGCGTGAGGCTGGATTTGGTCCCAGATGGTGAGAGGTCAGTGTCTGACCCACTGACGGCCACCCACCCACCCCCTCTCCACCAACAACTGAGTCCACCCCACCCCCTTCAAAGAGAGAGAGAGAGAGAAGGAGAGAGAGAGAGACGAGGCCTTCAGCTGGCCCCCACCCACACACTCCACCTCCCCCCCTATTACCCCGCCATTCCGGGCTGGATTTGACTCCGGGTCCTGGAGGAGGCGTTCGTTGGGACTTTGGCTCGGGGGAGCCCGTCAAAACGCTGGAATGTTCCGATCCTCAACCCCATTCCCACCTCCCCCACCCCACCCGGAACCACCACCCTCCCTCACCAACCCCACTCTCCCCAACCCCTCGCCCTCGCCAAGTCTCTGTTTCCTGCCGCCGGCGAGCTGACCTCGCTTTTAAGTAAACAGCGGGCGGCGGGGAGAGACAGAGAGGAAGCCGCACTGTGAAAGTGGACGTTTCCTCTCGGTGAGGAGGGTCACTGACAGCCGGCCCACAACACCCCCCCACCCCGCTCCCGCCAGCCAGCACTCCCAGCAGCATGTGTTTCTTAAAGGGCCGCCACCCAGCAGGAGGTTTCTGACCGTTCCACCTTTGTTTATTTATTCAATCATGTTTAGCCGGAGGTGGGGGGAGGGGGGGTGCCACCGGGGACAGGGGGGTTGCGGTGTGTAGGTTTAGGCAGACTGCCAGCCTTTACCCTCCCTCGCGCGTCCTCTGGACCCAAGTCGGCTCTTTTAGCTGCGATACCCCATCACAACCCTCCTCCGAGCCCCCACCCCCACCCGCCCCCGTCAAATCCGGCATCTCCGCACCTCCACCTCTCCCCCCACCCCCCGCTCCCCCAACGCCCCGGCCTTCCCGGGGGTGGGGGAGGGAGGTGGGCGGTACCGCGAACCCCGGCAATAAACACCGGCCGACACCTCCCCCCCGCTGCCGCCATGAAGTACCCCTCACCCCCCCGACCCACAACTTACCCCTCACCCCCCCGACCCACAACGTACCCCTCACCCCCCCAAACACAACGTACCCCTCACCCCCCAACCCACAACGTACCCCTCACCCCCCCAAACACAACGTACCCCTCACCCCCCCGACCCACAACGTACCCCTCACCCCCCCGACCCACAACGTACCCCTCACCCCCCCAAACAGAACGTACACCTCACCCCCCCCCAAACACAACGTACCCCTCACCCCCCCGACCCACAACGTACCCCTCACCCCCCGACCCACAACGTACCCCTCACCCCCCGACCCACAGCGTACCCCTCACCCCCCCAAACACAACGTACTCCTCACCCCCCCAACCACAACGTACCCCTTAACCCCCCACCACCCTCCCGACCCATAACGTACCCCTCACCCCTCACCACAATGTACCCCTCACCCCCCGACCGACAACATACCCCTCACCCCCCACCCACAGCGTACCCCTCACCTCCCCACCACCCTCCCGACCCATAACGTACCCCTCACCCCCCAACCACAATGTACCCCTCAACCCCCCACCACCCTCCCGACCCATAACGTACCCCTCACCCCCCCCAACCACAACGTACCCCTCACCCCCAACCCACAATGTACCCCTCACCCCCCACCCACAACGTACCCCTCACCCCACCCCCCCACCCACAATGTACCCATTACCCCACCCCCCCGACCCACAACGTACCCCTCACCCTGACCCACAACATACCCCTCACATCCGACCCATAACGTAACCCTTACCCCCGACCCACAACGTACCCCTCACCCCCAACCCACAACGTACCCCTCACCCCCACCCCCCGACCCACAATGTACCTCTCACCCCCCCGACCCACAATGTACCTCTCACCCCCCCGACCCACAATGTACCCCTCACCCCACCCCCCGACCCACAATGTACCCCTCACACCCGACCCACAATGTACCCCTCACCCCCAACCCACAATGTACCCCTCACCCCAAACCCACAACGTACCCCTCACCCCCAACCCACAACGTACCCCTCACCCCCAACCCACAACGTACCCCTCACCCCCAACCCACAACGTACCCCTCACCCCCAACCCACAACGTACCCCTCACCCCCAACCCACAACGTACCCCTCACCCCCAACCCACAACGTACCCCTCACCCCCAACCCACAACGTACCCCTCACCCCCAACCCACAACGTACCCCTCACCCCCAACCCACAACGTACCCCTCACCCCCAACCCACAACGTACCCCTCACCCCCAACCCACAACGTACCCCTCACCCCCAACCCACAACGTACCCCTCACCCCCAACCCACAACGTACCCCTCACCCCCAACCCACAACGTACCCCTCACCCCCAACCCACAACGTACCCCTCACCCCCAACCCACAACGTACCCCTCACCCCCAACCCACAACGTACCCCTCACCCCCAACCCACAACGTACCCCTCACCCCCAACCCACAACGTACCCCTCACCCCCAACCCACAACATACCCCTCACCCCTCCCCCCACCCCCCTGGCCCACAACGTACCCCTCACCCCCACCACCACCCCGACCCACAATGTACCCATCACCCCCCCACCACCCCCGACCCACAACGTATCCCTCACACCCCCCACAACTCCCCGACTCACAACGTACCCCTCACCCCCAACCCACAACGTACCCCTCACCCCCAACCCACAACGTACCCCTCACCCCCAACCCACAACGTACCCCTCACCCCCAACCCACAACGTACCCCTCACCCCCAACCCACAACGTACCCCTCACCCCCAACCCACAACGTACCCCTCCCCCCCAACCCACAACGTACCCCTCCCCCCCAACCCACAACGTACCCCTCCCCCCCAACCCACAACGTACCCCTCACCCCCAACCCACAACGTACCCCTCACCCCCAACCCACAACGTACCCCTCACCCCCCACCACCACTCCCCGACCCACAACGTACCCCTCATTCCCCCACCACCCCCCGACCCACAATGTACCCCTACCCCCCCACCACTCCCCGACCCACAATGTACCCCTAGCCCCCCACCACTCCCCGACCCACAACGTACCCCTCACCCACAAGCACAACGTACCCCTCACCTCCCCACCACCCACCCGACCCACAACGTACCCCTCATCCCCCACCCACAACGTACCCCTCACCCCCCCACCACCCCCCCGACCCACAACGTACCCCTCATCCCCCACACCACCCCCCCAACCCACAATGTACCCCTCACCCACAACGTACCCCTCACCCCCCCACCCACAATGTACCCCTCACCCTCCCGACCCACAACGTACCCCTCACCCCCCCACCACCCCAGACCCACAACGTATCCCTCACCCCCCCACCACCCCCAACCCACAACGTACCCCTCACCCCCCACCCACAACGTACCCCTCACCCCCCCACCGTGTGGCGGGAGGTGGGGGGGGGGGGAGGTCTGGAGTCACGTGTAGGCCAGGCTGGGTAAGGTTGGCAGATTTCCCCCTTCCCTGAAGGGGAACATGAGTGAACCAGATGGGATTTCTTTTATGACCATCGATGATGGTTGTCACAGTCCCTGTGACTGAAACTGGCTTCATGATTCCAGGTTTTATGAATTGATTGAATTGAAATTCCACCGGCTGCTCCCCACCACCCCCCCCCCCCACTCCCAAGAACATTAGCCCGGGGCCTCTGGATTACCCGCGCAGCGACCTGATCATGACTGTACGCTATCGTCTCCCTGCAATTGTTAAATAACGACTAAAAATAGGAGGTTATGCTTCCCCACCCCCTTTCGCCGAGGTGCCGGAATACGAAGGGTGGGGCGGTGGGGGTTTTGGATGTTACACTTCAGCTGTACACATCTCTGGTCAGACCCCTTCTGGGGGAACTGCCTTCAGTTCCGGGCCCTCCCCACCCACCACCTCAGGAAGGATATATCAGCCTCTGAGTGGTGGCAGGGTGGGGTGAGTGGTGGAGAGCAAAGCAGATTCACCACGACGATCCGGAAGCTAAAAGGGTCAAATTATCAGGAGTGTCTGTGCGTGTGTGCCTGTGCTTATGCGTGTGTGCCTGTGCGCACATACGTGTATGCACGTGTCTGTGTGTGTGCCTGTGTCTGTGCATGTGTGCCTGTGTGCATGTGTCTGTGCATGTGTGCCTGTGCGTATGCGCGTGCCTGTGCGCGCATGCGTGTATGCACATGCCTGTGTGCCTGTCTGTGCACGTGTCTGTGCGCGCATGCATGTATGCACGTGTCTGTGTGCGCACATGTGCCTGTGCGCGTGTGTCTGTGTTCATGTGCCTGTGAGTATGCGCGTGTGCCTGTTTGCGTGTCTGTGCGCGTCTGTCTGTGCGCATGTGTGTGCGCCTGTGTGTGCGCGCGCATGTGTGTATGCGCGTGTCTGTGTGTGTGCATGTGCGCGTGTGCGTGTGCACGTGTCTGTGCGTATGCACGTGTGCCTGTGCGTGTGTGTGTGTGTGCGCGGGCGTGTGTGTGTGTGTGCACACGCAGATTGGGCTGGCATTGCCTTGAGTGTGGAAGACTAAGGGGCAATCTGATCGGGGCGTTTATGAATTACACGAAAGGGCTTGACAGGGCAGGTACAAACTAGTTCCTCCGGCAAGAGAGTCCAGGTTGAGAGAGCTAGTCCGTTTGTGTGTGTGTGTGGTGGGGGGGTGGGGGGGGTGGCGGTGAAGTTAGGAAGCACCTCCTTGCATAAAAAAGGGTGGTGGAAACCTCAAACTACGTTTGCCCAAGAAGGCGACTGAGGCTGAAAGGGGGTGCGGCGATGGTGAATCGAGAATTTTGATCGGATCTTCGTCGAGTTATGGCATTGAGTGGGGGGGCTACGGGGCCTATAGCTGGAGTCCAGAGGCCATGGGCCCATTGAAAGCTCGAAGGGCTGAATGGCCTCCTCCTCCTCCCATGTTCTCCGATGGGCCCAGCCTCTGCCGCCGCAGTTCAATCGCTGTCCACCGAGTGGCAATGTTGCCTCCCTCCCACGAGGAGGTTCACCAATCGGCAGCTGATGGCGGGGTGGGAGGGGGAGGTGGCTCCATCTGCTGGCAACGGCCTGGCACTACAAGGTGGGTGGGCTCTTTCTGCCCTATGTGGGGGGGGGGGGGGGCGGGCTCAGTGTCAGTCGACGCCCACCCCGATTTTCAAGTGCCCCTTGAAGGGACACTCGCCAACTAACATAGAAACGTAGAAAATAGGAGCAGGAGGAGGCCATTCTGCACATCGAGGCTGCTCTGCCATTCGGGGCGATCATGGCTGATCATCCATTTCGATGCCTTTCCCTCCCCCCTCCCCCTGCTGCACACCCACCCCCCCACACTACCATATCCCTCTACCTCACTGCTACTCATAAACCTGTCAATCTCAACTTTAAACATACCCAAGCGACCGAGCTTCCACAGCCCGCTGGGGTAGAGAATCCCAAACATTCATGACCCTCCCAAAATAATTCCTCCTCCTCCTCGGTCCCAAGTATCTTCCCCCCCATCCCCCTTATTTTCAAATTGCGTTCCCTGGTTCTAGAGCCCCCCCCACTCAACCAAGGAGGGGAACCATCTGACCTGCATCGACCCCCTGCCTGTCCCTTTAAGTCCTTTTTGTAGGTTCTGATGAGGTCACACATGAGTCATCGAGGTTCACAGCGCAGAGCAAGGCCCTTCGGCCCATCGAGGCTGCGCCGGTCAAATGAGCACCTCCCTATTTTAGTCCCATTTTCCAGCGCAAGGCCCACAGCCTCGTCTGCCGCGGCATGGCGAGCGCCCATCCAAACACTTCTTCGACGTTACGATGGGTTCCTGCTTCTACCGCCCTTTCCAGGCGGCGAGTTCCAGATCCCCACCACCCTCTGGGTGGGAAAAACTCTTCCCGCATCCCCTCGCAACCTCCTGCCCCTCACCTCTCACCCTTCGAAACTCTACAGGCCCAGTTTTCCCCCATCGCAACCCCCCCACCGGACCCCCCCCCACCCCCCCCAATCCCCAACTACCCCGTCCCATCACTCTCCATAGGATAGTACCCCTGCCCCAACCCGGCCATTTTGACTATTACTCCACAGAAGGAGGATAGTCGGCCCAACTCTCCCCCCCACCGACTCTTCAAGAGGACTGTCCAGTAGGGGGCGCCCACCGCTCCCTGCCCGCACCGGCCCGCTAGAGCGATTTCCCCTTCGAGCGTCCGTCCCATTCCCTTTCCACCGGGCCCGTTCCCTGGGGATGGAGGGCACCGGTCCTGGGCGGGGAGATCAGCGGGCGGGGGTGGAATGTATATAGGAAGGATGTGATTGCACTGGAGGGGGTGCAGAGGAGATTCACCAGGATGTTGCCTGGGATGAAACATTTAAGTTATGAAGAGAGGTTGGATAGACTTGGGTTGTTTTCGTTGGAGCAGAGAAGACTGAGGGGTGACCTGATCGAGGTGTACAAGATTATGAGGGGCATGGACAGAGTGGATAGGGAACAGCTGTTCCTCTTCATTGAAGGGTCAGTCACAAGGGAATGGGGGGTGCATAAGGTCAAGGTGAGGGGCAGAAGGTTTAGGGGGGATGTGAGGAGAAACTTTTTTACCCAGAGGGTGGTGACGGTCTGGAATGCACTGCCTGGGAGGGTGGTGGAGGCGAGTTGCCTCACATCCTTTAAAAAGTACCTGGATGAGCACTCGGCACGTCCTAACATTCAAGGTTATGGGACCGAGCGCTGGTAAATGGGGTTAGGTAGGTCGGTCAGGTGTTTCTCACGTTTCGTGCAGACTCTTCTGCACCGTATGAGATACTGAGGGGGGAGAGGGTGGGGGGGTGGGGGGTTAAGATCGAGCCTGCGTTCTCTTAGCCTTTCAAAGGACAAGAGGTGTCCCCGGAAGCTTTAAAGGGAACGGATGGGGAGGGGGGTGTATGGCAGTCGAAGCGGGTCAGGCGTTGACGCTGCGGCAGCTTCCGCCGCTTCCCCTTCGGGCACACGAGCCAGGCTGGGAGCCGGTGGGTGAGGCCGCTCGGCAGCCCCCCCTCCCCCACTCCGGCCTGCCCCGCTGTTCAATAAGACAGCGGCCGCTCTGCCCCCCACCCCCCAACCACCACCCCGCCCACATTCGCTTATCACGAATCTGTCTTGCTCCGCCTGAAAAATATGCGATGTAAGCCTCCTTTAAACTTTGTCTTCGCTTTTACAGCCAACCCTAATTTTAGGGGCTGTGTTTATTTTATCCCTCACTTTGTTAATCTGGTTTATTTGGCCGACTCTAAAGGAGTTAAAAATAGTCGAAGGCTCCGCTCCCACCGCCTTTCGGGGAAGAGGGTTCCCAAGACTCGACCCCCGCCCTCCGAGAGAAAATATTTCTCCTTGTCTCCATCCTAAAAGGGCGATCACCACCCCCCCACGCCCCTGCTTCCTTGTTTTAAACAGCGGTGGTGGGGGGGGGGTGCTAAATGGGGCCAGCTCCTTGCTCCTAATTCGTACGTATGCGCGCGAGGGGGTGGGGTGGGGTAACTCCTTTAGAGTCAGCAAAATAAACCAGGTTAACAAAGTGAGGGATAAAATAAACACAGCCCCTAAAATTAGGGTTGGCTCTAAAACCGAAGACAAAGTTTAAAGGAGGCTTACATGGCATATTTTTCAGGCGGAACGAGACAGATTCGTGATAAGCGAATGTGGGCAAGGGCTGGTGGTTGGGGGGGGGGGCAGGAATGTGGGTTCGAGGTCAGAAACAGATTGGGGTAGGGGTGGTGAGAAGGAGGGTGGTAGAGCCGGGGTGGGGGGGGCAGGGAGGGTGGTCTGATTGAAGTCAACCCGGTTGACCCCCTTTTGTTTTAAACGCACACAGGAGACGTGATGTCTGAGTGAGTCCAGGGGACCGACCCGATTGCCCGGATGGACGACTTGGAAAAGCCGGTGCGGACGGCGCGGGGTAGGGTAGGGGGCGGCGAGGGACGAGTCACCACGAGGAGCGGGCGGAAGGAGGTGGCCGGCTGAATTTCACCAGCCGGGAGAGGCGGGCCTGAGAGGGGTGGGAGGTGAGTGTCCCCCGGACGTCTGGCAGTCCCTGGATCCCGGTGAAGCGCCGGCTGAGCCGAGGCTCGGAGCGGTCAAGGGCGGGAATGATCATTTTTTTTTACGCGGTTTGCCGGCGACTTCAAGGGCCCAATGCCCTCCTTTTCCGGACTCTCCCCCCACTCCTGTCCTCTCCAGCGCCACAACCACCACCACCGCCGCCACCCCCGCTTCACCGCCAACCTCCGTGGTGAGGGCAGCAATCGCCGCCGCCGACTCGGCGGGTGGGGAGAGACTGGCTGGGTTGCCTTAGCCTCCCCACCGCCAACCCTCCGCGACTTCACCGGGGATGGGGTCCGAGGCTCCACCCGCCCGCCCTTGGAGAACCGGTGACTTGACGCCGGCTGGTTTCTCGGTGACGTTTTCCCCCCAGTTGACGGCCGAACAGGAACGCGAGTCTGGTTAACAGAACGTCGGCGTTTGCCGGTCAATGTCGGAGCCCCCGAACGGAGACTCTCCACCGGGGGTTGGCGGGGGGGGCGGGGTGTGTGGTGCGGTTGGGTTGATGGACCTCGCTGGGATTACCACCCCCTCCCCCCAACCACCGCCCACAGCAGAGCCCACGCTCGGAAGGGGAGCTTCCGTTCCTGCCAATTGGTGCGTTTATTTATTTATTTTTTGAACCCCACTCCCCCTCAGCCCCCAGGTCCCCTGCCCCCCTCCCCCCCCGAGCAACAAACTCCCCCTCGTGGGACTGCGTGGGCGCGATAGGCCGAATGGCCTGGCCCCTTGCTGCGCCGTTGCTTTCCATTGGTTCTACCCCGCCCACCGGCTTCAGGGGGGTGGAGGGGATGGGGCATCTCCCTTCTCCTGGGGACCATAGTTTACCCCTCAATCGCCGACGCCCTTTGAAAAGGGGATGACCAGGTCACGGCGAGCGAGCGGGCTGGCCCGTCTCCAGCACGGAGGTGTAGTCGGGTAAAATTCACTCCCTCCACCACCCTCAACATTCACTCCCTCCACCACCCTCAACATTCACTCCCTCCACCACCCTCAACATTCACTCCCTCCACCACCTTCAACATTCACTCCCTCCACCACCTTCAACATTCACTCCCTCCACCACCTTCGACATTCAGTCCCTCCACCACCTTCGACATTCAGTCCCTCCGCCACCTTCGACATTCACTCCCTCCGCCACCTTCGACATTCACTCCCTCCGCCACCTTTGACATTCACTCCCTCCGCCACCTTCGACATTCACTCCCTCCGCCACCTTCGACATTCACTCCCTCCCCCACCTTCGACATTCACTCCCTCCGCCACCTTCGACATTCACTCCCTCCGCCACCTTCGACATTCACTCCCTCCGCCACCTTCGACATTCACTCCCTCCGCCACCTTCGACATTCACTCCCTCCGCCACCTTCGACATTCACTCCCTCCGCCACCTTCGACATTCACTCCCTCCGCCACCTTCGACATTCACTCCCTCCGCCACCTTCGACATTCACTCCCTCCGCCACCTTCGACATTCACTCCCTCCGCCACCTTCGACATTCACTCCCTCCGCCACCTTCGACATTCACTCCCTCCGCCACCTTCGACATTCACTCCCTCCGCCACCTTCGACATTCACTCCCTCCGCCACCGACGCACAGTAGCAGCAGTGTGTGTACCATCTACAAGATGCACTGCAGCAACTCATCGAGGCTCCTTCGACAGCATCTTCCAAACCCACGACCGCTACCGTCTAGAAGGACGAGGGCAGCAGACGCACAGGGAACACCCCCACCTGGAAGTTCCCCTCCGAGACGCACTCGCCATCCCGACTTGGGAATGTATCGGCCATTCCTTCACTGTCGCCGGGTCAAAATCCTGGCAACTCCCTCCCTAACAGCATGGTGGGTGTACCTACACCACAGGGATTGCAGCGGCTCAAGAAGGCGGGCAATTAGGGATGGACAGGAAATGCTGGGTCTAGCCAGCGAAGCCCACATTTCACCTTCCCCTCTTTCTGACCGTGGAGCAACGAATGGGAATGGGACCTTTACCACCCCTCCCCACCCATCCCCCCCCCCACACCCCGCCGTGGAATATGCTGATGGGTGTCCTCGCTTTTAAGGTCTCGCCCAAAAAAACGATGCCTCTGACCGGGCCGCCCGCACCCCACCCAGCCCACCCGCACGGGCACCAGGAATGTGCCGCCCCGGACTACAGGGCTTGCGTCTCTGGAACGCGGACCGGAGACTTGGGAGGGACGAACGAGACCCGCCGGGCCGGTGGTCCGCACCCAGCACCCCCCCCACTCCCCAAACCCCCTGTGCCCGCGATTGATCCACGGGTACTCCCGCCCGGTTGTGGCACCGAGTCTGATGGGGAAGAGGAAGAGAACGGTTTCGGATTCACCGGGTCAGTGCCTGGAGGGGCGGGCATTGTGGAGGGGTTGGTGGAGATTCCTGAATCCGTTGGGACTGAAAGAGACGCTCTGATTTGATAGAGAGAGAGAGAGAGAGAGAGAGAGAGACACAGTGTTATGAAGACAAACCATGCTGTAAATTAAATAAACATTTGGTAAGGACCTTTGATCACTGTGTTTGTGTGTGTGTGAGTGTGTGTGTGTGTGTGTACACCTCTACATTGAGATATAGCACCACTTGTTACCGTCACCCCAATCTCCACCCGTTTCACATTTCTGTTTCCTTCAGCCATTTTAATGGCCACACACAGGCAGTCGGCCATTTTGTTGGCCGCTCATAGACAGGCGGCCATTTTGTTGGCTGCTCTCAAGCAGTCGGCCATTTTGTTGGCCACTCTCAGGCATTCGGCCATTTTGATGGCTGCTCACAGGCAGTCGGTCATTTTGTCGGCCGCTCACAGACAGTTAGCCATTTTGTTGGCCGTCCTCCATTTTGTTGGCTGTCCTCAGGCTGTGGCCATTTTGTTGGCTGTCCTCAGGCTGT
Organism: Carcharodon carcharias; assembly: GCF_017639515.1. Taxonomy (NCBI): domain Eukaryota; kingdom Metazoa; phylum Chordata; class Chondrichthyes; order Lamniformes; family Lamnidae; genus Carcharodon; species Carcharodon carcharias. The sequence goes on from NW_024470624.1 coordinate 7,134,967, forward strand.
CGGCCATTTTGTTGGCTGCTCTCTGGCAGTCGGCCATTTTGTTGGCTGTCCTCAGGCTGTTGGCCGCTCTCAGGCAGTCGGCTGTTTTGTTGGCTGCTCACAGGTAGTCGGCCATTTTGTTGGCCGCTCTCAGGCAGTCGGCCGTTTTTTTGGCTGTAATCAGGCAGTCGGCCGTTTTATTGGCTGTCCTCAGGCTGTCGGCCATTTTGCAGGCTGCTCACAGGCATTCGGCTATTTTGTTGGCCGCTCACAGACGGTCGACCATTTCGTTAGCCGCTTTCAGGCTGTCCTCCATTTTGTTGGCTGTCCTCAGGCAATCAGCAATTTTGTTGGCTGTCCTCAGGCTGTCGGCCATTTTGTTGGCTATCCTCAGGCTGTCGGCCATTTTGTTGGCTGTCCTCAGGCAATCAGCAATTTTGTTGGCTGTCCTCAGGCTGTCGGCCATTTTGTTGGCTATCCTCAGGCTGTTGGCCATTTTGTTGGCTGTCCTCAGGCTGTCGGCCATTTTGTTGGCTGTCTCAGGCAGTCGGCCATTTTGTTGGCTGTCCTCAGGCAGTCGGCCATTTTGTTGGCTGTCCTCAGGCAGTCGGCCATTTTGTTGGCTGTCCTCAGGCAGTCGGCCATTTTGTTGGCTGTCCTCAGGCAGTCGGCCATTTTGTTGGCTGTCCTCAGGCAGTCGGCCATTTTGTTGGCTGTCCTCAGGCAGTCGGCCATTTTGTTGGCTGTCCTCAGGCAGTCGGCCATTTTGTTGGCTGTCCTCAGGCAGTCGGCCATTTTGTTGGCTGTCCTCAGGCAGTCGGCCATTTTGTTGGTCACTCTCAGGCAGTCGGCCATTTTGTTGGCCACTCTCAGGCAGTCGGCCATTTTGTTGGCCACTCTCAGGCAGTCGGCCATTTTGTTGGCCACTCAGGCAGTCGGCCATTTTGTTGGCCACTCTCAGGCAGTCGGCCATTTTGTTGGCCACTCTCAGGCAGTCGGCCATTTTGTTGGCCACTCTCAGGCAGTCGGCCATTTTGTTGGCCAATCTCAGGCAGTCGGCCATTTTGTTGGCCGTTCACAGGCAGGCAGTCATTTTGTTGGCCGTCCTCAGGCAATTAGCAATTTTGTTGGCCGTCCTCAGGCTGTCGGCCATTTTGTTGGCCACTCCCAGGCAGTCGGCCATTTTGTTGGCCGATCTCAGTCAGTCAGCCATTTTGTTGGCCTTTCACAGGCAGTCAGCCATTTTGTTGGCTGCTCACCGGCATTCGGCCATTTTGTTGGCTGCTCATCGGCAGTCGGTTATTTTGTTGGCTGCTCACAGGCAGTTTAGCCATTTTGTTGGCCGTCCTCAGGCTCTCCTCTTTTTGTTGGCCGTCCTCAGGCTCTCCTCTTTTTGTTGGCCGTCCTCAGGCTGTCAGCCATTTTGTTGGCTGTCCTCAGGCTGTCGGCCATTTTGTTGGCTGTCCTCAGGCTGTCGGCCATTTTGTTGGCTGTCCTCAGGCTGTCGGCCATTTTGTTGGCTGCTCTCTGGCAGTCGGCCATTTTGTTGGCTGTCCTCAGGCTGTTGGCCACTCTCAGGCAGTCGGCTGTTTAGTTGGCTGCTCTCAGGTAGTTGGCTGTTTTGTTGGCTGTTCACAGGCTGTCGGCCATTTTGTTGGCCGCTCTCAGGCCGTCGGCCGTTTTGTTGGCCGCTCATAGACAGGCGGCCATTTTGTTGGCTGCTCTCAAGCAGTCGGCCATTTTGTTGGCCACTCTCAGGCATTCGGCCATTTTGATGGCTGCTCACAGGCAGTCGGTCATTTTGTCGGCCGCTCACAGACAGTTAGCCATTTTGTTGGCCGTCCTCCATTTTGTTGGCTGTCCTCAGGCTGTGGCCATTTTGTTGGCTGTCCTCAGGCTGTCGGCCATTTTGTTGGCTGCTCTCTGGCAGTCGGCCATTTTGTTGGCTGTCCTCAGGCTGTTGGCCGCTCTCAGGCAGTCGGCTGTTTTGTTGGCTGCTCACAGGTAGTCGGCCATTTTGTTGGCCGCTCTCAGGCAGTCGGCCGTTTTTTTTGGCTGTAATCAGGCAGTCGGCCGTTTTATTGGCTGTCCTCAGGCTGTCGGCCATTTTGCAGGCTGCTCACAGGCATTCGGCTATTTTGTTGGCCGCTCACAGATGGTCGACCATTTCGTTAGCCGCTTTCAGGCTGTCCTCCATTTTGTTGGCTGTCCTCAGGCAATCAGCAATTTTGTTGGCTGTCCTCAGGCTGTCGGCCATTTTGTTGGCTATCCTCAGGCTGTCGGCCATTTTGTTGGCTGTCCTCAGGCAATCAGCAATTTTGTTGGCTGTCCTCAGGCTGTCGGCCATTTTGTTGGCTATCCTCAGGCTGTTGGCCATTTTGTTGGCTGTCCTCAGGCTGTCGGCCATTTTGTTGGCTGTCTCAGGCAGTCGGCCATTTTGTTGGCTGTCCTCAGGCAGTCGGCCATTTTGTTGGCTGTCCTCAGGCAGTCGGCCATTTTGTTGGCTGTCCTCAGGCAGTCGGCCATTTTGTTGGCTGTCCTCAGGCAGTCGGCCATTTTGTTGGCTGTCCTCAGGCAGTCGGCCATTTTGTTGGCTGTCCTCAGGCAGTCGGCCATTTTGTTGGCTGTCCTCAGGCAGTCGGCCATTTTGTTGGCTGTCCTCAGGCAGTCGGCCATTTTGTTGGCTGTCCTCAGGCAGTCGGCCATTTTGTTGGCTGTCCTCAGGCAGTCGGCCATTTTGTTGGTCACTCTCAGGCAGTCGGCCATTTTGTTGGCCACTCTCAGGCAGTCGGCCATTTTGTTGGCCACTCTCAGGCAGTCGGCCATTTTGTTGGCCACTCAGGCAGTCGGCCATTTTGTTGGCCACTCTCAGGCAGTCGGCCATTTTGTTGGCCACTCTCAGGCAGTCGGCCATTTTGTTGGCCAATCTCAGGCAGTCGGCCATTTTGTTGGCCGTTCACAGGCAGGCAGTCATTTTGTTGGCCGTCCTCAGGCAATTAGCAATTTTGTTGGCTGTCCTCAGGCTGTCGGCCATTTTGTTGGCCACTCCCAGGCAGTCGGCCATTTTGTTGGCCGATCTCAGTCAGTCAGCCATTTTGTTGGCCTTTCACAGGCAGTCAGCCATTTTGTTGGCTGCTCACCGGCATTCGGCCATTTTGTTGGCTGCTCATCGGCAGTCGGTTATTTTGTTGGCTGCTCACAGGCAGTTTAGCCATTTTGTTGGCCGTCCTCAGGCTCTCCTCTTTTTGTTGGCCGTCCTCAGGCTCTCCTCTTTTTGTTGGCCGTCCTCAGGCTGTCAGCCATTTTGTTGGCTGTCCTCAGGCTGTCGGCCATTTTGTTGGCTGTCCTCAGGCTGTCGGCCATTTTGTTGGCTGTCCTCAGGCTGTCGGCCATTTTGTTGGCTGCTCTCTGGCAGTCGGCCATTTTGTTGGCTGTCCTCAGGCTGTTGGCCACTCTCAGGCAGTCGGCTGTTTAGTTGGCTGCTCTCAGGTAGTTGGCTGTTTTGTTGGCTGTTCACAGGCTGTCGGCCATTTTGTTGGCCGCTCTCAGGCCGTCGGCCGTTTTGTTGGCCAGTCTCAGATAGTCGGCCGTTTTGTTGGACGTCCTCAGGCAGTCGGCCGTTTTGTTGGCCGCTCTCAGGCAGTCCGCCATTTTGTTGGCTGTCATCAGGCTGTCGGTCATTTTGTTGGCCGCTCTCAGGATGTCGGCTATTTTGTTAGCCGCTTTCAGGCTGTCCACCATTTTGTTGGCTGTCCTCAGGCAGTCGGCCATTTTGTTGGCTGTCCTCAGGCTGTTGGCCGCTCTCAGGCAGTCGGCCATTTTGTTGGCTGTCCTCAGGCTGTTGGCCACTCTCAGGCAGTCGGCCATTTTGTTGGCTGCTCTCAGGCAGTCGGCCGTTTTGTTGGCTGTTCACATCAGTCGGCCATTTTGTTGGCCCTCCTCAGACTGTCGGCCGTTCCGCCGTCCATTCAGCAGCGCGCGCTTGTCCCTGTTGCGTCGGAGCCCGAACGCGGTTCACTTGCGCGACTTTCAGTCCCGGCCATCCCTTCCTCCGTTTGGGTAGCCAGGCCTCTCTGGTGCAAAGTCCCTGTCTGAGCTCCACCTCCTCCCCCCACCCACCCCCCCCACCACCCTTGGCCTCCCACCAGCCGCCAAGTCCATCCTCCCTCCCTCTCTCCTCCCCCACATCCTTCCATCAGGCTTCTGCCAAGAGGGCGACCTTTCACCCTGCCACGGTCAAGGCCTTCTCCCCGAGGCCTGCCGGAAGGTTCCGCTCAAAACAGCAAAGCTGATTCCCGGTCGCCAGGGCAACCCCTGTGTTGACAACGACAACACTCGGTGTCAGCGCCGAAATAACACAATGCTGGAATGGCCAAATCTGATGAAAGGAATTTAAAAATGCGTCTTGATGAGGGCCAAAACATTGTTGCTATGGTGACCGACAATATGAAATACAGGTTTAGTGAGTTCAGTGGGGGGCAGCAGTCGTGAGAGTTGACTTGAATAAGCTGGAGGAAGTACATTGTGTGCAGTTTGCACCATATTTCCCTCCGGTATGTGGATTGTACACAGGCGGGCACCCATTCACTGCCGCTCCCCAGTATCCTTGAGGGCACTGGGAGTCCTTAGGCCTAGGCCAGGGCGTGGGGGGGGTTAACATTGACCAGAAACTGAGCCGGACCAGCCATGTAAATACTGTGGCTACAAGAGCAAGTCAGAGGCTGGGAATCCTGCAGAGAGTCACTCACCTCCTGACTCCCCCAAAGTCTGTCCACCAGCTACAAGGCACAAGTCAGGAGGGTGATGGGACTCCCCCCCCACTTGCCTGGATGAGCGTGGCTCCCACAACACTCGAGAAGCTCGACACCGTCCAGGACAAAGCAGCCCCCGCTCGATCGGCACCCCATCCACCAACATTCACTCCCTCCACCACCGACACACAGCGGTGAGCAGTATGTGTACCATCTAAAGATGCACTGCAGCAACTCACCGAGGCTCCTTCGACTGCACCTTCCAAACCCACGGCCACTACCATCTAGAAGGATGAGGGCAGCAGACGCACGGGGAACACCAACACCTGGAAGTTCGCCTCCGAGCCGCACTGACCATCCTGACTTGGGAACATATCGGCCGTTTCTTCACTGTCGCCGGGTGAGAATCCTGGGAACTCCCTCCCTAACAGCATGGTGGGTGTACCTTCACCACAGGGGCTGCAGCGGCTCAAGGAGGCGGCTCACCCACCACCACCTTCTCAAGGGGGCAATTAGGGGGGTGGGGCAATAAATGCCAGGCCCGGCCCAGCGACGCCCACATCCCGTGAATGAATTAAAAAAGACTCCCCTTTAGGCTCAGCTGCCCCAGGGAGTAAATGCAGTGTCCCTCCCATGTGCAAGGAAGAAACTAGAGCAGGAGGCGAACTGTCAGCCCCTCGAACCTGCCCCGTCATCCAATACAGGGGGTGGGGACAAAGGATTTAAAAAAAAAACATGTTTAAAAAAATTTGATTTAAAAAGGTGTAAGGATGGGGAAAAGAGTTCATGGTCTGAAGTTGTTGAACTCAATATTCAGTCCGGAAGGCTGTAAAGTGCCTAGTCGGAAGATGAGGTGCTGTTCCTCCAGTTTGCGTTGGGCTTCACTGGAACAATGCAGCAAGCCAAGGATGGACATTGGGTATGAGAGCAGGGTGGAGTGTTGAAATGGCAATCGACAGGGAGGTCTGGATCATGCTTGCGGACAGACCAAAGGTGTTCTGCAAAGCGGTCACCCAGTCTGCATTTGGTCTCTCCATTGTAGAGGAGACCGCATCGGGAGGAACGAATGCAGTGGACTAAATCTTTACACCTTTTCAAATCCAATTTTTAAAAATTAGTTTTTAAATGTTTTTTTAAATCCGACTTTACTCTTCGCCCCCCCACCCTCCAAACAAAGGGCCATCTGTCACTTGCTTCTATGTTTTGCCGTCACAGAGTACTCACCCTTATTAACACATTCTCCTTTCTTACCTTTACGCCGCTATCAGCACCTTCTTTAGTCTTTAACACTACCGTTAACACTCCCTTTGTCTTGTGTCCATGATATCTTTGTCAATCTCTCCTTTGCCCCCACCTGTCTCTGACCTTCTATCTTGCCTCACCTGCTCCTCCCCCTCTCAAACAGTATACAATCCATCACATTTCTACTTCTCTTTAGCTCTGAGGAGGAGTCGCACAGACTCGAAATGTTAACTCTGTCTCTCTCTCTCCACAGAAGCTGCCAGACCTGCTGAGATTTTCCGGCAATTTCTGTTTTCATTGTAGATGGTACACACACTGCTGCTACTGTGCGGGAGGGAGTGAATGTTTGTGGATGGGGTGCCGATTGAGCGGGGGCTGCTTTGTCCTGGACGGTGTCGAGCTCGAGTGTTGTGGGAGCTGCACTCATCCAGGCAAGTGGGGAGTGTCCCATCACACTCCTGACTTGTGTCTTGTAGATGGTGGACAGGCTTTGTGGGGGGGAGTCAGGAGGTGAGTGACTCTCCGCAGGATTCCCAGCCTCTGACCTGCTCTTGTAACCACAGTGTTTATATGGCTGGTCCAGTTCAGTTTCTGGTCAATGGTAACCCCCAGGATGTTGATAGTCAGGGATTCAGCAAAGGTAATGCCCATTGAACATCAAGGGGCGATGGTTAGATTCTCTCTTGTTGGAGATAGTCATTGCCTGGCACTTGTGTGGCGTGAATGTCACTTGTCACTTGTCAGCCCAAGCCTGGATATTGTCCAGGTCTTGCTGCATTTGGACATGGACTGCTTCAGTATCTGAGGAGTCGCAAATGGTGCTGAACATTGTGCAATCGTCAGCGAATATCCCCACTTCTAACCTTATGATGGAAGGAAGGTCATTGATGAAGCAGCTGAAGATGGTTGGGCCGAGGACACTACCCTGAGGAACTCCTGCAGTGACGTCCTGGAGCTGAGGTGACTGATTTCCAACAACCACAACCATCTTCCTTTGTGCTAGGTATGTCTCCCACCAGCAGAGAGTTTTCCCCCTGATTCCCATTGACTTCAGTTTTGCCAAGGCTCCTTGATGCCGCACTCGATCAAATGCTGCCTGGATGTCAAGGGCAGTCCCTCTCACCTCACCTTGGATGGGGTGGTAATTGGCCGGGTTGGATTAGTCTTGCTTTTTGTGTACAGGACATACCTGGGCAATTTCTCACATAGCCGGGTAGATGCCAGTGCTGTAGCTGTACTGGAACAGCTTGGTTAGGGGCGCGGCAAGTTCCGGAGCACAAGTCTTCATTACTATTGCCGGAATATTGTCAGGGCCCATAGCCTTTGCAGTATCCAGTGTCTTCAGCCATTTCTTGATATCACATGGAGTGAATCGAACTGGCTGAAGACTGGCATCCGTAATGCTGGGGACCTCCGGAGGAGGCCGAGATGGATCATCCACTAGGCACTTCTGGCTGAAGATTGTAGCGAATGCTTCAGCCTTATCTTTTGCACTGATGTGCTGGGCTCCCCCATCAGTGAGGATGGGGATATTTGTGGAGCCTGCTCCTCAAGTGAGTTGTTTAATTGTCCACCACCATTCACAACTGGAGGTGGCAGGTCTGGCGGGTGTGCCACTTTCTGCCGGGGTGGGGGGCGGGGGGGGCGGTGGCTGGGGGGGGTTGGCGGGGCCAGCGAGGGGTTTGGAGTATTTCAATATTCCAATCCATGTGTGGATGGGGGGTTGGGGAGTGGAGTGTTCCATTCTCTCCATGTGGGGGGGTGCCAGACTGTTCCATTCTCACCTTGGGTGGTGGGGGGGGGGGGGTGGGAGGGGGAGGTGGGGTGTTCCATTCTCCCCATTTGGGGGGAGGGGGGGGTGGTAGAGTGTTCCATTCTCTCCATGTGGGGGTGGGGGGGGTGTCAGAGTGTTCCATTCTCACCTTGGGTTGGGGGGGGGGGGGGGGGGGGACTGTTCCATTCTCCCCATATTGGAGGGGGGGAGTGGAGTGTTCCATTCTTTCCATGTAGGGGGTGTCATAATGTTCCATTCTCCCCATTTAGGGGGTGGAGTGTTCCATTCTCCCCATTTGGGGGGGTGTAGTATTCCATTCTCCCCATCTGTCTTTGCCGGGGGGTGGGGGGGGGTTGGAGGTGGAAATGGCTCAGGCATCTCTCTGGTTTCCATCAGCCCCGAATCCCAGCGGACGTCGTCTTTCACACGGGCAAACGCGAGGAAGAACAAATACAACGATAAACGACGAGGAGCAGACCGCGCCGCCCTTCTACCCCCAACCACCCCCCCCCCCCCCCCCCCCCACCCGCACCCTCCGCCGACAGAAAGGCGGTTCCTTGGGAAACCCAAGGCCGAGGCTTCGCCCAAGGTGGAAGGCCCCGTGACGGCGCATGCGCGGCCCTTGGCGCGCGGAGGGCGGGAAGCGGCCATTGATCGAGGAGGCCGCGTGCCATGACATCTCAACTGTGGGCGGAGTTCCCGCGCGACGCGAGGGAGGCGGGGCATTTGACGTCACACACCCCCTCCCACCCGCCATCAAGCAGCCCTCGAGGGCGGGGATAGGCAGTGGAACCGCGTGCGGGAGGCAGGTGTCGACGTCGCCAGGTTGGAAGCGGCGGGCCAGCGCGGTGTTCAAAGGGCCAGGTAGCCGAGGGAACGGGGCGACGTCACAATAGGATAGAGGGGGAGGGGGCGGCGCGTGAGCGCGAAGGGTCGGTGCGGCAGGGCGCGCAGTTCAAAGCACCCGGTCGGCTGGGGAACGGCTGCATCACAATGGGGCGGGGTGGGGGTTGCGGAGAGGTCAACAGTACCGTGACCCGGCGGGGGGGGGGGTGGTGGAGAGAGTCCTGGCTGAGATTACATTAGGGTGGGCGGGGCCTCGGCGAGGCCAGCAATAGCGTGAGGCGGGGCCCGGCGGCAGGGCGGGGATGGCCCTGGGTGAGATTACAATAGGGTGGGCGGGGCCTCGGTGAGGGCAACAATGGCGTGAGGCGGGGCCCGGCAGGAGGGCGGGGAGGGTCCCGGGTGAGATCACAAAAGAGTGAGCGGGGCCTCCGTGAGGTCACAACAGGGTGGGCGGGGCCTTGTTGAGGTCAACAATGGAGTGAGGCCGGGCCCGGCGGGAGGGCGGGGAGGGTCTTGAGTGAGATCACAATAGAGTGGGCGGGGCGTCAGTGACGTCTCCAACAGGCAGGCGTGGCTTCCCCGCCGGCCCCCCCCCCCCACCTTCTCCCTCCCTCCTCCACAGTGAGCACATGGCCTTCCTGAGGCACCTCTCCTCCCGCCTGCTCCCCGCCGCCTGGCCTCGCCCCTCCCGCCCACTCGCCCGGGGTCTCACCGCGAGCCCAGAGCAGCCGCGGCAGCGACGGCACCCGGGCAAGCTGTACGGCGGCCGGGCCACGGTCACCCTCATCCCCGGCGACGGGGTGGGCCCGGAGCTGATGCTCCACGTCGAGCGGGTCTTCCGGGCCTCGCACGCCCCGGTGGACTTCGAGGAGGTGCGGGTGGACAGCGGCGCCGCCGACGGCCGGGACATCGGCGCCGCCATCGCGGCGGTCCGGCGCAACCGGGTGGCGCTGAAGGGCAACTTCGAGACGGCCATCGAGCGGCTGCCGGCCCATCGCCGCTCGCTCAACGTGTTCTTCCGCACCGAGCTGGATCTCTTCGCCAGCGTCAACCGCTACCGCAGCCTGCCAGGCCTGGGGCCCGCCGTCGCCACCGTCGCCGGCCCCCCGCTGGACATCGTGGTCATCCGGGAGACCACCGAGGGCGAGTACGCCCACCTGGAGCACGAGAGCGTGCCGGGCGTGGTGGAGAGCCTGAAGATCATCACCCGCGCCCGCTCGGTGCGGCTGGCCGAGTTCGCCTTCAGCTACGCCCGCCGGCACGGCCGCCGGAGCCTGGCAGTGGTGCACAAGGCCAACATCATGAAGCTGACCGACGGGCTGTTCCTGCGGTGCTGCCGGGAGGTGGCGGCCGGCTACCCGGAGATCGAGTTCGGCAGCCTCATCGTGGACAATGCCACCATGCAGCTGGTGAGCCAGCCGGGCCGCTTCGACGTGCTGGTGACGCCCAGCCTGTACGGGGTGGTGGTCAACAACATCTGCGCCGGCCTGGTGGGGGGGCCGGGCCTGGTGCCGGGCGCCAGCTACAGCCATCGCTGCGCCGTCTTCCAGACGGCCATCCGCAACACGGCGCCCGGCTTGGCCGGGCGCAACGCGGCCAACCCCACCGCCATGCTGCTGGCCGGCTGCCTGCTGCTCGACCACCTGCGGCTGGGCGGCCACGCCCGCCTCATCCGGGGTGCCGTCCTGGGGGCCCTAAGGGACGCCGGGACCCGCACGCTCGACGTCGGGGGGCGCGCCTCCTCCACCGAGGTGGTGGACTACGTCGTGGGCCGAATCCAGCAGGAGCAGCAGCGGCCGTGAGAAGCCTTCGGATCGGAAAGAGACGGACTCCCTCCCTCCCTCCCTCCCTCCCTCCCACCCACCAACCCCACCACCCTTCTGCCCCCCCCCTCCCCCCATTCCCCCCCCCCCGGTGATCATTTTGCTCGTGTATATCGAATTAAATAACATGTATCGCTTGGTAGTACGGAAAGCGAGTCTTTGCTGGGGGCGGGGGGTTGGGGGGGTCGTGGGGGGGGAGATTAAGCCACACGTTGGACAAGCTTTATCTCGCTGACCAGTTGGGACAGATGCAAGAATGTCAAATTTCGGAGACAGAACGACTTGCGCCGCTTGAGAGATCCCAGGAACGAAAGGCTTAACACATGAGGAATGTTTGAGGACCCTGGGTCTATACTTGATGGAGTTTAGAAGGATGAAGGGGGTGGATCTGATTGAAACTTACAGAATACTGAAAGGCCTGGATAGAGTGGACGTGGGGAAGATGTTTCCATGAGTAGGAGAGACTAGGACCCGAGGTCACAGCCTCAGAGTAGAGGGAAGACCTTTTAGAACAGAGATGAGGAGAAACTTCTTTAGCCAGAGAGTGGTGAATCTATGGAATTCATTGCCACAGAAGGCTGTGGAGGCCGGGTCACTGAGCGTATTTAAGACCGAGATAGATAGGTCCTTGATTGGTAAGGAGGATCAAAGGTTACGGGGAGAAGGTGGGAGAGTGGGGTTGAGAAACTTATCAGCCGTGATTGAATGGCAGAGCAGACTCGATGGGCCGAATGGCCTAATTTCTGCTCTGATGTCTTATAGTTTTATAAAGTGCGCTGAGGCGGGGGGCGCCTTCCTATCCCCCCCCCTCCCCTCCTCATCACTCCACCTCCGCCGGGCGTTGAAAGGGGGGCCCCCTTCTCGGCCAAGCCCCTTCGTCCGGCTCGGCGCGAGGTCGGCTGTAGGTCGAGCGAGCCGCCTTGACCAGTCTTCCTTTCCTCCCCCTTTCACCCACAGTCCGACAGCGCTGTAACTCTTCATGTTCCTCGGAGCTAAAAGGCTGGCGAGTGATTCCCATTCCTACCTCCCGCAACCGGCGGGTTTACGCACCAGGTCCGATCCCCCGGTGTCAATTTGGGCAGCCCCCTAGAAATCCGATGTAGATTTTTGCTTTCTTCTTACTATCTGAGGTTTAATAGGTTGGTGGGGGTTGGGTTGGGGGGGGGGGTTGCGGGGGGGGCGGTGGCGGGGTTTGCGTTCGCTTCTGCTGCTCGACTGACTATTAGGTCGTGAAGATATTTCCCACCTCATTGGGGGGGGGTGGGGGTGGGGTGCAGTGGGGGTGTCCAGTGATGAATGGGGGAGTGGGGACCAGCAGTGGTAAACCATGAGTTGGGGAGGGGGAGGGGTGGGGGTGGAGGGTCACGAAAGCAAGCGGGCCTTCTCTCCTCGTGAACCCGTTCTAGATCAGTGCCGTGAGTTGACACGTTTGGACCTTCCAGGCGGGAAACTGGGACGATGGCAGCAACTGGCCCTTGGCTGCATTGAGAGGTCCCGAGACGCTTGGCGAGAGCGACTGTCCGCCAGAATTTGAGGCTGTGCCCACGTGAGAGCGGGCCAGCAGACATTGGGTCAGAGGACCAAAGGCCTGGACAAAGACGTGCTTTTAAAGGTGCATCTCACAGGGGGAGGGCGAGTGAGGCGGTAGAGTTTTAGGGAGGGAGTTGCCCGGAAAGCTGACACCCAGCCCACCAGCTGAAGACACGGCCGCCAAAGGTGGAGCAGTTGATATATGGGGTGGGGGTTGAGGGATGATATGGCGTGGAGTTATAGGGTAGGCTTGAGGAATGGGGTGGGGTTGAGACATGAGGTGGTGTGGAGATATGGGGTGGGGGTTAAGGGAAGAGGCGAGGTTGAGATATGGGGTGCGGTTGAGGGATGAGGTGATGTTGAGATTTGGGCAGGGGGTTGTGGGTCGAGGTGTTGAGATATGGGGTGGGAGTTGAGGGATGAGGTGGTGTTGAGATATGGGGTGGAGGCTGAGGAGGAGGGTTTGAGATATGGGGTGCGGGTGAGATATCGGCGGTAGGGGTTGAGGGATGAGGCAGTTTTGTGATTTGTGTTTGCAGTTAAGGGATGAGTTGTTGAGATGTGGGGTGGGGGTTGAGGGATGAGGTGGTGTTGAGATATGGGGTGGTTTTTGAAGGATGAGGCGGTGTTGATATATGTGGTGAAGGATTAAGGGATGATGCAATGTTGAGATATGGGGCGGGGGCTAAGGGAAGTGGTGAGTTTGAGATATGGGGTGGTGGTTGAGGGATGAGGTGGTGTTGAGATATAGGGCAGGGGTTGAGGGATGAGATGCTGTTGAAATATGGGGTGGTGGTCGTGGGATGAGGTGGTGTTGAGATATGGGGCAGGGTTTGAGGGATGAGGGTGTTAATATATGTGGTGGAGGATTGAGGGATGAGGCAGTGTTGAGGTATGGGGCGTGGGTTGAGGGAAGTGGTGGGTTTGAGATATGGGGTGGGGGTTGAGGGATGAGGTTGGGTTGAGTTATGGGGTGGGGTTGACGTATGGGGTGGGGTCGAGGGATGAAGCGGTGGTGAGATATGAGGAGCAATTGAGGGATGTGGCGGTGTTTAGAAATGGGGAGGGGTTTGAGGGTTGAGGTAGGGTCTAGTTATTGGATGAGGTTGAGGGTTGATGTGGTGTTGAGATATGGGGTGGGGGTTGAGGAATGAGGTGGTGTTGCAATATGGGGTGGAGGTTGAGTTGTGGGGTGGGGTGTGAGGGATAAGGTGGTGTTGAGATATGGGGTGGGGGTTTGAGGAATGAGGCTGTGCTGTGACATGGCATGGGGTTTGAGGGATGTGGTGGTGTTGAGATATGGAGAGGGCTTTGAGGAATGAGGCGGTGGTTGAGCAAAGAGGTGGGTTTGAGAAATGGGGTGGGTGTTGAAGGATGAGGTGGGGTTGAGGTTTGAAGTGGGATTGAGATATGGGGTGGGGGCTTGAGGGATGAGGTGGTGTTGAGATATGGGGTGGCAGTTGAGGGCTGAGGCGCCTTTGAGATATAGAGTGGGGGTTGAGGGATGAGGTGGTGTTGAGATATGTGGTGGAGCATTGAGAGATCAGGCTGTGTTGAGATATATGGCAGGGGTTGAGGGATGAGCCGGTGTTGAGATATGGGACGGGAGTTGAGGGATGAGGTGGTGTTGAGATATGTGTCGGGTGTTGATGGATGAGGCATTGTTCAGATATGAGGCGGGGGTTGAGGAATGAGGTGGCGTTGCAATATGGGGTGGAGGTTGAGATGTGGGGTGTGAGGGATGAGGTGCTGTTGAGATATGGGGCGGGGATTTGAGGAATGAGGCTGCGCTGGGTAATGGGGCGGGGTTTGAGGGATGAGGTTATGTTGAGATATGGAGTGGGAGTTGAGGGCTGACGCGGTCCTGAGATATGGGGCGGGGGTTGAGGGATGAGGTGGTGTTGAGATATGGGGTGCGCATTGAGGAATGAGGCTCTGTTGAGATATGGTGCGGGGGTTGAGGGATGAGGTGGTGTTGAGATAAGGGGTGGGGGTTGTGGGATGAGCCGGTGTTGAGATATGTGGTGGGGGCAGAGGATGAGGTGGTTTTGGGATATGGGTTGGGGGTTGAAGAATGAGGTGGGGTTGAGGTTTGAAGTGGGATTGAGATATGGGGTGGGGGCTTGAGGGATGAGGCTGTGTTGAGATATACGGCGGGGTTTGAGGGATGAGGTGGTGTGGGGATATGGGGTGTGGATTGAGGGAAGAGGTGGGTTTGAGATATGGGGTGGGGTTGAGGTATAAGGTGGATTTAAGATATGTGGTGGGGTTGACATATTAGGCAGGGTTGAGGGATGAGGCGGTGGTGAGATATGAGGAGTGGTTGAGGGATGAGACAGTGTTGAGATATGTGGTGGGCATTGAGGGATGTGGCGGTGTTGAGATATAGTGTGGGAGTTGAGGAATGAGGTGGTGTTGCAATATGGGGTGGAGGTTGAGATGTGGGGTGGGGTGTGAGGGATAAGCTGGTATTGAGATATGGGGTGGGGTTTAGAGGAATGAGGCTGTGCTGTAAGATGGTGTGGGATTTGAGGGATGAGGTGGTGTTGAGATATGGGGTGGGAGTTGAGGGCTGAGGCAGTCTTGAGATATGGGGTGGGGGTTGAGGAATGAGGCTGTGTTGAGATATGGTGCGGGGGTTGAGGGATGAGGTGGTGTTGAGATAAGGGGTGGGGGTTGTGGGATGAGCCGTGTTGAGATATGTGGTGGGGGCAGAGGATGAGGTGGTTTTGGGATATGGGTTGGGGGTTGAAGAATGAGGTGGGGTTGAGGTTTGAAGTGGGATTGAGATATGGGGTGGGGGCTTGAGGGATGAGGCTGTGTTGAGATATACGGCGGGGTTTGAGGGATGAGGTGGTGTGGGGATATGGGGTGCGGATTGAGGGAAGAGGTGGGTTTGAGATATGGGGTGGGGTTGAGGTATAAGGTGGATTTAAGATATGTGGTGGGGTTGACATATTAGGCAGGGTTGAGGGATGAGGCGCTGGTGAGATATGAGGAGTGGTTGAGGGATGAGACGGTGTTGAGATATGTGGTGGGCATTGAGGGATGTGGCGGTGTTGAGATATAGTGTGGGAGTTGAGGAATGAGGTGGTGTTGCAATATGGGGTGGAGGTTGAGATGTGGGGTGGGGTGTGAGGGATAAGCTGGTATTGAGATATGGGGTGGGGTTTAGAGGAATGAGGCTGCGCTGTAAGATGGTGTGGGATTTGAGGGATGAGGTGGTGTTGAGATATGGGGTGGGAGTTGAGGGCTGAGGCAGTCTTGAGATATGGGGTGGGGGTTGAGGGATGAGGTGGTGTTGAGATATGTGGTGGAGCATTGAGGGATCAGGCAGTGTTGAGATATGTGGTGGGGGTTGAGGGAAGAGGTAGGTTTGAGATATGGTTTGGGGGTTGAAGGATGAGGTGGGCTTGAGGTTTGAATTGAAGTTGAAATATGGGGTGGGGGCTTGAGGGGTGAGGTTGTGTTAAGATATAGGGTGGGGGTTGAGTTTTGTGGTGGGGGTTGAGGAATGAGGTGGTGTTGAGATATGTGGCGGGTGTTGAGGGATGAGGTGGTGTTGAGATATGGGGCGGGGGTTGAGGGATAAGCCGGTGTTGAGTGGGGAAGGAGTTGAGGAATGAGCCGGTTTTGAGATATGGGGTGGGGGCTGAGGAGGAGGTGGGTTTGAGATATGGGGTGTGGGTGAGATATCGGCGGTAGGGGTTGAGGGATGAGGCAGTCTTGTGATTTGTGTTTGCAGTTAAGAGATGAGTTGTTGCGATATGGGGTGGAGGATTGAGGGATGAGGCTGTGTTGAGATATGGGGCGGGGGCTAAGGGAAGTGGTGGGTTTGAGATATGTGGTGGGGGTTCAGGGATGAGGTGGTTTTAGGATATGGGTTGGGGGTTGAAGGATGAGGTGGGGTTGAGGTTTGAAGTGGGATTGAGATATGGGGCGGGGGTTGAGGGATGAGCCGGTGTTGAGATATGGGGCGGGGGTTGAGTGATGAGGTGGTGTTGCAATATGGGATGGAGTTTGAGATGTGGGGTGGGGGTTGGAGGAATTAGGCTGCACTGTGATCTGGCGTGGGCTTTGAGGGCTGAGGCAGTCTTGAGATATGGAGTGGGGTTGAAGGATGAGGTGGTGTTGAGATATGTGGTGGAGCATTGAGAGATCAGCCAGTGTTGAGATATGGGATGGGGGTTGAGGGTAGAGGTGGGTTTGGGATATGGGTTGGGAGTTGAAGATTGATGCGGGGTTGAGGTTTGAATTGGGGTTGAGATATGGGGTGGGGGCTTGAGGGGTGAGGTTGTGCTTAGATATAGTGCGGGGTTGAGATTTGAGGTGGAGGTAGAGGATTCAGTTGGTGTTGAGATATGTGGTGGGTGTTGAGGGATGAAGCGGTGTTGAGATTTGGGGTGGGGGGTTGAGGGATGAGATTGTGTTGAGATTTAGGATGGGGGTTGTGGGTTGAGGTGTTGTTGAGGTATGGGGCGGGAGTTGAGGGCTGAGGTGGTGTTGATATATGAGGCAGGCGTTGAGGGATGAGGCGGTGTTGAGATATGAGCCGGGCGTTGAGGGATGAGGTGGTGTTGTGATATGGGTTGGGGGTTGAGGGATGAGCCGGTGTTGAGTGGGGCAGGAGTTGAGGGATGAGGCATGTGGTGGGGGCTGAGGATGAGGTGGGTTTGAGATATAGGGTGCGGGTGAGATATCGGCGGTAAGGGTTGGGGTATGAGGCGGTGTTGATATATGTGGAGGAGCGTTGAGGGATGAGGCAATGTTGAGATATGGGGCAGGGGTTGACCGAAGAAGTGGGTTTGAGATATGGGCTGGGGTTTGAGGGATGTGTGGGGTTGAGATATGGGGTGGGGTTGAGATATGGGGCAGGGTTGCTAAGGTGGTTTTGAGATATGTGGTTGCAGTTAAGGGATGAGTTGGTGTTGAGATATGGGGCAGGGGTTGAGCGAAGAAGTGGGTTTGAGATATGGGGTGGGGTTTGAGGGATGAGGTGGGGTTGAGATATGGGGTGGAGTTGAGATATGGGGCGGGGTTGAGGGATGAGGCGGTTTTGAGATATTGGGTTGCAGTTAAGGATGAGTTGGTGTTGAGATATGGGGTGGAGTTGAGATATGGGGTGGGGGTTGAGAGATGAGATGGGTTTGAGGTGTGGGGTGGGGTTGACATATGGGGCAGGATTGAGGGATGAAGCGGTGTTGAGAAATGGGGAGGGGGTTGAGGGCTGAAGTGGTGTTGAGATATGTAGTAGAGCATTGAGAGATCAGGCAGTGTTGAGATATGGGGCGGAAGTTGAGAGAAGAGGTGGGTTTGAGATATGTGGTGGGGGTTCAGGGATGAGGTGGTTTTGGGATATGGGTTGGGGGTTGAAGGATGAGGTGGGGTTGAGGTTTGAAGTGGGATTGAGATATGGGGAGGGGGTTGAGGGCTGAGGTGGGGTTGAGTTATTGTATGAGGTTAAGGGATGACGTGGTGTTGCGATATGGGGTGGCAGTTGAGGGCGAGGCGGTCTTGAGATATGGGGTGGGGGTTGAGGGTTGAGGTGGTGTTGAGATACTTGATGGAGCATTGAGAGATCAGGCAGTGTTGAGATATGGGGTGGGGGGGTTGAGGGTAGAGGTGGGTTTGGGATATGGGTTGGGCGTTGAAGGATGAGGTGGAGTTGTGGTTTGAATTGGGGTTGAGATATGGAATCGGGGCTTGAGGGGTGAGGTTGTGCTTAGATATAGGGTGGGGGTTGAGATTTGAGGTGGAGGTCGAGGAATGAGGTGGTGCTGAGATATGTGGCGGGCGTTGAGGGATGAAGCGGTTTTGAGATATGGGGTGGGGGTTTGAGGGATGAGATTGTGTTGAGATTTAGGGTGGGGGTTGTGGGTTGAGGTGGTGTTGAGATATGGGGTGCGGGTGAGATATCAGCGGTAGTGGTTGGGGGATGACGCAGTTTTGAGATATGGAGTTACAGTTAAGGGATGTGTTGGTGTTGAGATATGGGGTGGGGGTTGAGGGATGAGGTGGTGTTGAGATATGGGGTAGGGGTTGAAGGATGAGGTGGTGTTGATATATGTGGAGTAGCGTTGAGGGATGAGGCAGTGTTGAGATATGGGGCAGGGGTTGAGCGAAGAAGTGGGTTTGAGATATGGGGTGTGGTTTGAGGGATGCGGTGGGGTTGAGATATGGATGGGGTTGAGATATGGGGCAGGGTTGAGGGATGAGGCGGTTTTGAGATATTGGGTTGCAGTTAAGGGATGAGTTGGTGTTGAGATATGGGGTTGTGTTTGAGGGATAAGGTGGTGTTGAGATGTGGGGTGGGGTTGACATATGGGGCGGGATTGAGGGATGAAGCGGTGTTGAGAAATGGGGAGGGGGTTGAGGGCTGAGGTGGGGTTGAGTTATTGTATGAGGTTAAGGGATGAGGTGGGGTTGAGATATGGGGTGGCGGTTGGGGAATGAGGTGGCGTTGCAATATGGGGTGGAGGTTGAGATGTGTTTTGTGGGTTTGAGGAATGAGGCTGCACTGTGATATGGCGTGGGATTTGAGGGATGACGGGATTTTGAGATATGGGGTGGCAGTTGAGGGCTGAGGCGGTCTTGAGATATGGGGTAGGGGTTGAGGGATGAGGTGGTGTTGAGATACTTGATGGAGCAATGAGAGATCAGGCAGTGTTGAGATATGGGGTGGGGGGGGTTGAGGGTAGAGGTGGGTTTGGGATATGGATTGGGCGTTGAAGGATGAGGTGGGTTGTGGTTTGAATTGGGGTTGGGATATTGGGTGGGGGCTTGAGGGGTGAGGTTATGCTTAGATATAGGGCAGGGGTTGAGATTTGAGGTGGAGGTTGAGGAATGAGGTGGTGTTGAGATATGTGGCGGGCGTTGAGGGATGAAGCGGTGTTGAGATATGGGGTGGGGGTTTGAGGGATGAGATTGTGTTGAGATTTAGGGTGGGGGTTGTGGGTTGAGGTGGTGTTGAGTTATGGGGCGGGTGTTGAGGGATGAGGTGGTGTTGAAATATGGGCTGGGGGTTGAGGGATGAGCCGGGTTTGAGTGGGGCGGGAGTTGAGGGATGAGGCGGTGTTGACATATGGGGTGGGGGTTGAGGGATGAGGTTGTGTTGAGATATGGGGCGGGGTTGAGGGATGAGGTGGTGTTGAGATATAGGGTGGCGGTTGAAGGATGAGGTGGTGTTGATATATGTGGTGGAGGGTTAAGGGATGAGGCAGTGTTGAGATATGGGGCAGGGGTTGAGCGAAGAAGTGGGTTTGAGATATGGGGTGGGGTTTGAGGGATGAGGTGGTGTTGATATATGTGTTGGAGGGTTGAGGGATGAGGTGGTGTTGCGATATGGGGCAGGGGTTGAGGGATGAGGCGGTGTTGAGATAGGGGGCAGGGGTTGAGCGAAGAAGTGGATTTGAGATATGGGGTGCGGTTTGATGGAGGAGGTGGGGTTGAGATATAGGGTGGGGTTGAGATATGGGGCGGTGTTGAGGGATGAGGCGGTTTTGAGATATGGGGTTGCAGTTAAGGGATGAGTTGGTGTTGAGATATGGGGTGGTGATTGAGGGATAAGGTGTTGTTGAGATATGGAGTGCTGGTTGAGGGATGAGGTGGTGTTGAGATATGGGGCGGGTGTTGAGTGGTGAGGTGGTGTTGAGATATGGGGTGTTGGTTGAGGGATGAGGTGGTGTTGAGATATGGGGCGGGGGTTGAGTGGTGAGGTGGTGTTGAGATATGGGGTGTTGGTTGAGGGATGAGGTGGTGTTGAGATATGTGGCGGGGGTTGAGGGAAGTGGTGGGATTGAGATATGGGGTGAGGGTTGAGAGATGAGCTGGGGTTGAGATGTGAAGTGGGGTTGACATATGAAGCGGTGGTGAGATATGAGGAGGGGTTGAGGAATGAGGCGGTCTTGAGATATGTGGTGTGGGTTGAGGGACGTGGTGGTGTTGAGAAATGGGGAAAGGGTTGAGGGCTGAGGTGGGGTTGTGGGATGAGGTGGGGTTGAGTTATTGTATGAAGTTGAGGGATGATGTGGTGTTGACATATGGGGTGGGGGTTGAGGAATGTCGTGGCATTGCAATATCGGGTGGAAGTTGGGGTGTGAGTCATAAGGTGATGTTGAGAAAAGGGGTGGGGTTTTGAGAAATGAGGCAGTCTTGAGATATGGGGTGGGGTTTGAGGGATGAGTGGTGTTGAGATATGGGGCGGGAGTTGAGGGATGAGGCGGTGCTGAGATATGTTCTGGAGCATTGAGGGATCAGGCAGTGTTGAGATATGGGGCGGGGGTTTGAGGAATGAGGCAGTCTTGTGATATGGGGTGTGCGTTGAGGGATGAGGTGGTGTTGAGATATGGGGCGGGTGTTGAGGGATGAGGTGGTGTTGAGATATGTGGTGGAGCCTTGAGGGATCAGGCAGTGTTGAGATATGGGGCGAGGATTGATGGAAGAGGTGGGTTTGAGATATGGTCTTGGGGTTCAGGGATGAGGTGGTTTTGGGATATGGGTTGGGGGTTGAAGGATGAGATGGGGTTGACGTTTGCAGTGAGGTTTCGATATGGGGTGGGGGCTTGAGGGATGAGGTTGTGTTGAGATATAGGGCAGGGGTTGAGGGATGAGGTGGTGTTGAGATATAGGGTGTGGGTTAAGGGATGGGGCGGTGTTGAGATATGGGCGGGAGTTGAGGGATGAGGTGGTGTTGAGATATGGGGTGGGTGTTGAGAGATGAGCCGGTGTTGAGTGGGGCAGGAGTTGAGGGATGAGGCGGTGTTGAGATATGGAGTGGGTGTTGAGAGATGATTTGGTGTTGTGATATGGGTTGGGGGTTGAGGGATGAGCCGGTGTTGAGTGGGGCAGGAGTTGAGGGATGAGGTGGTGTTGAGATATGGGGTGGAGGCTGAGGAGGAGGTGGGTTTGAGATTTGGGGTGCGGGTGAGATATCGGGTGCAGGGGTTGGGGGATGAGGCAGTTTTGAGATATGGGGTTACACTTAAGGGATGTGTTGGTGTTGAGATATGGAGCGGGGGTTGAGGGATGAGGAAGTGTTGATATATTTGGTGGAGGGTTGAGGGATGAGGTGGTGTTGAGATATGGGGCAGGGGTTGAGCGAAGTAGTGGGTTTGAGATATGGGGTGGGGGTTGAGAGATGAGGTGGTGTTGAGATATGGGGCGGGGGTTGAGGGATGAGGTAGTGTTGAGATATGGGGCGGTGGTTGAGGGATGAGGCGGTGTTGAGATATGGGACGGGCGTTGAGTGATGAGGTGTTGTTGAGATATGGGGTGGGTGTTGACGGATGAGTCGGTGTTGAGATATGGGGTGGATGTTGAAGAATGTGGTGGTGTTGAGATATGGGCGTTGGCTTATGGGGTGAGACGGTTTTGAGTTATGGGGTGGGTGTTGAGGGATGTGGTGGTGTTGAGATGGGGTGGGGGTTGAGGGATGAGGCGGTGTTGAGATATGGGGCGGGGGTTGAGTGATGAGGTGTTGTTGAGATATGGGGTGGGTGTTGACAGATGAGGCGGTGTTGAGATATGGGGTGGATGTTGAAGGATGTGGTGGTGTTGAGATATGGGCGTTGGCTTATGGGGTGAGACGGTTTTGAGTTATGGGGTGGGTGTTGAGGGATGTGGTGGTGTTGAGATGGGGTGGGGGTTGAGGGATGAGGTGGCGTTGAGATGGGGTGGGGGTTGAGGGATGAGGCGGTGTTGAGATATGGGGCGGGAGTTGAGAGATGAGGTGTTGTTGAGATATGGGGTTTGGTTTATGGGGTGAGGCAGTGTTGAGTTATAGGGTGGGGGTTGAGGGATGTGTTGGTTTTGAGATGGGGTGGGAGTTGAGGGATGAGGTGGGTTTGAGATATGGGGTGGGGGTTGAGAGATGAGGTGGGGTTGAGATGTGGGGTGCGGTTGACATATGGGGCAGGATTGAGGGATGAAGCGGTGGTGAGATATGGGGCGGGTTTGAGGGAAGAGGTGGGTTTGAGATATGGGGTGGGGATTGAGGGATGAGGTGGTTTTGCGATATGGGTTGGGGGTTGAAGGATGAGGTGGGATTGAGGTTTGAAGTGGGGTTGAGATATGGGGTAGGGGCTGAGGTATGTGGTGGGGATGAGATATCGGTGGTAGGACTTGAGGGATGAGGCACTTTGGAGATATGGTGTGGCAGTTAAGGGATGAGTTGTGGTTGAGATATGGGGCGGGGGTTGAGGGATGAGGTGGTGTTCAGATATGGGGCGGTGGTTGAGGGATGAGGCGGTGTTGAGATATGGGGCGGGAGTTGAGGGATGAGGTGGTGTTGAGATATGGGGTTTGGTTTATGGGGTGAGGCGGTGTTGACTTATAGGGTGGGGGTTGAGGGATGTGTTGGTTTTGAGATGGGGTGGGAGTTGAGGGATGATGTGGTGTTGAGATTTGTGGTGGGGTCGAGGAATGAAGTGGTGTTGAGATGGGGTGGGCGTTGAGTGATGAGGCAGTGTTGAGATATGGGGCAGGGGTTGAGGGAAGAGGTGGGTTTGAGATATGGGGTGGGGGTTTGAGGGATGATGTAGTGTTGAGATTTAGGGTGAGTGTTGTGGGATGAGGTGGTGTTGAGATATGGAGCAGGGGTGAGGGATAAAGCGGTGCTGACATATGGGGCCGGGGTTGAGGGATGAGGCGGTGTTTAGATATGTGGGGGAGCATTGAGGGTTCAGGCAGTGTTGGGATATGGGGCAGGTGTTGAGGGAAGAGGTGGGTTTGATATATGGTGTGGGGGTTGAGGGGTGAGGTGGTGAGATTTGTGGTGGGGGTTGAGGAATGTGGTGGTGTTGAGATATGGGGTGTGCGTTGAATGATGAGGCGGTGTTGAGATATGGGGTGAGGGATGAGGTTGTGTTGATATTGAGGGTGGGGGCTGTGGGATGATGTGCTGTTGAGATATGGGGCGGGTGTTGAGGTATAAGGTGGTGCTGAGATATGGGGCAGGTGTTGAGGGATGAGGCGGTATTGAGATATGGGGCGGGGGTTGAGGGATGAGGTTGTGTTGAGAAATGGTGTGGGGTTTGAGCGTTTTGACGGTGTTAAGATATCGGGTGGGCGTTGAGGGATGAGGCGGTGTTAAGATATGGGGCGGGGGTTGAGGGATGAGGTTGTGTTGAGATATGGGGCGAGCGTTGAGGGATGAGGTGTGTTTGAGATATGGGGCGGGAATTGAGGGATGAGGGTGTGTTGAGATATGGTGTCGAGGCTGAGGATGAGGTGGGTTTGAGATATGGGGTGCGGGCTGAGGTATGTGGTGGGGATGAGATATCGGTGGTAGGGGTTGAGGGATGAGGCAGTTTTGAGATATGGGGTGGCAGTTAAGGGATGAGTTGGTGTTGAGATATGGGATGGGGTTGAGGGATGAGGCAGTGTTAAGATATGTGTTGGAGGATTGAGGGATGAGGCAGTGTTGAGGTATGGGGCAGGTGTTGAGGGAAGAGGTGGGTTTGATATATGGGGTGGGGATTGAGGGATGAGGTGGTGTTGAGATTTGTGGTGGGGGTTGAGGAATGTGGTGGTGTTGAGATAAGGGATGTGCACTGAGTGATGAGGCGGTGTTGAGATATGGGGTGGGAGTTGAGGGATGAGGTGGTGTGGAGATATGGGGTTGGGTTGAGATATGGGGTGGGTGTTGTGTGTTGAGGTAGTGTTGAGATAGGGGGCAGGGATTCAGGGATGAGGCTGTGTCGAGATATGGGCTTGAGGGATGAGGCAGTGGTGAGATATGAGGAGGGATTGAGGGATGAGGCGGTGTTGAGAATGTGGTGGGGATTGAAGGATGTGGCGGTGTTGCAAAATTGGTAGGGGGTTGAGAGCAGATTTGGGGTTGAGGACAGATTTGGGGTTGAGGGATGAGGTGGGGTTGAGGGATGTGGTTGGGTTGAGTTATTGTATGAGGTTGAGGGATGATGTGGTGTTGAGATATGGGGGGGGTTGAGGAATGAGGTGGCCTTGCAATTTGGGGTGGAGGTTGAGATGTGGGGTATGAGGGATAAGCTGGTGTTGAGATATGGGGTGGGAGTTGAGGGATGAGGCGGTGTTGAGATATGGGGTGGGGGTATGAGGGATGTGGCGCTGTTGAGATATAGGTTGGGGTTTAAGGGACGATGTGGTGTTGAGGGATGAGATGGGATTCAGTGATGAGGTGGTGTTGAGTTTTGGGGCAGGGATGAGGTTGATGGATGAGGTGGTCTTGAGATATGGGGCGGGGGTTGAGGGATGCGGTGGCATTGAGAGATGAGGTGCTGTTGAGATATGGGGTGGGTATTTGAGCGATGAGGTGGTTTTGGGATATGGGTTGGGGGTAGAAAGATGAGGTGGGGTTGAGGTTTGAAGTGGGGTTGAGGGCTGAGGTGGGGTTTGAGGGCTGAGGTGGTGTTGAGATTATGTGGTGAGGGATGAGGTGGGGTTGAGATATGGGGTGGGGGCTGAGGGATGAGGTGTTGAGATATGGGGTGGTGTTTTGAGGGATGAGGTGGGGTTGTGATATGGGATGGGGGCTGAGGTATGAGGTGGTGTTGAGATATGGGGTGGGGTTGAGGGAAGAGGTGATTTTGGGATATGGGTTGGGCGTTGAGGGATGAGTTGGTGTTGAGATATGGGGCAGGGGTTGAGGGATGAGGTTGTGTTGACATATGGGATGGGGGTTGAGGGATGAGGTGGTGTTGAGATATGGGGTGGGGGTTGAGGGAAGAGGTGATTTTGGGATATGAGTTGGGGGTTGAAGGATGAGGTGGGTTTGAGGTTTGAAGTGGGGTTGAGATATGTCGTGGGGGCTTGAGGGGGGAGCTTGTGTTGAGATATGGGGTGGGGGTTGAGGGAAGAGGTGATTTGGGGATATGGGTTGGGGGTTGAAGGATGAGGTGGGTTGAGGTTTGAAGTGGGATTGAGATATGGGGTGGGCGTTGTGGAATGAGGTCATGTTGAGATATGGGGTGGGAGTTGAGGGATGAGGCCATGTTGAGATATGCAATGGGGGTTTGAGGGATGAGTTGGTGTTGAAATATGGAGTGGGGGTTGAGGGATTAGGTGGTGTTGAGATAAGGGGCGGGGGTTGAGGGATGAGGTGGCGTTGAGGGATGAGGCGATGTTGAGATATAGGGCAGGGGTTGAGGGATAAGGTTGTGTTGAGATATGGGGGTAGTATTTGAGGGATGAGTTGTTGGGATATGGGATGGCGGTTGAGAGATGGGGTTGGGGTTGAGGGATGATGTGGAGTTCATCTATGGGGTGTGGGTTAAGGGATGAGGCGCTGTTGAGATATGGGGTGGGTGTTTGAAGGATGAGGTGGTGTTGGGATATGGAGTGGAGGTTGAGGGTTGAGGCGGTATTGAGATTTGGGGTTAAGGCGGTGTTGAGATATGGGGTGAGGGTTGAGGCGGTGTTGATATATGGAGTGGGGGTTAAGGGATGAGATGGTGAGATATGGGGTGGGGGTTGAGGGTTGTGGCGCTTTTGAGATATGGGGTGGGGATTATGGGATGAGGTGGTATTGAGGGATGAACTGGGGTTGAGGGATGAGGTGGTGTTCAGCAATGGTGCGGGGATGAGGTTGAGGGATGAGGTGGTGTTGAGATATGGGGTATGTGTTGAGGGATGAGGTGGTGTTGAGATATGGGGTTGGGTTTGAGGGATGAGGAGATGTTGAGATATGGGGTAGGGTTTGAGGGATGAGGCGGTGTTGAGATATGGGGTGGAGTTGAAGGATGAGGTGATGTTGAGATACAGGGTGGGTTTTTGAGGGATGAGGTGGTGTTGAGATATGGGGCGGGGGTTGAGGGTTGAGGCGGTGTTGAGATATGGGGTAGGGTTTGAGCGATGAGGCGGTGTTGAGGCATGGGGTGGGGTTTGAGGGATGAGGTGGTGTTGAGATATGGGGTAGGGTTTGAGGGATGAGGCGGTGTTGAGATATGGGGTGGGGGTTGAGGGATGAGGAAGTGTTGAGATATAGGGTGAGTTTTTGAGGGATGCGGTGGTGTTGAGATATAGGGTAGGGTTTGAGGGATGAGGCGATGTTGAGATATGGGGCAGGGGTTGAGGGCTGAGGTGGTGTTGAGATATGGGGTAAGGTTTGAGGGATGAGGCAGTGCTGAGATATAGGGTGGGTTTTTGAGGGATGAGGTGGTGTTGAGATATGGGGTAGGGTTTGAGGGATGAGGTTGAGATATGGGGTGGAGTTGAAGGATGAGGAGATGTTGAGATATAGGGTGAGTTTTTGAGGGATGCGGTGGTGTTGAGATATGGGGCGGGGATTGAGGGATGAGGTGGTGTTGAGATATAGGGTGAGTTTTTGAGGGATGCGGTGGTGTTGAGATATGGGGCGGGGATTGAGGGATGAGGTGGTGTTGAGATATAGGGTGAGTTTTTGAGGGATGCGGTGGTGTTGAGATATGGGGCGGGGATTGAGGGATGAGGTGGTGTTGAGATATAGGGTGAGTTTTTGAGGGATGCGGTGGTGTTGAGATATGGGGCGGGGATTGAGGGATGAGGTGGTGTTGAGATATAGGGTGAGTTTTTGAGGGATGCGGTGGTGTTGAGATATGGGGCGGGGGTTGAGGGATGAGGTGGTGTTGAGATATGGGGTGGGGGTGGAGGGATGAAGGAAGCAGACAGGGTAACTGGGTGAAGAGAGCTTCTCGTTAATGTGCCAAGTGAAATGTTGATCTTTCAACGATATAGCACCAGGCACGTCCCCTTTCACCCCAGTGCAGCCGCCGGAACAAGCTTTCTCCCCCTCTCTCTCTCCCCTCAAATCCTCCCCTCCTTGCCTGAGCGCACAGGCCGATTGCTGGTGGGCGGCTGAAGAGACACCAGCACAGCAGTAAACATCAGGGAGGCCATTTGAATCCTGTGGACGTTGAAACCTACCCCAACCCTGCCCAGGAGCCATGATTCCAGCAACTGCTCCCTCTTAAAGTCCTCACCCTTGTTTTCAAATCCCTCCATGGCTTTACCCACCCGCCCAGTGTCCTTCCCTTCCCTTCCCCTCCCTACCGAACCCCTGCAATCTCCCCACAACCCTCCCGAGATCTCCACGCTCCTCCAATCCCGGCGGCTTGAGCGCCCCTGCTTCCTCCCTCCCCGAGTTCTGGGATTCCCTCCCTGGAGCCCCCTCCGCCTCCGCCTCCCCCTCCCCCTCCCCTCCTTCGAGACGCTCCTCAAAGCCGGCCCTCTTGCCACCGAGATTTTGGGTGCCCGCCCGAATATATCCTCGTAACCCGAGTTCAAGGCTACATGTTGGTGATGTTTCGGCACGCGAGGTTTCCAACGGGATTGATGGTGGGGGAAGGGGAGGGGAGGGGGAGATGGCGATGGGAGGGGGAACCTCAGCTAACTGCCCATCCCCACCTCATCCTCCTCTCTAACCCAGCGGGGAGCGCAAAGCAATTGCGGCCCTCGCTCTCCTGACACCGCGCCCCGCGTAGGGACACCAAACTTGCAACATCGAATCATGGAACGGCTACAGCCACTGGGTGGAGGCCATTCACCCACCGGATCCATGCCAGCTCTCTACAAGATCTACTGAACGAGTCCCGCTTCCCCCCGCCCCTTCATGCAAGCATACGAGTTGGGAGCAGGAGGAGGACATTCGGCCCCTCCGGCCTGCTCCGCCATTCAACGAGATGGTGGCCGATCTGATTTGTAACCTCGGCCCTACGTTCCTGCTGACCCCCCCCCCCACCCCCTTTAACCTTCCACCTTTAACCCGCCCCCGTCGCTCATCAAGAAGCTCTGCCTTAAAAATATTCCATGACTCCGCTCCCACCGCCTTTCGAGGAAGAGATTTCCAAAGACTCGCCGCCCTCTGAGAGAAAGAATTTCTCCTCTTCTCCGTCCTAAATGGGCGACCCCAATATTTTTAAACAGTGACCGCCCCCCCCCCCTCCCCAACCAAGTTCTAGATTCTCCCACAAGAGATAACGTCCTCTCCACATCCACCCTGTCAAGACCCCCTCAGGATCTTAAAGGTTTCAATCGAGTCACCTCTCACTCTTCTAAACTCCAGCGGATACAAGCCCGGCCTGTCCAACTTTCCCACATACGACAGGCTGCCCATGCCTGGTGAGAGTCTGGTCAACCTTCTCTGTAGCCTCGCAACTACTCTACCCTTTGAAAGGCGTGACTCAATCTGCCTCACCCACCCCTGAAACTGCCTCGCCTGCCCCACTCTCTGAGTCAGCGCGTTCCAGATCCTTACCACTCGCTGTGCGAATCAGGTTCCCCAAATTGATTTTTGGTCATTATTCGTTCACCGGATGTGGGCGCCGCTGGCCGGGCCCAGCATTTGTTGCCCATCCCACGATTGCCCCTTAAAAAGGTGGTGGTGAGCCGCCTTCTTGAGCTGCTGCAGTCCCCTGTGGTGCAGGTACACCCACCATGCTGTCAGGGAGGAAGTTGACCCAGCAACAGTGAAGGGACGGCCAATGTAGTCCCAAGTCGGGATGACGAGCGGCTCGGAGGGGGAGCTCCCGGGTGGCGGTGGTTCCCCGTGCGTCTGCTGCCCTCGCCCTTCCAGATGGTAAGAGTCGTTGCTGGGCTGGGACCGCTTTCTTCGGAGGAGGCGGGGAGGAGGTTCGATGGAGGTGTTCAAAGCCGCGAGGTAGCTGGACGGAGCAGAGACGGAGAAACCTTCCGCCCTCCCCACCCACCACCCCTGCTCGTGAAAGGGTTGAGAGCGGGGAGGGCAGTTATGGGCGACAGGGACGTGAGGAGAAACTCATCCCGGTGAATCTTTTCCGCACCCCTCCCCTTGCTGAAGTGCGGCGTCTGCTCCTTCGATCCTCGTGAGTGAGTGCAGCCAGCCCCTCCTGAGTCCGTTTGCGTTGGGGACCCCTCTTGGAACAGCAAAGATGGCCCCTGAGGAATTCTCTTTTTTAGGGTCAACCAAATAAACTAAATTCACAAAACAAGGGATAAAATAAACACAGCCCCTTAATTAAGGTCACTGCAAAACCAAAGAACTCCTGAGGAATTCAGCACACAAAGCAGAGAAGATGAATTAATTGGCTTTTATTCTTCAGAAAGCTTTACATGCAGTGCCTTGGCGTCTCGCTCGTGAAAGGCTAATGGTACCGGCCGGAGTGCAGATTTTTTGCCTAGCATCCCTGGTGACTAGAGCTTCTCCTGACCCGGAGAGCAAAAGTCCAAATCCACAGCCCAACCCACGAGAAAAAGAGAGAGAGAGAGAGAGAGCAAGAGGGACGACCCTTCATCCCCTCCCTCTGGGGTGGACCCCAGAGGATAGAAGGACAGTTTCTGACCTCCTGCCCCACCCAGCCCTTCGTCTGAGAGAGGGAGCCTTCACCGCCTTCAATCTTCAGCCGCCTCTTCCCTCGCCAGTCGGTTTGCATCCTCTGTCTTCACCACATCTGGGGTGACCCCTAGCCCAGAGGCTGGGGTGGGGGTTGGGGCAGTGTGGTGTGGTGTGGGGGGGGTGGTGTTATTTGGGGCATTTTCACCTTTGATTTGTCTTTGCCCCTTTCCATAACCACTTTCAGCCACATTACGTTATGATCACTCTTACCTAAATGCTAGCCTATTACACCCACCCTCCGCCCAATATTACGCTCATTGAAGTATACCAATCGTCGGCCAGAGCGGAAGAGCCCTACTCTTCGATCGGGGTCTCTACCGGCGGAGGGGGTGGCGCGAAGAAGATTTGGAGGGGGGTCTCGTCATCCAGGTGGCCCCGAAATAGCAGCGAGGAATGCACCCCTCAGCACCACCCATCACACCCACCCGCCCCACGCAGCGTGCTCTTGGTCCGGCACTGCCCACCTCCGGCTCCAGGCCCAGGATCACCCGGTATGCGATGGGGCTGTAACCCTGGCCGTGCACCTTTGCCAAGTATCGCAGAGGGTGCTGCACCCCGTCGAAGGCACATTGAACTTTAAGGCATTCTGGAGGGGTAGAACTGGAAGGCCAACGCGAACGGAAACATTATGTTGGGCGTCCGCAGCACCGAGGGTTTGAACCACTAACTCGAGCCCCGCGGTTCCCAAATTTCTTTCCCGGTGTGACCCCATTGTAATGCCTCAGAACTTCTCTTACCCCCCCATCCAGGGTTAAAATTTGGGTGGAGTTTGGGTTGAGTGAGGAAGAGGGGGAGGCTTCAGTTGTTGAGTGGGGTAAGGTGGGGGGGAAGGAGAAAAGGGGTTAAGTGTTTGTCATTTTCGCCGCCCCTCACCCCCTTCCACCCCCACCTACCCCTCCTCTGCCCTCATCTCCACTTTTGCCGCCCGCATCTCCCCCTCCTCCAGCCTCATCTCACCCTCCTTCACCCCATCGCCCCCTCTTTCACCCCCATCTACCCCTACCCCAACCCCCATCTCTCCCTCCTCCTCCACCCAGCATCTCCCCCTCCTCCACCCAGCATCTGCACTCCATCTCCCCCTCTTCCACACTCCATCTCCCCCCTCCAACCCCATCTCCCCCTCCTCCACCCCACATCACCTCCACCCCGCATCGCCCCCTCCTTCACCCCCATCTACCCCTACCCCAACCCCCATCTCAAACCCCATCTCTCCCTCCTCAAACCCCATCTCCCCCTTCTCTGCCCCTCCCCCTCCTCCACCCCGCATCACCCCCTCCTTCACTCCCATCTACCCCTACCCCAACCCCCATCTCTCCCTCCTCAAACCCCATCTTCCCCTGCTCTGCCCCCATCTCCCCCTCCTCCACCCAGCATCTCCACCCCATCTCCCCCTCCTCCATCTCCCCCCTCCTCCACCCTCCATTTCCCCCTCCTCCACCTTCCATCTCCCCTCCTCCTCCACCCTCCATCTCCCCCTCCTCCACCCTCCATCTCCGCCTCCTCCTCCACCCAGCATCTCCCCCTCCTCTGCCCGCATCTCCCCCTCCTCCACTCTCCATCGCCCCCTCCTCCTCCACCCAGCATCTCCCCTCCTGTGCCCGCATCTCCCCCTCCTCCTTCACCCAGCATCTCCCCCTCCTCTGCCCGCCTCTCCCCCTCCTCCACCCCATCTCCCCCTCCTCCATCTCCCCCTCCTCCACCCTCCATCTCCCCCTCCTCCGTCACCCAGCATCTCCCCCTCCTCCGCCCGCATCTCCCCCTCCTCCACCCTCCATCTCCCCCTCCTCCAACCCTCCATCTCCCCCTCCTCCTCCACCCAGCAACTCCCCCTCCTCCGCCCGCGTCTCCCCCTCCTCCACCCCCATCTCCCCCTCCTCCAACCCTCCATCTCTCCCTCCTCCACCCAGCATCTCCCCTTCCCCCTCCTCCATCTCCCCCTCCACCACCCTCCATCTCCCCCTCCTCCAACCCTCCATCTCCCCTTCCTCCTCCACCCAGCATCTCCCCCTCCTCCGCCTGCATCTCCCCCTCCTCCATCCTCCATCTCCGCGCCTCCAACCCTCCATCTCCCCCTCCTCCTCCACCCAGCATCTCCCCCTCCTCCGCCCGCATCTCCCCCTCCTCCACCCTCCATCTACCCCTCCTCCTTCACCCAGCATCTCCCCCTCCTCCACCCCATCTCCCCCTCCACCATGTCCCCCTCCTCCACCCTCCATCTCCCACTCCTCCTCCACCCAGCATCTCCCCCACCTCCGCCCGCATCTCCCCCTCCACCCTCCATCTCCCCCTCCTCCATCCTCCACCTCCCCCTCCTCCACCCTCCATCTCCCCCTCCTCCACCCTCCATCTCCCCCCCATCCTCCATCTCCCCATCCTCCACCCTCCATCTCCCCCTCCTCCACCCTCCATCTCCCCCTCCTCCTCCACCCAGCATCTCCCCCTCCTCTGCCCGCATCTCTCCCTCCTCCACCCCCCATCTCCCCCTCCTCCACCCTCCATCTCCCCCTCCTCCACCCAGCATCACCCCCTCCTCTGCCCGCATCTCTCCCTCCTCCACCCTCCATCTGCCCCTCCTCCTCCACCCAGCATCTCCCCCTCCTCCACCTGCATCTCCCCCTCCTCCACCCCCCATCTCCCCCTCCTCCACCCTCCATCTCCCCCTCCTCCTCCACCCAGCATCTCCCCCTCCTCTGCCCGCATCTCTCCCTCCTCCACCCTCCATCTCCCCCTCCTCCTCCACCCAGCATCTCCACCCCTCTGCCCGCATCTCCCCCTCCTCCACCCCATCTCCCCCTCCTCCACCCTCCATCTCCCCCTCCTCCAACCCTCCATCTCCCCCTCCTCCTCCACCTAGCATCTCCCCCTCCTCCGCCCGCATCTCCCCCTCCTCCACCCCCATCTCCCCCTCCTCCACCCTCCATCTCCCCCTCCTCCTCCACCCAGCATCTCCCCCTCCTCTGCCCGCATCTCTCCCTCCTCCACCCTCCATCTCCCCCTCCTCCTCCACCCAGCATCTCCCCCCCTCTGCCCACATCTCCCCCTCCTCCTTCACCCAGCATCTCCCCCTCCTCTGCCCGCATCTCCCCCTCCTCCACCCCATCTCCCCCTCCTCCATCTCCCCCTCCTCCGCCCGCATCTCCCCCTCCTCCACCCTCCATCTCCCCCTCCTCCAACCCTCCATCTCCCCCTCCTCCTTCACCCAGCATCTCCCCCTCCTCCGCCCGCATCTCCCCCTCCTGCACCCCCCCATCTCCCCCTCTTCCACCCTCCATCTCCCCCTCCTCCTCCACCCAGCATCTCCCCCTCCTCCGCCCGCATCTCCCCCTCCTCCGCCCGCATCTCCCCCTCTCCCACCCTCCATCTCCCCCTCCTCCTCCACCCAGCATCTCCCCCACCTCCGCCCGCATCTCCCCCTCCACCCTCCATCTCCCCCTCCACCATCCTCCATCTCCCCCTCCTCCACCCTCCATCTCCCCCTCCTCCACCCTCCATCTCCCCCCCTCCATCCTCCATCTCCCCCTCCTCCACCCTCCATCTCCCCCTGCTCCACCCTCCATCTCCCCCACCTCCTCCACCCAGCATCTCCCCCTCCTCTGCCCGCATCTCTCCCTCCTCCACCCCCCATCTCCCCCTCCTCCACCCTCCATCTCCCCCTCCTCCTCCACCCAGCATCCCCCCCTCCTCTGCCCGCATCTCTCCCTCCTCCATCCTCCATCTCCCCCTCCTCCACCCTCCATCTCCCCCTCCTCCACCCTCCATCTCCCCCTCCTCCTCCACCCAGCATCTCCACCCCTCTGCCCGCATCTCCCCCTCCTCCACCCTCCATCTCCCCCTCCTCCAACCTTCCATCTCCCCCTCCTCCACCCCATCTCCCCCTCCTCCATCTCCCCCTCCTCCACCCTCCATCTCCCCCTCCTCCAACCCTCCATCTCCCCCTCCTCCTCCACCTAGCATCTCCCCCACCTCCGCCCGCATCTCCCCCTCCTCCACCCCCATCTCCCCCTCCTCCACCCTCCATCTCCCCCTCCTCCTCCACCCAGCATCTCCCCCTCCTCTGCCCGCATCTCCCCCTCCTCCACCCTCCATCTCCCCCTCCTCCTCCACCCAGCATCTCCCCCCCTCTGCCCGCATCTCCCCCTCCTCCTTCACCCAGCATCTCCCCCTCCTCTGCCCGCATCTCCCCCTCCTCCACCCCATCTCCCCCTCCTCCATCTCCCCCTCCTCCGCCCGCATCTCCCCCTCCTCCACCCTCCATCTCCCCCTCCTCCAACCCTCCATCTCCCCCTCCTCCTTCACCCAGCATCTCCCCCTCCTCCGCCCGCATCTCCCCCTCCTGCACCCCCCCATCTCCCCCTCCTCCACCCTCCATCTCCCCCTCCTCCTCCACCCAGCATCTCCCCCTCCTCCGCCCGCATCTCCCCCTCCTCCGCCCGCATCTCCCCCTCCCCCACCCTCCATCTCCCCTTCCTCCTCCACCCAGCATCGCCCCTTCCTCCGCCCGCATCTCCCCCTCCTCCATCCTCCATCTCCCCTCCTCCAACCCTCCATCTCCCACTCCTCCTCCACCCAGCATCTCCCCCTCCTCCGCCCGCATCTCCCCCTCCTCGACCCTCCATCTCCCCCTCCTCCACCCTCCATCTCCCCACCTCCATCCTCCATCTCCCCCTCCTCCACCCTCCATCTCCACCTCCTCCACCCTCCATCTCCACCTCCTCCATCCTCCATCTCCCCCTCCTCCACCCTCCATCTCCCCCTCATTCACCCCCATCTACCCCTCCTCCACCCTCCATCTCCCCCTCCTCCTCCACCCAGCATCTACCCCTCCTTTGCCCCACCTCCCCCCACCCCCGGCCAGAGTCCAGCCCCTTTCCTCCAACAAAAAAGGGCGCGAGAAAGGTGTGCCAGGAAGTTCCCAGGACCAAGAGGGTACGGGTACCGGGGAAGGCTGAAGGGGGGCGGTGGCTCTCCCCTCCGGAGGGAGAAGAGGAGGCGAAAGGTCTTTAGAACGGAGGGTCTCGATCGACCAGACTCCACCGCAGGCAGAAGGTAGCCCCAGACAAGTCCGGCCGGGAACCCAGGAGCAACTGCTTTACCCAGAGAACGGCGGGACTGTGGAACTTCACCAGCGGTGGGTGAAGGCCCAGGGGGTAGGTCCCCAGGAAGGGGGGGGTGGGGGTGGGGGGGGGCGGTGCGAAAGGGTTAAGGTGATGGGGTGAGGGGCAGCAGGAGAGGCCGGCGTGTGGAAAACACACGCACAAACCAGATGGGCCGAACCACCTGCCCGATGGGCACAGCCCCCCCCCCTCCCCTCCCACCATGCTCAGGGGGAGGGGTATTTCAGACAGACAGGCCTACCCCGTCAAGATGGAGGCGGCGGTGGCGTTCCGGGTCCCTCCCGCCTCGCAGCCGGAAATCCCCCTGATTCCCGACCACGGGACGGGACCGGAAGATCCCGGCCGGAGTGTCGGCAGGGTCCGCCCTGCAGCCTCAGTTATCATTCTTGCACGGTTTGGGGGGGGGGGTGGGGGGGGGTGCGGTGAGTGTGGGCGTCGCTGGACCGGGCCCAGCGTTATTGCCCCATCCCCCTAATTGCCCCCTCGAGAAGGTGGTGGTGGGTGAGCTGCCTTCTTGAGCCGCTGCAGTCCTTGTGGTGTAGGTACACCCACCGTGCTGTTAGGAAAGGAGTTCCCAGGATTTTGACCCGGCGACAGTGAAGGAACGGCCGATATATTCCCAAATCGGGATGGCGAGTGCGGCTCGGAGGGGAACTTCAAGGTGGGGGTGTTCCCCGTGCGTCTGCTGCCCTCGTACTTCTAGACGGTAGCGGTCGTGGGTTTGGAAGGTGCTGTCGAAGGAGCCTCGGTGAGTTGCTGCGGTGCATCTTGTAGATGGTGTACACACTGCTGCTACTGTGCGTCGGTGGTGGGGGGAGTGAATGTTGGAAGGTTAATTCCTTGGACACACTGCGACAGGGAGGGCAGAATAAAACCTAGTAAATCAAACCTGAGAAAGAGTTACGAGTTACTTGCCCTGACTCTCTCTCAACGTCTTTAATTTATCTTTGATTTAGAAAAATAAAAGCATTGTGGTGGGACAGGGCCGGTTGACTGGGTGGGATTTCCGGAGGAGAGAGTAGGATTGCCGGCTCGGGCTGGAGCTCAACTCACGGATGTTCCCTCGCCTGGCCTCCTCCTGCCTCTGAGCAGCCAGAAGTCACGACCCCCCCTCCCGCACCACCACCACCCCAACCACCCCACTGTCAGATGGCCCAACACATCCATCGAGGTGGCGGACTTCCTTCATGGTGCTGGTGGCAAAGTGAATAGACTCCACAGTACACCACCAGACGGCCTGTCAGCCACCTGGTCAAGACTGGCCATTGTCCCGCTGCCACCATGTGAGATATTTGTTAGCCCTGAACAAAAGCATGCAGCAATTTTGGGGGTGTACTTTTTAAAAAGAGTGGCAACTTTTCCTCCTGGGTTTCTGGGTCCCCGGTGATTAACCTGTAACTCTTCCAAAGGGATTGGCGAACCCCAGGTGGGCCACCGGGTGATTAAATCTCCAGGAATGAGGCCAATGAGAGTCGGTCGCCTGAAGCGTTGGGTGACTCAGATGCGCAGGAACAGTCCTGCTTTGTCGGTTTCAAGCACCCGGCTTTGGATTTAAAAGGAGAAGGCTACTGCCCCGCGCTCCACACTCCATCACCGCTTCCTCCACCCCACCCCCAAACCAATCCACTCCCTACCCCATTTTGTCTGAATTTGCAAGGCAGGAAATTCCCAAAAGTGCACCGAAAGAAATCCCAGGACGATGATGTTTTCCAGGAAATAGAAATGGCACATGTCAAAATGACCTTGTCAGCATTGTAGCGACGGACACAGCATAGGGTTAGATGCATAGTAGAGCTCCTTCTACGTTGTCCCCATCAAACACTCCCAGGACAGGTACAGCACGGGGTTAGATACAGAGTAAATCTCCCTCTACACTGTCCCCATCAAACACTCCCAGGACAGGTACAGCACGGGGTTAGATACAGAGTAAAGCTCCCTCTACACTGTCCCCATCAAACACTCCCAGGACAGGTACAGCAAGGGGTTAGATACAGAGTAAATCTCCCTCTACACTGTCCCCATCAAACACTCCCAGGACAGGTACAGCACGGGGTTAGATACAGAGTAAATCTCCCTCTATACCGTCCCCATCAAACACTCCCAGGACAGGTACAGCACGGGGTTAGATACAGAGTAAATCTCCCTCTATACCGTCCCCATCAAACACTCCCAGGACAGGTACAGCACGGGGTTAGATACAGAGTAAATCTCCCTCTATACCGTCCCCATCAAACACTCCCAGGACAGGTACAGCACGGGGTTAGATACAGAGTAA
Source organism: Carcharodon carcharias (assembly GCF_017639515.1). Classification (NCBI taxonomy): domain Eukaryota; kingdom Metazoa; phylum Chordata; class Chondrichthyes; order Lamniformes; family Lamnidae; genus Carcharodon; species Carcharodon carcharias. The sequence continues at coordinate 7,171,624 of NW_024470624.1, forward strand.
ATCTCCCTCTATACCGTCCCCATCAAACACTCCCAGGACAGGTACAGCACGGGGTTAGATACAGAGTAAATCTCCCTCTATACCGTCCCCATCAAACACTCCCAGGACAGGTACAGCACGGGGTTAGATACAGAGTAAAACTCCCTCCACACTGTCCCCATCAAACACTCCCAGGACAGGTACAGCACGGGGTTAGATACAGAGTAAATCTCCCTCTACTCTGTCCCCATCAAACTCTCCCAGGACAGGTACAGCACAGGGTTAGATACAGAGTAAAGCTCCCCCTATACTACCCCAGGATGGACATGTCTATTCCGCTCAACAACCGAGTGACCTGTTGGTGTGAGGTGACTGACCTCGGACGCGGCTGAGTCCGGCTGCCGGGAGTGGTGGGGGAGGGGAAGCGATGGCCATCGTGTCCCCTCCCTGCCTTCGACACGAAACCCAGGGGCAGAAAAGGGGGTGGTGGGGGCAGGTGAGGACCTGTCCTGTCTCAGGTGAGTGCGGCGTACGGGGGCCTTGCTTAGTCAGGATGAAGACAGAGCGAGACGGTGGGTGGAGGGGGGAGGGGGGAGGGGTGAAGGGGCAGGGTTCGGAACTGAGAAGGGGGCGACAGAGAGAGATGCCGGTGGCAGGGGGAGGGGGTGATGGAGGGGGTGGGGCGGAGAAGGTCTGCTGACGCGCCTTCGGGATTAATGCCGGGAAGCGGCTTCCGGCCCATCAGAGCCGCAGCCCAGGAGGAGAGGCCACTCGGCCCGTCTCGCCCACGCCAGCCCGAGGAACAACGAACGCCATCGGACGAGACACTTGACGTCAGCCCCGACTTCCCCATCGCCTTGTTGCCCGAGGAGCGTTGGCCGGTCTTTCAAGCGGACCCGGCGTTTACGGAGAGCGGACGGCGGATGCTTTGAGCGGTTAGTCTGGCGTCAGTGGCGGCAGGAGCGTCGGGGGGGGTGTGGGGTGGTGGTGGTGGTGCCAGGAAGGTGGAAGAGGTAGTGGTGCCAGGAAGATGGGGTTGGGGGGTGGTGGTGGTGCCAGGAAGATGGGGCAGTGGTGGTGCCAGGAAGGTGGGGCAGTGGTGGTGCCAGGAAGATGGGGCAGTGGTGGTGGTGCCAGGAAGATGGGGCAGTGGTGGTGCCAGGAAGTTGGGGGGGGGTGGTGGTGCCAGGAAGGTGGGAGAGGTGGTGGTGCCAGGAAGATGGGGCAGTGGTGGTGCCAGGAAGTTTGGGGGGGTGGTGGTGCCAGGAAGATGGGGCAGTGGTGGTGCCAGGAAGTTGGGGGGGGGGGGTGGTGGTGCCAGGAAGGTGGGGCAGTGGTGGTGCCAGGAAGTTGGGGGGGGTGGTGGTGCCAGGAAGTTGGGGGGGGTAGTGGTGCCAGGAAGATGGGGCAGTGGTGGTGCCAGGAAGGTGGGAGAGGTGGTGGTGTCAGGAGGGTGAGGGAGGTGGTGGTGCCAGGAAGGTGGGACGGTGGTGGTGCCAGAAAGGTGGGGGCGGTGGTGGTGCCAGGAAGTTGAGGGGGGTGGTGGTAGTGCCAGGAAGTTGAGGGGGGTGGTGGTGGTGCCAGGAAGTTGGGGGGGGGGTGGTGGTGCCAGGAAGTTGGGGGGGGTGGTGGTGCCAGGAAGATGGGGCAGTGGTGGTGCCAGGAAGGTGGGAGAGGTGGTGGTGTCAGGAGGGTGAGGGAGGTGGTGGTGGTGCCAGGAAGTTGAGGGGGGTGGTGGTGGTGCCAGGAAGTTGGGGGTGTGGTGGTGCCAGGAAGTTGGGGGGGGTGGTGGTGGTGCCAGGAAGTTGGGGGGGGTGGTGGTGGTGCCAGGAAGTTGGGGGGGGTGGTGGTGGTGCCAGGAAGTTGGGGGGGGTGGTGGTGGTGCCTGGAAGGTGTTGGTGGGAGATGGGAGGGGAGGGGAAGGCCCCGCCCGATCACTTGGAGCCTTTGACCTTCTGATCGTAGGTCCCCTTGCCCTTGTAGGCGGCCACGAAGCCCGTGTGCTCCACCAGGTTCTCCCGGCCGGCCTTGCCTCGGCCACGGCCGCTCTGGTCGAAACGCTCCTTGTGCGACCCGGTGAACTTGGAGGTGTCCGTCAGCCGGTCCACGGCCCCGGCCTTGGCCGCCTTCTGGAGTGGGGGGGGGAGAAAAACACACGTTAGCCTCGTCCGAGCCATCAGGGAGGGGCGAGGCCCCGGCTTCCGCGCCCCTCCCTTGCCTGTCGAGCGCAGTAAACCCAGCCCGTGAGCTAGGGGGCGCCCTCCTCCTCACCCTCCCCCCCCCACCCCGGGGAGGCAGTGGTGTATTTGGGGTGGGGGCAGCAGGGGGGGAATGGCCGCGAGGGTTGCGCCCACGTCAAGAACCCACCAGGGCTCAAGAATCAGGAGCTCCCTCTACGCTGCCCCCTTCAAACGTGGCCATTCAGCCCATCGAGCCTGTTTCCACCTCCCCCCCCCCACCCCCCCATTCGATAAGTTGGCACCTGAGCTGATTGGGGCCTCGACTCCACTTTCCTGCCTGTCCCTCCTCCCTCACCCTCCCTCACCTGCCCTCTCCTCCCCCTCACTCCCCTCCCCTCCTTCGCCCTCCCCTCTCTCACCTGTCCTCCCTCACCTCCCCTCCCCTCTCTCCCTCCCTCACCTGCCCCATCCCCTCCCCTCCCTCCCTCCCTCCCCCTCCCTCATCTCCCCTCCCTCACCTGCCCTCCCCTCCCTCTCTCTCACCTGCCCTCCCCTCTCTCCCTCCCTCACCTGCCCTCCCCTCCCTCTCTCTCACCTGCCCTCCCCTCTCTCCCTCCCTCACCTGCCCTCCCCTCGTCTCCCTTCCCTCTCTCCCTCCCTCACCTGCCCCCATCCCCTCCCCTCCCTCCCTCCCCTCTCTCCCTCCCTCACCTGCCCTCCCCTCGTCTCCCTTCCCTCTCTCCCTCCCTCACCTGCCCTCTCCTCCCCTCCCACCGTCCCCCCATAACCCTCGACTCCCCTCGTCGATCGAAACTCTGTCTAACTCGGCCTCGGATATATTCAGTGACCCGGCCTCCGCCGCTCTCTGTGTCGGGGGGGGGGGAGAGAATCCCACAGACTGACCTCCCCCCCCCCCCCCCCCCCAACCCTCGCCCCCCGGGGGAAGAAATTCCTCCTCGTCTCCCTCTTCAATGGGAGACCCCACTCCCACACATTTTTAAACTGTGCCCCCTCCCCTCGTTCTAGATTCCCCCCCCCACGAGGGGGAAACACCCTCTCAGCATCCACCCTGTCAAACCCCCTCTCTACACCCCCCCAACCCCCCCTCAGGATCTTATCTGTCTCAATAAGATCCCCTCTCGTTCTTCTAAACCCCAATGAGTACCGGCCCCCAACCTGCTCAACCTTTCCCCATGAGACAAACCCCCCCACACCCCCCACCTTCATCCCGGGAATCGGCCGAGCGAACCTTCTCTGAAAAATTCCATGATTTATGGATTTGAATTTAAATTCCACCAGCTGCCGAGGGTGGGATTTGAACCTGTGTTTCACCCCCCAAGAGCATTAGCCCGGGGTCTCTGGCTTGTTAGTCCAGTGACATCACTTTGAGGCCACCTTCTCCCCAATAACTCCCGAAGGTGCGGGCAGCAGTGGGGCTGCAAGTGGCCCCCACCGCTGGTTTTGAAGGGGTAAAGTACAAGAGAAAGTGGATGGGGTTACACAGGGAACAGGAGGAGGCCATTCAGCCCCTTGAGCCTGTTACACAGGAACAGGAGGAGGCCATTCAGCCCCTTGAGCCTGTTACACAGGAACAGGAGGAGGCCATTCAACCCCCTCGAGTCTGTTACACAGGAACAGGAGGAGACCATTCAGCCCCTCTCGAGCCTGTTACACAGGAACAGGAGGAGGCCATTCAGCCCCCTCGAGCCTGTTACACAGGAACAGGATGAGGCCATTCAGCCCCCTCGAGCCTGTGACACAGGGAACAGGAGGAGGCTATTCAGCCCCCTCAGGCCTGTTACACAGGAACAGAAGGAGGCCATTCAGCCCCCTCGAGCCTGTTACACAGGAACAGGAGGAGGCCATTCAGCCCCCTCGAGCCTGTTACACAGGAGGAGGTCATTCAGCCCCCTCGAGCCTGTTACGCCAGAACAGGAGAGGCCATTCAGCCCTCCCCCTCGAGCCTGTTAGACAGGGAACAGGAGGAGGCCATTCAGCCCCATCGAGCCTGTTACACAGGGACAGGAGGAGGCCATTTAGCCCCCTCGAGCCTGTTACCCAGGAACAGAAGGAGGCCATTCAGCCCCTTTGAGCCTGTTACAAAGGAACAGGAAAAGGCCATTCAGCCCCCTCCGAACCTGTTACACAGGAAACAGGAGGAGGCCATTCAACCTCTCGAGCCTTTCACCGTGTTCATGGTCGATCTGTAGCTTAACTCCATCTACCTTCTATATCCCTTAAGACCCTCACCCAGCAAAATTGTCTCAGTGTCTGCTTCGAAATCTTCAATTCACACCCCCCCACGCCCCCTTGTCTCAACAGCATGTTGAGGGAGAGAGTTCCAGATTTCCACAACCCTTTGTTTCCAGAATGGGTTCCTGGTTCAAATTTTAATGTTCAGCTGTCTTCACCTGCACTTTCACACACCAGAGGAAATAGTTCCTCTCTCTCTCTCTCCACCTTATTGAGTCCTTCAATCACCTTAAACCCCTAAGTTAGATCACCCTTCAGCTCTCCAGTTTTGAGGAAATAGAAGTTCAAACTATGCACCTTGTCCACATCCAGGGTCACCACTGGCCAGAAACTGAACTGGACCAGCCATATAAACACTGGGGCTACAAGAGCGGGTCAGAAGCTGCGGAGACCAACTCACCTCCTGATTCCCCCCCAAAGCCTGTCCACCATCTACAAGGCACAAGTCAGGAGTGTGATGAGACACTCCCCCCTCTTGCCTGGATGAGTGCGGCTCCCACAACACTCGAGAAGTTCGACACCGTCCAGGACAAAGCTGCCCCCGCTCGATCGGCACCCCATCCACCAACATTCACTCCCCCCACCACCGACGCACAGCGGCAGCAGCGTGTGTACCATCTACAAGATGCACTGCAGCAACTCACCGAGGTTCCTTCGACAGCACCTTCCAAACCCACGACCGCTACCGTCTGGAAGGACGAGGGCAGCAGACGCACGGGGAACACCACCACCCGGAAGTTCCCCCTCCGAGCCGCACTGACCATCCCGACTTGGGAATATATCGGCCGTCCCTTCACTGTCGCCGGGTCAAAAATCCTGGGAACTCCCTCCCTAACAGCACGGTGGGTGTATCTACACCACAGGGACTGCAGCGGCTCGAGAAGGCGGCTCACCCACCACCACATTCTCCAGGGGGCAATTAGGGGGATGGGGGCAACAAATGTTGGGGCCTGTCAGAGAGGCCCACTTCCTCTCAACCCAAGAACAAATAAAAAAACATACACGTGTGTATTTTTTTTTAACCCTCTCAGCCTGGTATATTTCAGCCAGGCCGGGCCTGAGGCCCTCAGCGGGCCAGAGATGGGCTGCCCGGGGCTGGAGGGAGAAGGAGCCCATCTACAGGGCATTCTCTCTCTCTCTCTCTCTCCCATTCCCACAATCGCGGGGGCCCTTGGGAGCTGTTCCCTTTGACCCAAGGAAAGGATGGCGAGTAAGGAGGGGCAGGGTTTGGGGGGTGGGGGTGTGGGGGTGGGGGGTGGGGGGGGGTTGTTCCATAATCCCAGGGCCATCCACCCCATCCCCGGCCTTTGACCTCCTGCCGTCGTTTATGCCCGCCTGGCGGGGTAAAGCAGCCCTCCCAGGGGTGGCCGGGGGAGGCCGAGCTGGCGTTGAATCGCCCGCTCATTCGGGCGCTTGGGTGTTGCGGAGGGACAAAATGGGAGACGGGCTGTCGAAGCTTCTCGTCTGGCGCTCATCGGGACAGCTGCAAGAATGCCCAATTTCAAAGGGAGTGCATGTACCTGCGTGGGGACGTATGCTCCGCAGGCAGCAGGAGCGTGGCCAGGCTTTTGTGTGTTATAGAGGATCAAACAAAAAGCAAAAGCAAGGGGGGGGGGGGGGGGTGGGGGTGGGGTGGGGGGGGGGCTCAACAGTTCCCTGGAGCGTTCTCCAGCGGCAACACCTCAGCCAATCAGGTTCGACTTGCCAATCGATCGGCGCCTCTTTCCTCACGCGGGACAAAGCGGAACTCGGAAGAGCAAGGGGGGGGCGACTCGATTGAAGCCTTAAGATCCCGAGGGGCCGCGACAGGGTGGACGCGGAGAGGGGACCTTTCCTCTTGTTGGGATTAAGGTGGGGGGGGGGGGCGGCGGGGGGTGGTCGCCCATCTTTTTGGACGGAGACGACGAGGGGGAAATCTTTTCGCTCAGAGGGTCGGGTGAGCCTTTCGGGACTCTCTTCCTCGAAAGGAGGCGGAGCCTTTGAATGTTTTCGAGGCGGAGCGGGATAGGTCCTAGGTAAGCGAGGTGGGGGGGGGGGGTGAAAGGTTATCGGGGGTCGGCGGGAATGTGGAGCCGAGGTCACGTTCAGCCCAGCCGCCATCTTTCTGAACGGCGGGGCAGGCCGGAGGGGCCGAGTGGCCTCTACTCCTGCCCTCCTAGGTGGCACGTGCTTCAACAGCTCGCCTCTCTTTTCAGCAAGGCCCCGCCAGGCAACTATCCACTCAGGACCGTTGGCAATGGAGGGTCCGAGGGATTTGCGACCCCTGTCGCCTCTCGCCGGGCTGGACTTGGGCCACTCTTCAGCAGGCGAAAGGAGGTTTCGAAAGCCCCCTAACTCTGGCCGCCAAACCCACCCCCCTCCCTGGGCGCTCAGCCCTCGGACGTGGTGGCGCACTGGCCGACCTGTGACCTCCACCCCCTCCCTCCTCAGCCGACACCCGAGACGGGTCAACCAAGGCAGCGGCCTTGCCTCAGAGTCGGAAGGCCAGGTGGGGGTTGGTGGGGGTGGATTTGAGTCACCCTTCCCCCAAAGCCTTGAGCTCCCGGGCTCCAGCGCTGGCGGGACGAGGCGCGGCCGATGGGGTCCTCTCAGGTTGAGGTAAAAGGTCAACCGGGGAGCCCTTTGGAAAGGGAGCATGGCGGTGGGGCCGGTGGGGTGGGTTGGTGTGGGGCCTGACGGGCAGTGCGGGGGGGGGGTGGAAGGGGCGCCCTGCCCCCTGTCCTTGGCGCCCTGCCCCCTGTCCTTGGCGCCAACGCTGAAGCCCCAACCCAACTCGCCGAAGGAAAGCGATAACCTGGGCGTTCCATAGCTGCTTTGCGGGGAGCTCGCTGCCCACGGATTGGGTTTGGCGGTGACGCCACTGGACGAGTAACCCAGAGGTACCCAGGTTTATGCTCTTGAAAGGGGGGGGGTGGGAGGGGGTTGGGGGGTGGGGGGCGGTGGGGCGGTGGGGGTCACGGGTTCCAATCTCACCAGCGATGGGGCATCCAGCGGGATTCAAACTCAATCGACAAAGTCCGGAATTGTGAAGCGGGTCTGGCCCGCGGAGACTAAATGTGTCATGTAAGGGCCCATCAGGTGCACTGACCACCCCCTGCAACCACCCCCCACCCCCCCCAACCCCCTTTAGGGAAGGGGAAAATCTGCCGTCCTTACCCCGGTCTGGCCTACACGTGACTCCAGACGCCACCTCTCCCCGCAACCCGCCCCGCTCCCTTCCCCACACCCCACCCCCAACGAACTGCGACGCGGTTGGCTCTGAACTGACACCCCCACCCAACAGCCCCCCACCCCCCCCCCCGCCTCCAAAAGTAACCGAGCAGGAAGCTTCAGTTCGAGGGGCAATTAGGGATGGGTTTGGGGGTGGAGGAGCTGGTGGGGCCCTCACCGCTCATCCCCACCCCCCCCACCACCCCATGCCGCCGGATGCACCTCCATACCCACCGTGATCCCCACCAGCGTTGGTTCCTTCCCAGCGACGAGCGCGTACACAGCCTCCTGGGACTCGCCCTCCGGCAGCTCCTTGAACCTCTTCTTAGCCAGTTCCTTCAGCGCCTGCTGGAACTCCTCAAACGTGATGACCCGAGCAGCCTTGGCCCTGCAGAGAAAGAGAGGGGACGCCTGCTGAATGTTGTGTGCAGGGTGCTGCTGCCAGTCAGTGTACAGATATCTCCCTGAGGGAGAGGGGACTGAGAGACACCAGTCAGTGTACAGATATCTCCCTGAGGGAGAGAGGACTGAGAGACACCAGTCAGTGTACAGATATCTCCCTGAGAGAGACGAGACTGAGAGACACCAGTCAGTGTACAGATATCTCCCTGAGAGAGAGGGGACTGAGAGACACCAGTCAGTGTACAGATATCTCCTGAGGGAGAGGGGACTGAGAGACACCAGTCAGTGTACAGATATCTCCCTGAGAGAGACGAGACTGAGAGACACCAGTCAGTGTACAGATATCTCCCTGAGAGAGAGGGGACTGAGAGACACCAGTCAGTGTACAGATATCTTCCTGAGAGAGAGGGGACTGAGAGACACCAGTCAGTGTACAGATATCTCCCTGTGGGAGAGGGGACTGAGAGACACCAGTCAGTGTTCAGATATCTCCCTGAGGGAGGGAGGGGACTGAGAGACACCAGTCAGTGTACAGATATCTTCCTGAGAGAGAGGGGACTGAGAGACACCAGTCAGTGTACAGATATCTCCCTGAGAGAGAGGGGACTGAGAGACACCAGTCAGTGTACAGATATCTCCCTGAGAGAGAGGGGGACTGAGGGACACCAGTCACTGTACAGATGTCTCCCTGAGAGAGAGGGGACTGAGAGACACCGGTCAGTGTAGAGATATCTCCCTGAGAAAGAGAGGGGACTGAGAGACACCAGTCAGTGTACAGATATCTCCCTGAGAGAGAGGAGACTGAGAGACACCAGTTAGTGTACAGTTATCTCCCTGAGAGAGAGGGGACTGAGAGACACCAGTCAGTGTAGAGATATTTCCCTGAGAGGGGGACTGAGAGACACCCGTCAGTGTACAGTTATCTCCCTGAGAGAGAGGGGACTGAGAGACACCAGTCAGTGTAGAGATATTTCCCTGAGAGGGGGACTGAGAGACACCCGTCAGTGTACAGTTATCTCCCTGAGGGAGAGGGGACTGAGAGACACCAGTCAGTGTACAGATATCTCCCTGAGAGAGAGGAGACTGAGAGACACCAGTCAGTGTACAGATATCTCCCTGAGAGAGAGGAGACTGAGAGACACCAGTCAGTGTAGAGATATCTCCCTGAGAGGGGGACTGAGAGACACCAGTCAGTGTACAGATATCTCCCTGAGAGAGAGGAGACTGAGAGACACCAGTCAGTGTAGAGATATCTCCCTGAGAGGGGGACTGAGAGACACCAGTCAGTGTAGAGATATTTCCCTGAGAGGGGGACTGAGAGACACCCGTCAGTGTACAGTTATCTCCCTGAGGGAGAGGGGACTGAGAGACACCAGTCAGTGTACAGATATCTCCCTGAGAGAGACGAGACTGAGAGACACCAGTCAGTGTACAGATATCTCCCTGAGAGAGAGGAGACTGAGAGACACCAGTCAGTGTAGAGATATCTCCCTGAGAGGGGGACTGAGAGACACCAGTCAGTGTACAGATATCTCCCTGAGAGAGAGGGGAATGAGAGACACCAGTCAGTGTAGAGATATCTCCCTGAGAGGGGGACTGAGAGACACCGGTCAGTGCACAGATATCTCCCTGAGGGCCCATTCAACACAGTGGTATCTTCTTCATTCGCTGATGTCCTTTTGGGGTGTGAACCTGCCATTCTTTCTTGGCCCGGGTTGATGTGACACCTGGGTTGGTCCTACATGGCTGGTTTTGAACTGCCCCCTGAAAGGCCCTGGCCGGAGATATGATTGTATCAAACCCACCATCAGCGAGTAACAAGGGCTTACCAGTTAACCGTGGGTGGGGCATAACTAGGCCTCTCGGGCTGGCTTGCTGGGAAGGGAGCACATCCCCCACCCCCCCCCTGCTGTTTCCTCCAAGGAACCCAATATTGGAAGGCCAGCAGTGTGGCGTGGGAAATGGGGTGGCATGGGGTTAGGCGGCGGGGTGGGTACTTTGGGGAGGTGGAGGTTGGTGAGTGGCGGTGGGGGGGCGGTGGGTGGGTGGGGTGCTGCCCTCTGCCCCCCCCCCCCCCAATCCACCCGCCCTCACACCTCCACCGGGAGTCCCAGGCCGGCTACGTAACCCTCAGCCAACGTCACAAAGTAACAGACGGGGCGACGCGTCCGTCAGCGGGCTGTGGGATCTTGCTGTGCACGTCTACCTGCACGGCGACGGCGCTGCGGAAGCTTGCCTCGGGGAACGCCTCCCAAGCCGCAAAAAGCTTGCCAAAAGGGACGCGCCGAGGCTTTCATGCCCAAAGGCTTTTTGATGGGAAGCTCTCCTGGCGTGTTCGCGAGGTGCGGTGTGGGAGGCTGTGGGGGTGGGGGGTGCAGGTTGGGGGAGGGGGGTGGGTAGTGCCTGCAATCACTGCAATCTTGCACCCCTGTGAGGGGGGTGGAGTTTAAAAGTAGGGAAGTCTTGCTACAACTGGACAGGGCGTTGGCGAGTCTGCAGCCAAAGTACTGCGCAGAGTTCTGGTCTCCTTACCTTATGGTGTGACGTAACAGGCTCGAGGGGCCTGAATGGCCTCCACCTGTTCCTGTGTAGCAGGCTCGAGGGGGCTGAATGGCCTCCACCTGTTCCTGTGTAACAGGCTTGAGGGGGCTGAATGGCCTCCACCTGTTCCTGTGTAACAGGCTTGAGGGGGCTGAATGGCCTCCTCCTGTTCCTGTGTAACAGGCTCGAGGGGGCTGAATGGCCTCCTCCTGTTCCCTGTGTAACCCCATCCACTTTCTCTTGTACTTTACCCCTTCAAAACCAGCGGTGGGGGTCACTTGCAGCCCCACTGCTGCCCGCACCTTCGGGAGTTATTGGGGAGAAGGTGGCCTCAAAGTGATGTCACTGGACTAAGCCAGAGACCCCGGGCTAATGCTCTCGGGGGGTGAAACACAGGTTCAAATCCCACCCTCGGCAGCTGGTGGAATTTAAATTCAAATTCAAATCAATAAATCGTGGAATTTTTCAGAGAAGGTTCGCTCGGCCGTCCCGGGATGAAGGTGGGGGAGGTTTGTCTCATGGGGAAAGGTTGAGCAGGTCGGGGCCGGTACTCATTGGGGTTTAGAAGAACGAGAGGGGATCTTATTGAGACAGATAAGATCCTGAGGGTTGGGGGGGGGAGAGGGGGTTTGACAGGGTGGATGCTGAGAGGGTGTTTCCCCCTCGTGAGGGGGAGTCTAGAACGAGGGGAGGGGCACAGTTTAAAAATAAGGCGGGGAGGGGGTCTCCCATTGAAGAGGGAGACGAGGAGGAATTTCTTCTCTCGGTGTGGGGTGGGGGGGTCAGTTTGTGGGATTCTCTCCCCCCCCCCCCCCCCCCCCCCCCCCCCCCACAGAGAGCGGCGGAGGCCGGGTCACTGAATATATCCGAGGCCGAGTGAGACAGAGTTTCGATCGACGAGGGGAGTCGAGGGTTATGGGGGGTGGGGGGGTTGCGGGTGAGAGGGGAGGGAGGGGAAGCGGAGTGGAGGGTGGGGTGGGGTGGGGGAGCAGCAGTTTCGAGGGGCCGAATGGCCTCCTCCCACCCCTATTTCTGATGCCCTGATGTGACTTTGAGCTCGAGCGACCGGCGCCGTGGTTGCGGGCTTGGGGTGGAGGTGAGGTGGGGGGAGGGGGTGGAGTGGTGGGGGGGGGGGGTGGTGTAAGGACACTCACTTGACTTTGGTGAAGACGATGTCGACGTCAGTGCCTGTCACGGCCTTGCCGTCGATCACCTTGCAGTCCTTGCAGAGCTTGGCGAAGTTCTTGCCCGTCATGTCCTGGCCGGTGGCCTTGGTGTCTCCGTGGATGGCAAACCGGCGGAAGGATTCCTCCAGCTCCATCAGACTCCCCGCTCCCTCCGCCATCTTTCGCTTCCTCTCCTCCTCCTCCTCCCCCTCCTCCTCCTCCTCCTCTTCCTCCTCCTCCTTCGTAGGACCCTGGGCGGGCTGGAGATCGAGGTCACAGGCGCGTGGCGGGCAGGGCGTGGTGGGGGGGGGGATCCGCCGGTGTTGCTCCTTGGCGCGCGCGGCTCTGCTTGCCCGCCCGAGCTCTCCGACGCTCTGGAACAGCAGGCGAGAAAAGGTCAAATGAACGCGTCGCCTGCTGAGTCGGAACTGGCTGTGTCACAGGCTCCGGGGTGGGGGGGTTGGTGTTGCTGGATGGGCCTCCTCCTGTTCCCTGTGTCACAGGCTCGAGGGGGGCTGAATCGGCCTCCTCCTGTTCCCATGTGTCACAGGCTCGACAAGGGCTGAATGGCCTCCTCCTGTTCCTATGGTAAGGGGCTCGAGGGGGCTGAATGGCCTCCTCCTGTTCCCTGTGTCACAGGCTCAACAAGGGCTGAATGGCCTCCTCCTGTTCCTGTGTCACAGGCTTGAAGGGAACTGAATGAGTCTCCTTCTGTTCCTGTGTCACAGGCTCAAGAGGGGCTGAATGGCCTCCTCCTGTTCCCTGTGTCACAGGCTCGAGGGGAACTGAATGGGCCTCCTCCTGTTCCTGTGTCACAGGCTCAAGAGGGGCTGAATGGCCTCCTCCTGTTCCTGTGTAACAGGTTCGAGGGGGCTGAATGGCCTCCTCCTGTTCCCATGTAACAGGCTCGAGGGGGGCGCTGAATGGCCTCCTCCTGTTCCTGTGTAACAGGCTCGAGGGGGGTGCTGAATGGCCCATTCTTATGGTAACAGGCCAAAGGACTCGAATGGCCTCCTCCTGAGCCACAGCCTCTATCGCCCTCCTGGTGCCCGTTGGGCAGGGGTGGTGGGGGGCGGGGGGCGGGGGGGGGCTGCAGGCTGTCGCCTTGGGCATTGTCTGTGCCCAGGAGCCGATGACCAAAACCGATTCGGGGGCAAAAGGCCTGTCGTTACCCGGCTGGGGAGACCTGAGCCCCTGTAACCCGGGGCCACGATGCTCCCGGTGCCAGGACTGAGGGAGTGCCGCACTGTCAGAGGTACCGCCTTCTGATTAATGCTTTAAACCCTTGTTCCTGCTCAGGTGGGCATAAAACATTCTCACCCCCTGCCCCCCCCACCCCCACCGCCCCCCCCCCCCGCCCCCCAACTCTCCCTGTGGCAAATATATATCTCCTCATCCAACATCACGAAAAAAAGCCAACAGACAAAGCACATTTCTGTCCGTTGGATCTTGCTGTGCTCACACTGGATTCCAGGTGTACCCATTGACCTATCCCATTGCCTAAGATCATGAAAGACGCTGGATCAACAGCAAATCTTCCATCCTGTTTCTCATCTCCCCTACATTTCAGGACAGCATACAGGAAAATAAATCGTCACTCAGTAGCTGTTCCCTCTCCCTTTCGCGTGCATGCTGTACCTGTGAACAGGGAGCTTTACTCTGTATCTAACCCCGTGCTGTACCTGTGTACAGGGAGATTTACGCTGTATCTAACCCCGTGCTGTACCTGTGTACAGGGAGCTTTACTCTGTATCTAACCCTGTGCTGTACCTGTGTACAGGAAGCTTTACTCTGTATCTAACCCTGTGCTGTACCTGTGTACAGGGAGCTTTAATCTGTATCTAATGCCGTGCTGTATCTGTGTAGAGGGAGCTTTACTCTGTATCTAACCCCGTGCTGTACCTGTCCTGGGAGTGTTTGATGGGGACAGTGTAGAGGGAGCTTTACTCTGTATCTAACCCCGTGCTGTACCTGTCCTGGGAGTGTTTGATGGGGACAGTGTAGAGGGAGCTTTACTCTGTATCTAACCCCATGCTGTACCTGTCCTGGGAGTGTTTGATGGGGACAGTTAGAGGGTCGGGGGGGGTGCGGAGACTCTCCAGTGGCTGGAGCCTGAAAGGAAGATGGGGGATGAGGGCCCTACCCCTGTTTTGATGCTACACAGGCCCCACCTCCTACTCCAGCTGATCTGTAATGTGGGCGGCCTCGAGGCTGTTGGGCCGGGAGCCGAAGTGAAGGCCTTGACAGAAGGGCATTCAAGACTTGGAGGGCTCTTGAGAGAGTCCTTAAGAGGGAAACTCTGTCAACTTGCCCAGCAAGGAGTTGATAACAAGGCGCAGATTGAAGAGAGTCACAGCGGAGCTGCAAAGCCTCTATTGTTACGACGAGGAGAGAGGGAGACGCCTGAAAGAGTCGGGGAAAGCTGATTCAATCGCTGCTAATTCAAAAGCTAATGGGAGAAGGATTGCAGGGGCTGTGGGGAAGGAGCGGGGATGGTTTGGGACCATCTGGACTGTTCTTTGAAAGAGGTGGCGCTGGGGAGATGGGCCGAATGGCCGTCTTTGACCTTTGTCCAGGCAAATCCAGGCTCGACATCAATCACCCTCAGAGACCCCCTGCGCCCAATGCCCCCGGGACCGACCTCGTTATCTCTGCTCGTCTCCTGAATCTATTCGATGTCCTACACAGCGTGACTCGGAGAATAGTCCCGGCTAGGCCACGGGCTTATATGGGAAAAAACATGGGAACATGGCCCCTCAGCCCCTCCAGCCGGCTCCGCTATTCAAGAAGATCGTGGCTGATCCAATTGTAACCATGACCCCACCGACCCCCTCCTCTCCACATCTGCCCTGTCAAGACTCCTCAGGATCTTAAAGGTTTCAATCAAGTCTCCTCTCACTCTTCTAAACTCCAACGGATACAAGCCCGGCCTGTCCAACCTTCCCTCATAGGACAGGCTGCCCATCCCTGGTGTGAGTCTGGTCAACCTTCCCTGAACTGCTTCCAACACATTTACATCCTTTCTTAAATAAGGAGACCAGTACTGCACACAGTGCTCCAGATGTGCTCTCACCAATGCCCTGTATAACTGAAGCATAACCTCCCTACTTATGTATTCAATTCCCCTCACAATAAATTATTCTGTTCACTTTCCTTATTACCTGCTGTACCTGCACACTAACCTTTTGTGATTCATGCACTAGGACACCCAGATCCCTCTGCACCTCAGAGCTCTGCGATCTCTCACCATTTAGATAATATGCTTTTTTATTCTTCCTGCCAAAACGGACAATTTCACATTTTACCACATTCTACTCTATTTGCCAGATCTTTGCTCACTCACCTAACCTGTCTATATCCCTTTGCAGCCTCGTTATGTCCTCTTCACAACTTACTTTCCTACCTATCTTTGTGTCATCATCAAATTTAGCACCCATTCCTTCGGCCCCTTCATCCAAGCCATTTATACAAATAGTAAAATGCTGAGGCCCCAGAACTGATCCCTGTAGCACACCACTCATCACATCCTGCCAACCAGAGAATGACCCTTTTATGCCTACTCCCTGCTTCCTGTTAGCGAGCCAACCTTCTATCCATGCCACTATGTTACCACTGACACCATGAGCTTTTATTTTCCACAATAACCTTTTTTATGACACTTTATCGAATGCCTTCTGGAAATCTAAGTACAGTACATCAACTGGTTCCCCTTTATCCACATGTGACTGCTTCAAAGAACCCCAAAAAATTGATTAAACATGATTTCCCTTTCACAAAACCATGTTGACTCTGCCTGATGGCCTTGATTTTTTTCTAAGTGCCCTGCTATAACATCTTCACTAATAGCTTTTAACATTTTCCCTATGACAGATGTTAAGTCAACTGGCCTATAGTTTCCTGCTTTCTGTCTCCCTCCCTTTTTGAATAAAGGAGTTAGATTGACTATTTTCCAACCTAATAGAATCTTCTCCAAACCTAGGGAATTTTGGAAAATTAAAACCAACGTGTTAGCTATCTCACTAGCCACTTCTTTTAAGACCCTAGGATGAAGTCCATCAGTAGCTGGGCACCTGTCAGCCCACAGCTCCAATAATTTACTCAGTACCACTTCTCTGGTGACTGTAATTTTCCTGAGTTCCTCCCTCTCTTCCATTTCCTGATTTACAGCTATTTCTGGGATGTTACTTGTTCAATTCACCTCCCATCCACTTAATTTTCCTCATTAACTTCCCAGACTCACTTTCTGTAGGACCAATGCTCACTTTGTTAATTTATCTTTCAGTATCTATAGAAACTCTTACTATCTTTTTATATTTCTAGCTAGTTTTCTCTAGTACTCTGATTTTTCCTTCATCAATCTTTCAGTCACTCTTTGCTCATTTTTATATTCTATTCAATCTTCTGACCAGCCACCTGTCTTTGCACAATTATATGCTTTTTCTTGAAGTTTGATACTGTTCTTAACCTTTTTAGTTAATCACGGATGGTGGGCCCTCCCCTTGGAATATTTCTTTCTTGTTGGAATCCATCTATCCTGTGAATTCTGAAAGATCCCCTTAAAATGTCCACCACTGCATCTCAATTGACCTATCCCTTAACATCAGTTCACTTTAGCTAGCTCTGCTTTCATGCCCTCATTATTACCCTTATTTAAGTTTGAAATACTAGTCTTGGACCCACTCT
Organism: Carcharodon carcharias; assembly: GCF_017639515.1. Taxonomy (NCBI): domain Eukaryota; kingdom Metazoa; phylum Chordata; class Chondrichthyes; order Lamniformes; family Lamnidae; genus Carcharodon; species Carcharodon carcharias. The sequence goes on from NW_024470624.1 coordinate 7,188,038, forward strand.
TCTCTGCCTCAAACTCAATGTAAAGTTCAACCATATAATGACTGTTACCTGGGGATGCATTAGGAGGTGACTAGGAGGTCATCAATTAATCCTATCTCATTGCACAATACCAGGTCTCCTATAACCTGCTCTCTGGCTCCAAAAGCTATCCCGAAAACATTCTATGAACTCTGCAGTTACACTACCTTTGCCCATCAGATTTTCCCGGTAGATATATAGATTAAACTCCCCCATGATTATCACCGTACCCTTCTGACAAGATCCTATTATTTCTTCCTTTATGCACTGCCCTGCCACGTGGTTACTGTTAGGGGAGCTGTACAACACCCCCACAAGTGATTTCTTCCCTTTATCATTTCTCATCTCTACCCTGGAGGGGGTGCAGAGAAGATTCACCAGGATGTTGCCTGGGACGAAACGTTTAAGTTATGAAGAGAGATTGGATAGACTTGGGTTGTTTTCGTTGGAGCAGAGAAGACTGAGGGAGGCGACCTGATCGAGGTGTACAAGATTATGAGGGGCACGGGCAGGGTGGATAGGGAGCAGCTGTTCCCCTTGGTTGAAGGGTCAGTCACGAGGGGGCATAAGTTGAAGGTGAGGGGCAGGAGGTTTAGGGGGGATGTGAGGAAAAACTTTTTTACCGCCCCCACCCCCTGGCCCGCACAGAGAGAGCCCAGCGCTTCTGGGTGCGCCTTAATTGACCCACCATGTAAAATGGCAGCGCCCAGCCGATCGCGCCCACTCCCGCTCCTGCTCTGCCACCCCGAAGAGGAGGAAATTCTCCCCCCCCCATGTGTTTTGTTTCGATACAGATACAGAGCCTTTTGTTAGTTTTGTGGCCTCCAGCCTTACCTGCTAATTTACTCTTTGATTTTTTTACCCTCTGTCCCTTTCTGTTTATCATTCCCCATATTAGCACCTTTCTCTCTTGCCTTGTCTCTTTGATTTACCACATCTGCCCAAGTTTGATCCCTTGCCCCCACTGCTTCGTTCAAAACCCTCTCTACCTCCCTAGTTATCGCGCTCGCTGGAACACCAGCCCCAGCACAGCCCACGATGGTACAGACCCCCAATTTCCCCAGCACTGGCGCCAGTGCCCCATCAACCAGACCCTATGCCAGTTTCTGAACCACAATTCATCTCTCTAACCTTACCAAGGAGGCGGTGGTGTAGTGGTATTATCACTGCCTAGTAATCCAGGGTTAAAGTCTCTGGGTAGACCCAGGTTCAAATCCCACCCATGGCAGAGGGTGAGTTTCGAATTCAATAAAAATCTGGAGGTGGGGGTGATGAAACCATTGCTGATTGCTGTGAAAGCCCATCTGGTTCACTAAGGAGATCTACTATCCTCACCTGGTCTGGCCTACATGTGACTCCAGGCCCACAGCAATGAACAAGGGCAATTAGGGATGGGCAATAAGTGCTTCCCATGAATCAATATTTTTTTTTTTTAAATTGTCCTGGCTCAGTTAATAATGGAGAGACCTTTGAGATACAAAGCAAAAATACTGCTGACTGTTGGAAGCCTGGACTAAAACCAAAAATGCTGGAAAAACTCTAGCAGCAGCGTCGGGGGAGAGAGAAACAGAGTTCATGTTTCGGATCCGTGTGACTCTTTGGAGCTAAAGATTAGAAATGTAATGGGTTTTATACTGTTTAAGGCGGGGTGGGGTGGTGGAGCAAGACAGAAGGGTCAGGGATAATTGGGAGCGAAGGAGAAATTTGACAAAGATGTGTACACAGGGCAGAGGGATTGTTAATAGTAGTGTTAAAGACTGAAGAAGGTGCTAATAGCGGCATAAAGGTAAGATAGCAGAACGTGTTGATAGCAGAACAAGGGTCAGCGCTGTATGAAAGCACAACATAGAAACCAATGACAGATGGCCCTGTAGGGGAGGGGAGTTTGGGGAAAAATAAAATAAGTGAATAAATAAAAAGTAAAATAAAAAAATCAATTGGATTAAAAGAGGAGCCCAGATTGAGGAGAGAGTTCATGGTGTGAAGTTGTTGAACTCAACTGTTAAGTCCGGAAAGCTGTGAAGTACCTAGTCGGAAGATGAGGTGCTGTTCCTCCAGCATTGGGCTTCACTGGAACATTGCAGCAGGCCAAGGACAGACATGTGGGCATGAGAGCAGGGTGGGGTATTGAAATGGCAAGCGACAGGGAGGTCTGGGTCATGCTTGTGGACAAACCAAAGGTGTTCTGCAAAGTGGTCACCCCAAAGTAGAGGAGGCAGCATTGGGAGCAGCGAATGCTATAGACTAAATTGAGGGAAGTGCAAGTGAAATGCTGCTTCACTTGAAAGGAATGTTTGGGCCCTTGGACGGTGAGGAGAGAGGAAGTAAAGGGGCAGGTATTGCACCTTCTGCGGTTGCATGGGAAGGTGCCATAGGAGGGAGGTGAGACATTGGGGCTGATGGAGGAGTGGACCAGGGTGTACTGCAGGGAATGATCCCTGCAAAAGCTGACAGGGGATGAGGGGAAGATGTGTTTGGTAGTGGCATCGTGCTGGAGTTGCAGGAAATGGCAGAAGATGATCCTTTGAATGTGGAGGCTGGTGGGGTGATAAGTGAGGACAAGGGGGACCCTATCATGGTTCTGGGAGGGAGAGGAAGGTGTGAGGGCGAATACGCGGGAGATGGGCCCGACACGGCTGATGGCCCTGTCAACCACAGCGTGGGAGGGGAACCTCAGTTAAGGAAGAAATGCCAGAAGCGCCATTTTGGAAAGTGGCATCATTGGAGCAGATGAGACGGAGGTGAAGGGACTGAGAGAATGGGACAGAGTACCTACAGGAAGCGGGGTGTGAGGAGCTGTAGTCGAGGTAGCTTGACTGGGAATTGGTGGGCTTGTAATGAACATGGGTGGACAGTCTTTCACCAGAAACGTAGACAGAGGGGTCAAGGAAGGGAAGGGGAGTGTCAGTGGTGGACCATGTGAAGGTGGGAGAAGGGTGGAAATTGGAAGCAAAATCGATCATTTTTTTCCAGGTCCAGACGAGAGCATGAAGCAGCACCGATACAGTGATCGATGTACCGAGGAAAGAGTTGTGGGATGGGGCCGGAGTAGGACAGGAACAAGGAATGTTCCGCATGCCCCATAAAGAGACAGGCATAGCTGAAGCCCATGCAGGTATCCATAGCTGGACCTCTTGCTTGGAGGAAGTGAGACAAGTTTTAGGAGAACTTGTTCAGTGTGAGAACAAGTTCAGCCAGACGGAGGAGAGTGGCGGTGGATGGGGATCGTTCTTTTGTCTTTTTTATTTTAATATAAATTTTTTATTTCCCCCCTCCCCCCCAACAGGGCCACCTGTCACTGGTCGCTATGTAATGCTGTTGACACATTCCTACTATCTTACCTTTGTGCCACTATGTCACAAAGCTATGAATGTATATAAAATTATTGGAAAGTGTTTTTCTTTTAAAATAGTGGGTTTAGTCTGCACGTGTGTTTTAATTGGATCAAAGCCAGCTAGTCTGGGTGCTTTGATGTGTACTAGGTTTGAGATGTAGGAGAGATAGGCCTGCATTTGCATTTTTTGAATAGAGCATTCAAGAAATGGGGTGAAATCTGGCACCTAGCTAGCAGAGACCAAGCAATATGTTTACATTATTCATACAATTGGTGCTAAGAAAGGGGTTTTATTGCTAGAAGAGGTGGAGTTCAAAGAGGCTGGTGATACAAGGGGAATTTACATTCAATGGGCTGTGGTAGATATAACTTCAGCCGTGTTGTGTTTGTGTGTGTGTGCAGAGCCGAGGCAATGTGAGATCAAAAGGCAGCTTGTAAGCCTCCAACTGGCTCCACAGGAACCAAAGTGGAAAGAACCTCATTTTGAATTCGTAAAGTGAAAAATGCTTTGCCTGATGTTTGGTTAAGTCTATGGGTGGCTGTTGCTTTAATGGAGATTAGTTTGGGAATGTGTTAAAAGTGATGATGGTAGTATATATTTTTTTAAATATATGTGTAAATTATGTTTCATTTAGTTTAATGCACAACCTCTTGAGAACTGGTGGTCTGATACCTGAATTTAGAGCTGCATCTCAACTGTAACGCTTAAAATTCTAGGTTATGACAGTTGTTTAAAGTTTCCCTCTGGGATTTTTAAATAACTCAGCTTTACCAACTGCATCAGTCATAACACACTATCAGCACCTTCTTTAGTCTTTAACGCTACCGTTAACACTCCCTCTGTCCTGTGTCCATGACATCTTTGTCAATCTCTACTTAGCCCCAATCCTACCCCTGACCTTCTATCTTGATCCATCCCCTCTTAAACAGTATAAAACCCATCACATTTCTACACCTCTTTAGCTCTGAAGAAGAGTCATGCGGCTTTGAAACATTAACTCTGTCTCTCTCTCCACAGATGCTGCCTGGCCTGCTGAGTTTTTCCAGCGTTTTCTGTTTTTAATTATCATTATCATTGAGGTTCTGCTTCTTAACTTGGTGCCTATCTCCTCATACTGACTATACAGAACCCTCCTTCCTCGTCGTTGGTACCTACATGGACCGCGACAAGTGGATCCTTCCACTGACCACCCCACCCACCCCCCAACCCCTGTAAGTTCCTCTCCAGCCCTGAGCAGATTTCCTGAACCCTGGCACCAGGCAGGCAACACAGCCATCTGGGCCCTCACTCTCTGCTGCAGAGAACAATGTCAATCCCCCCTCACTATACTGTCCCTTACCCGTGCGCCTGTATTTATATGTCCTGAAATGAAAGAGACCAGCTACCCCTCAGAGACAGAGAGAAAAAAACGATTCAAGCTAGTTTCTGAAATTAACTATCTACAGCTGCCCTCCTGTGGATAGCTTCTGTTTCCCTGCTTAGGCCCCCTGGATGAGATACAGAATTTAAACAGTACTTTCAGCTAATCGTTAACTACAAACAATGTTAGGTTTTCAGGATGAGGTCTCAAATTCCCCCTGCTCAACAAACTCCCAGCATTTCATTCAGGCTGCACTCCAGGGCACAACTCGCTCTTGAACAGCAGCCTAAGCACCAGTGTGATACCGAGCCCAACAGGGAGGGTCCCGGGTTCCACCCCACCCCTCCCTTCCCCCTCCCCCACCCTGTCTGTCTGGAATTAGCTGATACCAGCCTGACCAGGCGGCAGTTGGGGGGGGGGGGAACCAGGCGGTAGAGGGAGTGGCAGGAGGTGGGCTGCTTCAATTGGCACTGAGTTCCACACACACATATGCACACACGCATACACGACAGCTGGGAGGGCCCAGAGGCCAAAGCCCAGATACAAGACAACAAGATTTAGGAGCAAGTGTAGGCCATTCGGCACCCCCCATCCCCAACCACCGAGCCTGCTCACCCCATTCTATAAGACCATGGCTGATCTGATTGTGGCCTCAACTCCACTTTGCTGCCTGTCCCTCCACTCATAACCCTCGACTCCCCTCGTCGATGAAAACTCTGTCTAACTCGACCTCGGATATCTTCAGTGACCCGGCCTCCGCTGCTCTCTGGGGAGGGTGGGAGAGAATTCCACAGACTGACACCCCCCACCTCTGAGAGAAGAAATTCCTCTTAGTCTCCCTCTTCAATGGGAGACCCCCTCCCCACCTTATTTTTAAACTGTGCCCCCCCTTGTTCTAGATTCACCCCACGAGGGGGGGAAACACCCTCTCAGCATCCACCCTGTCAAACCCCCTCTCCCCCCCTCAGGATCTTATCTGTCTCAATAAGATCCCCTCTCGTTCTTCTAAACCCCAATGGGTACCGGCCCCCAACCTGCTCAACCTTTCCCCATGAGACAAACCCTCCCCTTCATTCCGGGAATCGGCAGAGCGAACCTTCTCCAAACGGCTCTCAGCGCGAGTGTGTCCCCCTTAAGTAAGGAGACCAGGACTGTCCAGTGATACACTAGGGTCACTGACCCCCGAACCCTCACCCCCATTACCCCAGGTTACGGAGGGAGTCACCATCAGCCTGACCTCCTCCTCTTACTCAGGGCCCAGCCCTCCCCCCGCTACCCTCCGCACCCCCCCCCCCCCAGTCCTCAGGCCGCAGTGAGGTGTATGTGGAGGGGATGGGGGAGGTGGGCTGGAACAGGGCCATGGACCAGCTTTGGCAACCCATCCATGCCAAACAGCGTCCACCCCACTCCCCAGTTGAACGCCCCACCAACATTCTTGCCGGGGCTTGCGTGTGAGGGAGTACCCCAGGCCTGTGGAGGCCCATACTCTCGCGAGGGGTGGGGTGGGTCAAGGCATCCCACGTTCACCTCTCCCCCTTCCCCCCTTGCCCCTTCCCCACCACCCCCCCCCCCCTTCCTGCCTGAACGATACCCCTTCCCCACCATCCATCCATCTCTCTCTGGGAAAGGCGTTCCCAGCCGCGTGGTTTGGCCTTGCTGCCTGTCGGTAGGCGTTCCTCTCACTCACTCGTCCACTCACTCGGGTCTCAGTGGGTGAGGCGTGGCTTAGCACACAGGGTGAGGTCAGGCCTCCCCTTGCCGAACAGCGGGGTCCATTGCGCCCGCGCTCCTGCACACAGGAGATGAAACGGAAACGTGCAAGCTGGGCAGTGCCGGCCAGGAGCTAACTGTTCCGATATACCCGCCGTGTACGCGTGCGTGTACAGGAGCCGCCGAACACCGAGGCATTTATCGCGAGGGGAGGGGGGGGTCGGAGCACGGGAATAACGAAGTCTGGCTGAGGTTGTTACAGGGTTTTGGTGAGACTGTGTCCGGAGCGGAGAGCGCGCTGTGCCGTTTTGGTCTCCCCATTTGAAGGAGGTGGAGGGAGTGAATGTTGGTGGATGGGGTGCCAATCGAGCGGGGCTGCTTTGTCCTGGACTCGCCTCGGAGGCAGAGCCGGGGGGAAGGTTCACTCAATCGGTCCCCGGGGTGAGGGGAGAGTAGGGTCAGGGAGGGGGTTGTCCTGCGCCGAGAGGCTGAGTAAAACCGGGCTCGGATTCTCCGGGAATCGAGGAGAACGAGAGGCGACCTCGTCGGGACCTACGTGGTTCTGAAGTGGGGGGTTCGACAGGGCGGATGTCCAAAGATTGTTCCCTGGCTGGTCCTGGGGAATCTAAAACACAGGATGGGGGGAGGGAGGTGAGGGGCAGAGTCTCGGGAAGAGGGGGCCGGACATTTTGGGGACTGAGATGAAGCGGAATTTCTTCACTCGGAGGGGTTTGTGAATCTTTAGGATTCTCCACCCCAAAGGGTAGCGGACGCTCCATTGTTGAAGAGGCCTGGATGGACAGATTTCCAGACACTCTCGGTGGGGGGGTGGGGGTGTCAAGGGATACGTGGAGCAGGTGGGAACATGGAGTCGAAGCGCACCACCCCCCCAAGATCAGCCACGATCGTATTGAATGGCAGACCAGGCTCGATGGGCCGAATCGCCTGGTGTTCTTGTGTCTCTCACACACACACACACACAGAGGCCAGACCATACCAGATGAGAGGGACTTATTCCCTTTTAGCCACTGATACCGGGATGAACAGTATCCACATGCCTCCCTTTTACTTAGCAGGCTGGGTGTTCCGTGCAATGTGGGTCACACTAGGCAAAATGTACCCTCCAATTTGACAGCCAGGCAGTAAGCACCAGTATCCAGGCTTTGGGCTGACAAGTGGCAAGTATCATTCGTGCCACACAAGTGCCAGGCGATGAACATCCCCAACAAGAGAGAATCTAACCATCGCCCCTTGACGTTCAATGGGCATTACCATCACTATCAACATCCTGGGGGTGACCATTGACCAGAAACTGAACCGGACCAACCATATAAACACTGTGGCTACAAGAGCAGGTCAGAGGCTGGGAATCCTGCGGAGAGTCACTCACCTCCTGACTCCCCCCAAAGCCTGTCCACCATCTACAAGTCAGGAGTGTGATGGGACACTCCCCCTCACTTGCCTGGATGAGTGCGGCTCCCACAACACTCGAGAAGCTCGACACCGTCCAGGACAATTCAGCCCCCGCTCGATCGGCACCCCATCCACAAACATTCACTCCCCCCACCACCGACTCACAGTGGCAGCAGTGTGTGTACCGTCTACAAGATGCACTGCAGCAACTCACCGAGGCTCCTTCGACAGCACCTTCCAAACCCACAACCTCTACCATCTAGAAGGACAAGGGCAGCAGACGCACGGGGAACACCCCCACCTGGAATTTCCCCTCCGAGCCGCACTCGCCATCCCGACTTGGGAATATATCGGCCGTCCCTTCACTGTCGCCGAGTCAAAACCTTGGGAACCCCCTCCCTAACAGCACAGTGGGTGTACCTACACCACAGGGACTGCAGCGGCTCAAGGAGGCGGCTCGCCCACCACCTTCTCAAGGGGGCAATTAGGGGATGGGGCAATAAATGCAGGCCCACCCAGTGGAGCCCACATTCAATGAATGAATTTAAAAATATTGTAGTAGGCTCCCCTGCCTTCAAATATGTTCCAATGGTGGGCGGGGATTGGGTGGGGTGGGGAAGTATTGTCCAGCCCTGTGTGTGTGAGAGAGGCAGAGAGGAGCAGAGGGAGAGAACGAAATAGAGAGAAGAGGGATAGGAGCAATGGTGGCTGCACTATCCCAGAATTCACTGCAGTACAGAAAGCCCTCTATTAAAAACAAAAAAACTGCGGATGCTGGAAATCCAAAACAAAAACAGAATTACCTGGAAAAACTCAGCAGGTCTGGCAGCATCGGCGGAGAAGAAAAGAGTTGACGTTTCGAGTCTTCATGACCCTTCGACAGAACTTGAGTTCGAGTCCAAGAAAGAGTTGAAATATAAGCTGGTTTAAGGTGTGTGTGTGTGTGGGGGGCGGAGAGATAGAGAGAGAGAGAGGTGGGGGGGGGGTGTGGTTGTAGGGACAAACAAGCAGTGATAGAAGCAGATCATCAAAAGACGTCAACGACAATAGTACAATAGAACACATAGGTGTTAAAGTTAAAGTTGGTGATATTATCTAAACGAATGTGCTAATTAAGAATGGATGGTAGGGCACTCAAGGTATAGCTCTAGTGGGGGGGTTTTTTTAAATAATGGAAATAGGTGGGAAAAGGAAAATCTTTATAATTTATTGGAAAAAAAAAGGAAGGGGGAAACAGAAAGGGGGTGGGGATGGGGGAGGGAGCTCACGACCTAAAGTTATTGAATTCAATATTCAGTCCGGAAGGCTGTAAAGTGCCTAGTCGGAAGATGAGGTGTTGTTCCTCCAGTTTGCGTTGGGCTTCACTGGAACAATGCAGCAAGCCAAGGACAGACATGTGGGCAAGAGAGCAGGGTGGAGTGTTAAAATGGCAAGCGACAGGGAGGTTTGGGTCATTCTTGCGGACAGACCGCAGGTGTTCTGCAAAGCAGTCGCCCAGTTTACGTTTGGTCTCTCCAATGTAGAGGAGACTGCATTGGGAGCAACGAATGCAGTAGACTAAGTTGGGGGAAATGCAAGTGAAATGCTGCTTCACTTGAAAGGAGTGTTTGGGTCCTTGGACGGTGAGGAGAGAGGAAGTGAAGGGGCAGGTGTTGCATCTTTTGCGTGGGCATGGGGTGGTGCCATAGGAGGGGGTTGAGGAGTAGGGGGTGATGGACCAGGGTGTCCCGGGATTAAACCTGCCCTAGCCTGCCATCAGCAGCCTGTCCCATTGACACGCCAGCATAAGGCACCGGGAATCATGCCAGATTCAAACAGGTTAACTTATACGATATGTCACATCCCCAGGGCTCTCCACAGACAACGGGAAGCCTACGAAACGCGGCCCTCGGCATAGTACGAGCGAATGGTGCGGCCAATTTACGCACAGCAAGATCCCACCGTCAGCAATGAGGGAGAGGCCAGGTCATTCTCCTTTCGCTGGGCTGGTCGAGGGATTAGATATGGGCCCCGGGGGAGTGGGAGTAGGCGGATAGGGTTGGGGGTTTGGGGGGTGCGTAGGCAGTGTGGGGGAGGAGATCCTTCCCCAAAGGTCCTCTCCCAAAAGCAGCCGTGGGATCTTTTCTGTCCATCCATAAAGGCAGGCGGGGCCCCTGGGTTTAATGGCTCATTCGCCGGGGTGTCACAGCACCTCCAACCATGCAGCACTCCCTCGGTACCGGCACGGCGAGTGTCGGCCATGGGTTAGGGGGCTCGAGTCTCTGGAGTGGGGACTCGAACCCTCGACCTTATAGTAAAAGGGGAGTATGAGATGCCCAGTGCCAAAAGTGGCACTTAAGCTTAGTGCCGATCATCGACCTCAGTGCCGCCACCGTCTGGGATCAGCTCAACCTTGTATTAACGAATGGGCATTTGGTAAGCACAGAACTTGAGTATTGCTGAAAAAATACATCTTTTTGTCGAAGCCTTTCGTCTTGCACTCATCAGGACAATTCTCAAGAATGCCAAACGTAAAGGGAACAACAATTTATACTTCATGGGAAGAGAGTGCCGATTGCTCGGCAGGTGGACTCTGATTGGCGGTGGCGTTGCCATGCAGAATGCACCAGCTTCAGCAAAGCATCTTTTTCCTTAATGACTGGGATGAAGGGACCGACTGTACTGTAGCCAAATGCGCTGACGATACAAAGATAGGCAGGAAAGTAAGATGTGAGGACACGAAGAGTCTGCAAAGGGTTACAGATAGTGAATGGGCCACATTTTGCCAGATGGGGTGTAATGTGGGAAAACGTGATGTTGCCAGCATTGAAATGCAGAACATTACTGAAATGGAGAGAAACTGCAGAACTCTGAGGTACTGAGGGATCTGGGTGTCCTGGTACATGAATCACAAAAAGTCAGAATGCAGGTACAGCGAGTAATGTGGAAGGCACATGGAGTGTTGACCTTTATTGCAAGGGTGGGGTTGGAGTATAAAAGTAGGGAAGTCTTGCTACAACTGGACAGGGCGTTGGCGAGTCTGCAGCCGAAGTACTGCGTTGAGTTCTGGTCTCCTTACTTAAGGAGGGACACACTTGCACTGGAAGCCGTTCAGAGAAGGTTCACTTGGCTGATTCCCAAGGTGAAGGGGGGTTTGTCTTATGGGGAATGGTTGAGCAGGTTAGGCCGGTACCATTGGAGTTTAGAAGAACGAGAGGGGATCTTATTGAGACGGTTAACATCATGAAAGGGGATAGGGGGTTTGACAGGGTGGATGCTGAGAGGATGGTTCCCCCTCATCGGGAGGGGGGAGGAAATCTAGAACGAGGGGGGGCACAGTTTAAAAATAAGGGGGGGTGGGGTCTCCTACTGAAGATGGAGATGAAGAGGAATTTCTTCTCTCGGAGGGGGGGGGTCAGTCTGTGGGATTCTCTCCCCCCCCCCCCGCCCCAGAGAGCAGTGGAGGCCGGGTCACTGAATGTATCCGAGGCCGAGTTAGACAGAGTTTCAATCGATGAGGGGAGTCGAGGGTTATAGGTGGAGGGAGGGACAGGCAGGAAAGTGGAGTTGAGGCCACAATCAGGTCAGCCACGATCTTATCGAATGGGGGGAGGCAGCTTCGAGGGGCCGAATGGCCTACTGCTGCTCCTCATTCTTCTGGTCTTATAGATCTTTGTTGCACGACATTCCATGGCTGAAACTGATCAAGGCTGCATGACCACACATAATTGTCAAGTCTGTTGCTGTTGTCTTGCTGCTTGGCTCCTCCCTCTTTCCTTGTTTTGAACATTCACCAGGATGTGGGCCTCGCTGGGCCGGGCCCAGCATTTATTGCCCTATCCCCCTAATTGCCCCCTCGAGAAGGTGGCAGTGGGTGAGCCGCCTTCTTGAGCCGCTGCAGTCCCTGTGGTGTAGGTACACCCACTGTGCTGTTAGGGAGAGAGCTTCCCCAGGATTTTGGCCCAGCTGAGGAGTTACAAGGGGAACTGAACATTGTGTAGTCACCCTTGTGGGAGTGAAGGTCATGGGTGAAGCAGCTGAAGATGGTTGGGCCGAGGACACTACCCTGAGGAACTCCTGCACTGATGTCCTGGAGCTGAGATGACTGTCCTCCAACAACCACAACCATCTTCCTTTGTGCTGGGTATGACTCCAACCAGCGGAGAGTTTTCCCCCTGATTCCCATTGACTCCAGTTTTGCCAGGGCTCCTTGATGCCACACTCAGCCAAATGCTGCCTTGATGTCAAGGGCAGTCACTCCCACCTCACCTCGGGAGCTCAGCTCTTTTGTCCATGTTTGAACCGAGGCTGTGATGAGGTCAGGAGCTGAGTGGCCCTGGCAGAACCCAAACTGGGCATCAGTGAGCAGGTTATTGCTAAGCAAGTGCCACTTGACAGCACTGTTGATGACCTCTTCCATCACTTTACTGATGATGGAGAGTAGACTGATGGGACGGTAACTGGCCGGGTTGGATTTGTCCTGCTTTTTGTGTACAGGACATACCTGGGCAATTTCTCACATAGCCGGGTAGATGCCAGTGCTGTTGCTGTACGGGAACAGCTTGGCTGGGGGCGTGGCAAGTTCTGGAGCACAAGTCTTCAGTACTATTGCCGGAATATTGTCAGGGCCCATAGCCTTTTCAATATCCAGTGTCTTCAGCCATTTCTTGATATCACATGGAGTGAATCGAACTGGCTGAAAACTGGCATCTGTGATGCTGGGGACCTCCGGAGGAGGCCGAGATGGATCATCCACTCGGCACTTCTGGCTGAAGATTGTAGCGAATGCTTCAGCCTTATCTTTTGCACTGCTGTGCTGGGCTCCTCCATCATTGAGGATGGGGATATTTGTGGAGCCTGCTCCTGCAGTGAGTTGTTTAATTGTCCACCACCATTCACGACTGGATGTGACAGGACTGCAGAGCTTAGATCTGATCCGTTAGTTTTGGGGTTGCTTAGCTCTGTCTATCACTTGCTGCTTATGCTGTTTGGCATGCATGTAGTCCTGTGTTATAGCTTCACCAGGTTGGCAACTCATTTTTAGGTATGCCTGGTGCTGCTCCTGGCATGTCCTCCTGCAATCTTCATTGAACCAGGGTTGATCCCCTGGCTTGATGGTAATGGTAGAGTGGGAGATATGCTGGGCCATGAGGTTACAGATTGTGTTTGAGTTCAATTCTGCTGCTGCTGATGGCCCACAGTGCCTCATGGATGCCCAGTCTTGAGTTGCTGGATCCGTTCGAAGTCTATCCCATTTAGCACGATGGTAGTGCCACGCCACATGGTGGAGACTATCCTCAATGTGAAGGCGAGACTTCATTTCCACAATGACTGTGTGTGGTCACTCCTACCGATACTGTCATGGACAGATGCATCTGCGGCAGGCAGGTTGGTGAGGATGAGGTCAAGTATGTTTCTCCCTCTTGTTGGTTCCCTCACCACATGCCGCAGGCCCAGTCTAGCAGCTATGTCCTTTAGGACTCGGCCAGCTAAGTTAGTAGTGGTGCTACCGAGCCACTCTTGGTGCTGGACATTGAAGTCCCCCACCCAGGGTACATTCTTTCAACCTTCAGTGCCTCCTCCAAGTGATGTTCAACATGGAGGAGCACTGATTCACCAGCTGAGGGAGGGCGGTACGTGGTAACCAGCAGGAGGTTTCCTTGCCCGTGGTTGACCTGATGCCATCAGACTTCATGGGGTCCAGAGTCGATGTTGAGGACTCATGGAGCAACTCCCTCCCGACTGGAAACCAGGAATAGTTATTTTTCTCTTGTATCTAGGGGAACTGGCATCTAGTGTTGTGCTGTGTTTTACTTGTAGCCATGGCGATGACAACAACAAAATTTGCTTGTCAGCAACTCACTACAAGCATCTTGCCTGAGGCAGGGCAGGACAGGGCAGGGTTAGACTAAAAATTCAACCTTATCTCATTGTGGGGCCATTGGGGACAGCAAAGGGGAGAGAGAGAGAGAGAGAGAGAGAGAGAAAGAACAAGACGAGAGAGAGAAAGTACAAGGCAGAGAGAGAAAAAGAGAGAGAAAGTACAAGACAGAGAGAGAGAGAGAGCACGTGACAGAAAGAGAGAGAGAAAACACAAGACAGGGAGAGAGAGAGACAGAGGGAGAAAGAGAAAGTACAAGACAGAGAGATGGAGAGAAAGCACAAGACAGAAATAGAGAGAGAAAACACAAGAGAGGGAGAGAGAGAAAGCACAAGACAGAGATGGAGAGAAAGCACGAGACAGAAAGAGAGAGAGAGAGAAAGCACAAGACAGAGATATGGAGAGAAAGCACGAGACAGAAAGAGAGAGAGAAAGTACAAGACAGGGAGAGAGAGAGAGGGTGAGAGAGAAAGCACATGACAGAGAGATGGAGAGAAAGTATGAGACAGAAAGAGAGAGTGAGAAAGCACGAGACGGAGTGGGAGGGAGAGGGCGAGACAGAAAGCGGTGGTGATAGTGTAGTGGTATTGAATGAATAAAAAAAGAGAGAGGAAGAACAAGTGAGAGATAGAGAGAGTGAGAGAGAAAGAAAGCAGATGACAGGGAGATGTAAAGTGCAAGGTGGAGAGAATGAGAGAAAGAAAGGAGGAGACAGAATGAGAGAGTGAGAGAGAGAAAGGAAGTACAAGACAGAGAGAGAGAGAAAGAAGGTAACACAAAGTGAGCAGAAGACAGAAAGAGATAGGCACAGAGACAAATCATGCAAGACAGAGACAGGGGAGATGGCGAGGCAAAGAGAGAGATAAAGAGTGAGGCAGGGAAATAGGAAATGAATGTGAGGTGAAGGGAAAGGAAGGGACAGCAGGGGAGAAAGAGGGTGTGAGAGTGAGCGAGAGAGAGAGGGTGTGAGAGTGAGCAAGAGAGAGAGGGTGTGAGAGTGAGCGAGAGAGAGAGGGTGTGAGAGTGAGTGAGAGAGAGAGGGTGTGAGAGTGAGCGAGAGAGAGAGGGTGTGAGAGTGAATGAGAGAGAGAGGGTGTGAGAGTGAGCGAGAGAGGGTGTGAGAGTGAGCGAGAGAGAGAGGGTGTGAGAGTGAGCGAGAGAGAGAGGGTGTGAGAGTGAGTGAGAGAGAGAGAGAGTTCGGCAGTGAGTGAGAGAGGCTTCGAGAGTGAGTGAGAGAGGATGTGAGAGTGAGTGAGAGAGAGGGTTTGAGAGTGAGAGAGAGAGGGTGCAACAGACAGTGACGGTGCATGGGAAAGCCAATGCAAGATAGAGGCAGAAATTCAGGGAGCAAAACTGTCTAAATTATCCTCTACAGTTTCCCTCTAAACACTCACAGGGCAGGTACAGCACGGGGTTAGATACAGAGTAAAGGTCCCTCTACACCGTCCCCATCAAACACTCCCAGGACAGGTAGAGCAGCAGGGTTAGATACAGAGAAAAGCTCCCTCTACACTCCCCCCATCAAACACTCGCAGGACAGGTACAGCTCGGGGTTAGATACAGAGTAAATCTCCCTCTACACTGTCTCCATCAAACACTCCCAGGACAGGTACAGCACGGGGTTAGATACAGAGTAAATCTCGTTCTACATGCGGTCACTCAGTGGACTGACTGATAGTGCAATGGAATGGGCAAAGTCTCTGTTGTGTCGGGCTGCGCGCTCTGCTGGACAGACATCGGCCCTCGTCCCCCCCACCCACCACCCCCACCCCCGCGTGTCCCCTGCTGACACCTTGAACATGTCCACAGCCCATGGGCTTCAAAGCGCCGACTGGAGGCAGCGCACGGTTTGCACACAGCAAGATCCCATGAGCAGCGCTGAGGTGAACGAGCCGGCTAATTGTTTGGCGGGGCGTTGGTTAGTCACAATGAGCACAAGCGCGGGGGGTGTGGGGGTGGGGGGGGGGTGGGGTGTACAGGGCGCGGGTGGGATGGTGGGGCAAGAGTAGACCCTTCGGCCCATCGAGCCACGCCAAACCCTCCGAGTGAAGAAATTCCTCCTCGTCTCGGTCGATCCCCAAAATGTCCGGCCCCCTCATCCCGAGACTCTGCCCATCACCACCCACCCACAACCCCCCCACCACCACCACCCCCCCCCCCCCCATTCCCGGGTGTTTTAGATTCCCCGGGACCAGCCGGGGAACGATGTCTGGGCGTCCGCCCTCTCGAACCCCCGCCCTCCCACCTCAGAACCGCGCGGGTCCCAACGAGGTCGCCTCTCGTTCTCCTCGATTCCCGGAGAATCCGAGCCCGGTTTTACTCAGCCTCTCAGCGCAGGACAACCCACCCCCTCCACTCCCCACCTCCTCCACTACCCCCTGCCTCCCACCCCTCACCCTGATGACCCATTGACCCATTGAATGAACCTTCCCACCGCTCCGACCCCTCCCTTCAAACGCGGAGGCCAAACCGGCTCGGCGCGCTCCGCTCCGGAATGCTGTCTGGCGGGGGGACCCTGGAATCGTGGGCAGGCGGGGGAGAATGGGGACCAAGCAGGGGGCCTCGAGCTTACCGCCTAGTCCGACTGACCCCCACCCACCCGCCACCCCCCTCCCACCCCACAACACCGGCGGCGGTGCCGCAGACCCTCAGGGCGAAGCCCGGGGTTGTGGGGGGGGGGGGTGTTGTTGGTGGGGGGGGGAACGTCGGCCTGGGTGGTCAAGACCCCCAGGCCGGGCATCGAAGCCTGCGGCCCCCACCTTGACACAGAGCCAAGAGCCCACCCCACCCGAATTGAGGCAATTGAGCCGACCCAATAGGTCAACCCGGCACTTGCGGCCGAAGCACAGACCCCCCCCCCAGGGTTCTCTGCCGCCGGGGCCGTGCTCGTGCCGGTGCACGGTTTTACGGGCTGTGGGCACTGGTGGGGAGGAGGGGTGGGGGGAGCGGGTACCTGACACCCAGCGCCAGCCCAGAGTCACCGTGATCGGCGGTGACAGGGAGCGTGACAGGCAAAGGAGAGGAGACGAGAGAGCGCGAGAGACCAGCGACAATTAGAGAACGACACACACAAACCACCACGGTGGTGGGGGGGTGGGGGGGTGGGGGGGGGGGGGTAGGTGGAGAGCGAAAGCAGGCAACAGGCAAAGGAATGGCAACACAGGTAGGAGAAAGTGATCAGGGTCAGCCGTCAGTGTACAGATATCTCCCTGAGAGAGAGTGGGGACTGAGAGACACAGTCAGTGTACAGATATCTCCCTGAGAGAGAGAGGGACTGAGAGACACCAGTCAGTGTACAGATATCTCCCTGAGAGAGAGTGGGGACTGAGAGACACAGTCAGTGTACAGATATCTCCCTGAGAGAGAGGGGACTGAGAGACACCAGTCAGTGTACAGATATCTCCCTGAGATAGAGGGGACTGAGAGACACCAGTCAGTGTACAGATATCTCCCTGAGAGAGGAGGACTGAGAGACACCAGTCAGTATATAGATATCTCCATGAGAGAGAGGGGACTGAGAGACACTGGTCAGTGTACAGATATCTCCCTGAGAGAGGGGACTGAGAGACACCAGTCAGTGTACAGATATCTCCCTGAGAGAGACGAGACTGAGAGACACCAGTCAGTGTACAGATATCTCCCTGAGGGAGAGGGGACTGAGAGACACCAGTCAGTGTACAGATATCTCCCTGAGAGAGAGGGGACTGAGAGACACCAGTCAGTGTACAGATATCTCCCTGAGAGGGGGACTGAGAGACACCAGTCAGTGTACAGATATCTCCCTGAGAGAGAGGGGACTGAGAGACACCAGTCAGTGTACAGATATCTCCCTGAGAGAGAGGGGACTGAGAGACACCGGTCAGTGTACAGATATCTCCCTGAGAGAGAGGGGACTGAGAGACACCAGTCAGTGTACAGATATCTCCCTGAGAGAGAGGGGACTGAGAGACACCGGTCAGTGTACAGATATCTCCCTGAGAGTGAGGGGACTGAGAGACACCAGTCAGTGTACAGATATCTCCCTGAGGGAGAGGGGACCAAGAGATACCAGTCAGTGTACAGATATCTCGATGAGAGAGAGGGGACTAAGAGACACCAGTCAGTGTACAGATATCTCCCTGAGAGAGAGGGGGGACTGAGAGACACCAGTGAGTGTACAGATATCTCCCTGAGGGAGAGAGGGGACTGAGAGACACAAGTCAGTGTACAGATATCTCCCTGAGAGAGAGAGGGACTGAGAGACACCAGTCAGTGTACAGATATCTCCCTGAGAGAGAGGGGATTGAGAGACACCAGTCAGTGTACAGATATCTCCCTGAGAGAGAGAGGGAGACCAAGAGGCACCAGTCAGTGTACAGATATCTCCCTGTGAGAGAGGGGGCTGTGAGACACCAGTCAGTATACAGATATCTCCCTGTGAGAGAGGGGGCTGAGAGACACCAGTCAGGGTACAGATATCTCCCTGAGGGAGAGAGAGGGGACTGAGAGACACCAGTCAGTGTACAGATATCTCCCTGAGAGAGAGGGGACTGAGATACACCAGTCAGTGTATAGATATCTCCCTGAGTGATTGGAACACACACACGCATAATGCACACAAACATGCATAACACACACACATGCAGTACACATATGTACATAAAGAACACACATATGCATAACACATTAATTACATGATACACACAGGTGCATGACATACACACACACAAACGTGCATAACACACATATACTACACATGAGCTACATACACGTGCACCACACACACCCACGATTGTGTTACACACACAATCGATTGTAACATATATACACATACATTACACACAAACACGCACATGTACAGTACAGACATGCACACACTTGTACTGCACACGCATGTATGTTCGCACCCACACACATGTGCACTGCTGCACACCACACACATGTCCACACCAACATATGTGCACACAACACAGACACACTCATGTGCATAACACACACACAGACATGTGCATAACACACACACACACACACAGAGATGCATGCATAACACACAAACAAACACAGACGCATGCATAGCACACAAATGCATGCATAACACACGAACAGACACGTGCATAATACACAAATACAAGTTCATAACATACACACACACATGTGCGTAACACACACAATCGAATGTATCATATATACACATACATTACACACAAACATGCACATGTACAGTACAGACATGTGTACAACATACATACATGCATAACTCACACACATGTGCATAGCTCACACATATGCATTACAGACACGTGCATTACACACACACGTGTATCACACACACACACACATGCATCACACACACATGCATCACACACACACATGCATCACACACACATGCATGCACACACATACGTGCATACACACATTTATGTGCATGCACACACATACGTGCATGCACACACATATGTGCATACACACATTTATGTGCATGCACACACATACGTGCATGCACACACATATGTGCATACACACACATACATGTTTATAATATAGATGGGTCACACAGACACAGCCAGACCCAGTGTGAGAGGGCTGAAGTGACTAAGTGACTGCATTAGGCAAGATGCTGGCAGTCAGACAGAGAGGGCAGAGGTGAAGGAAAAAACAAGGAGAGAAGCAGGGAGATAAATCATTTAAGTGACAGAGAGAGAGACATATGCATAATGATAGAGGCAGAGAAACGGCATGAGACACAGAGACAGAATGAGACAGAGAGAGAGGGGCAGAATGAGACACAGAGAGGCAGGGAATGACTTAGAGAGACAGAGAGAGATAGGGAGTGACCTAGGGAGACAGACAGAGGCACAGAGAGAGACGGGGTGAGATACAGAGAGAGAGGGAATGAAACAGAGAGAGACAGAAAGGCAGGGAGAGACAGAGACACAGAGAGAGACAGAATGACACAGAAAGACAGGGAGAGAGAGAGACAGAATGAGACAGAAAGACAGGGAGAGACAGAATGAGATAGAGATACAATTAAAAAGGAAGGGAGAGGAATGAATGAAAGCTAAGGAGAGTCAGCATTCACTGCTGCCTCCACATCACGTTTCACGGCTCTGTACCTACTTGCACAGCTCCAGCGAATCCCAATCCTCTCAGTCAGCCTCTCTCGCCTGGAATAAATGCCAGCACCCGGTGCTGTGGATTTGGAACTGGTTTAAAATGATCCCTTGTTGACTGAGGAGGAGGGGAACGAGGCTGATAGTGTCAAGCACTGAGCTCATACTGAGGAAGCAGCAGCTGGCTGGGAGGGACTGTGAGGGAGGGGTCCTGGTCTCTCATCATGTCACACATAACAGAGGCTGCGCCTGGATGGATGGCATTATCAGTTCAATAGACGGGGATATTCCTGAGTGATGCTATCGAGCAGGAGTCTCCCTCTCTGCCCTCACCACCCAAACCAGCCCCACCCCCACTTCACCCCACCCCACCTCACCCCCATCCCCACCCGCTGGGTCCCTCAAGGCTGTGTTTATTTGATGAGACAAGCAAAGCGGTCTGATTCCCGTTCTGGAAGGTTCTTGCATTTTCACCAGGGCACCTGAGAGATGGAGAGTGACATAGTGATAGACAGAGCACAACAGGAAGGAAGCAAGAGAGGCAGAGGTAGCGAGAGAGACGGAGATGGAGAGGGAGACAGAGACAGATAGAGAGAGATGGAGAGTGAGACAGAGACAGAGAGAGACAGAGAGGGAGAGAGATAGATAGAAAGAGACAGAAAGGGTAAGACGGAGACAGAGTGAAACAGAGAGCCAGAGACAGAGAAATAGAGGGGGAATGAGAGAACCAGAGTGAGAAAGACACAGGGAGAGACAGAGAGGGAGAGAGATAGATAGAAAGAGAGAGAGGGCAGGATTGAGGCAGAGTGAAACAGAGAGCGAGAGACAGAGTGAAACAGAGAGCAAGGGACAGAGAGAGAGAGAGAGAGGCAGAGAGAGAGAGAGAGACAGAGAGAAACAGAGCAAGACAGGCAGAGAGAGAGACGGAGAGGGAATGAGAGAAAGAGAGCGAGAAAGACAGAGAGGGAGAGACAGAGAGGGAGAGAGATAGATAGAAAGAGAGAGAGGGCGGGATTGAGGCAGAGTGAAACAGAGAGCGAGAGGCAGAGAGAGAGAGAGACAGGCAGAGAGAGAGAGAGACAGAGAGAAACAGAGCAAGACAGGGAGAGAGAGAGATGGAAAGGGAATGAGAGAAAGAGAGCGAGAAAGACAGAGAGGGAGAGACAGTGAGGGAGAGACAGAGAGAGAACTGAAAGATAGAGAGCAAGACAGAGTGAGTGACAGAGCAGGAGAGAGAAAGAGAGAGAGGGATGGAGAGAAAGAAAGGGAGAGAGATATAGTTGGACAGAGGGAGAGGGGAGAGGCAGACAAAAAACAGAGAGGCCGAGAAAGAGGGAGACAGAGGGGATAAGAGAGAGAGAGAGAGAGACTGAGAGAGAAAGACAGAGATATAGTCAGACATTGAGGGAGAGCTGGGTATGGAGGCAGTCAGGGGTTAGGGCGGAGGGAGGGCTCTTGCCCAGGCTGTGAGTGCCCTGTGATACCCAAGTGGCCTCCTGAGGCCCATCAGCCTGTTCTTCAAGTGGGCCAAATCTTTTACCCGTCCAACACCTGGACGAGGGTCTGGGGCCAGAACCCCCCCCACCCTGCCCCAGGATGGACTGCCCCCTCCCCTATCATAGTGGGGGGAGGGGGCTATGAGGTCCCACCGCTCCCCGGACCCTCCCTCAAAATGGAAGCGCCCCCCCACCACCCACCCTCCCCCCCCAACCCCGATCCCACCTCACGCCGGCCATTAAAATAAAACCCTCGCAACTCCAAAGGGCCTTTTGTCAGGCCTCCCCCCTTCACGAGCTCACCTCTAAGCAGAGCAGCCCCTCCTCTGTCTATCTCCCCCCGCCCCCTCCCCCCCACTCCCTGTAACTGAGGGGTGAGCCGGGGGCGGGGGGGGGTGGGTGGGGTGGTGGTGGGGGGGGCGGGGGTGGTGGGAGTGGTCTCTGCCACTATGGGGGTAATCTGTTCTCACCACCGCCCCCCCCCCCCCCCACCCCCCACCTTCCTCCCTCCACCAGCCACCTCCAACGCTGTGGACTGTGCCATGTTTGAGAAATAACGTCAAGGGCCGTCATTTCCAGGCCTAGGTTAAGAAACGGCAGCCAATTCCGTCGGGAGTGCAACCACTTGGAGGCATTGGGGACGCACTCAGCAGCAGCCGCACACAGGGTCTTAATGGGATTAACCTCGCCTCCCTGCTCGACGAGAGAGAGAGAGAGAGAGAGAGGGACGGACTGGCTGATTTTACTTCACTTTCGAAGGTCTGCTGCAGTAGGTGGGAACGCCCGAGTTAGGAGGCAGGATTAGGCCCCCTCCGGCCTGCTCTGCCATTCAATAAGATGGCGGCTGATCTGACTGTCACCTCCACCCCACATTCCCGCCAATCTCCCCGATAACCTTTCACCCCACCCCCCCATTGCTTATCGATAATCTATCTCGCTCCGCCTTAAAAATATTCCGAGACTCCTCTCCCACCGCCTTTCGAGGAAGAGATTTCCAAAGACTCGCCACCCTCTGAGAGAAAAAATTTCTCCTCGTCTCCGTCCTAAATGGGCGACCCCCTTATTTTTATACCATGACCCCCCTTCCCCCCACCACCCTCGTTCCAGATTCTCCCACAAGAGGAAACACCCTCCCCATATCCATCCTGTCAAGACCCCCACAGGATCTTAAAGGTTTCAATCCAATCACCTCTCACTCTTCTAAACTCCAGCGGATACAAGCCCGGCCTGTCCAACCTTCCCACTTAAGACAGGCTGCCCATCCCTGGTGTGAGTCTGGTAAACCTTCTCTGAACTGTTTCCAACACATTTACATCCTTCGTTAAACAATGAGACCAGTGCTGTACACAGTGCTCCAGATGTGGTCTCACCGGTGCCCTATGCAACTAAAGCTTAACCTCCCTACTTATATGTTCCATTCCCCTCGCCATAAACACCAACATTTCATTTGCCTTCCTAATCACTAGTTGTACCTGTATACTAACCTTACCTGATTCTTGTACGGAGAGATGGTGGTGTGGTTGTAACAGCTAGTAATCCAGAGGCCCCAGGCCAATGGACATAGGTTCAAATCCCACCTATGGCAGCCGGTGGAATCTAAACTCAATTCAGACTCATCGATGGTGACCGTAAAACCCCGTCTGGTTCGCTCATGTTCCTCTTTACCCGGTCTGGCCTACGTGTGACTCCAGGCCCCTTCCCCCCAACCGCCACCACCCCCCCACCTGCACCCCCACCTCCCCCGGCCCCCAACACAGCGATTATGGTTGACTCTTAACTGCCCCCTTCTGAAATGGTTGAGCCAGCCACTCAGGTCTCAAGGGGCAATTAGGGATGGGCAACAAACGCTGGCCTTGTCGATGATGCCAGCGTCGCATGAAGAGGAACGCCCAGATCCCTCCGCACCTCAGAGCTCTGCAGCCTCTCTCTCTATTTGGACGGTACTCTGCTCTTCTGGTCTCTCTGTCAAAGTGAGCGACAGTTCCCCGCATTATATTCCACCCGCCAAAGTTTTGCCCACTCGCTTAAGCTGCCTATGTCCCTTCGCAGGCTCCTTATGCCCTCTTCACCACTTACTTGCTTTCCTATCTTGGCATATTGTGTGTATGCCGCTACCACGGTGCACACCGGTGGCAGGGGAGGCGGATGTTCAAAGCCTTGGGTGGGGTGTTGGCCAAGCGGGGCTGCTTCGGTCCCGTTTGGCGTCGAGCTCCTCGAGCGCTGGTGGAGCTGCACTCACCCCTGGCGTCCCGTCACACCCCATGTCGTATTCCAGAAAGCGAGACCAGGATTTTCCAGCCCTGCCGTGGCGGGATTCTCCAGCGGGGTTGGGGATGGGGTTGGGGGAGGGATGTGGCGGGCCAGCCTAAAGCCCTCTGACTTTCGGTGGGAGTGGACAATCCCGAGAGTGGGCGGGTCGGGCTGGAAAACCTCACCCCTTCCCCCCGCAGCTGGCGAGGGAGAGAACTAGAGTCAAACTTTACCTGCTTTTTTGAGCATTTATTCACAGAGTTAGACACTACAAGCATGCGCCTCCGAACCCAACAGCCATAGTTTTAGTCTCTGTTTATTTGTAGGGGCACGTGTGAGTTTCCAGTTAATGCTTACCACCTACTCATAATTAAATACAATTAATACACAACTAGCAAATCCCCTTCTCTCTCTTTAAATAGAGTTTATTTTTAGAACAAAAATTTCAAAACAAATTAAATCAAAAACTTCCATATTCTGCACATCTGGAACCCCTAACAATTTCTTTGCACATGTGATCTGTCTTTTTTTTAAACAACCAGCTGATCGATGACTTGCCATTCCCCTATTTAAGAGATACCCTTTCTTTCCAGCATTCCCTTCAATGCAGCCAACATCACTTCACAACCTGCTCTCCCTCGCAGTTTTCTGAATCTGTAGATTATCCCACAATGAATGATTACGTGCGTAACGTTCAGTGGATGTACCCCTTCCAGTATGCCGATTGTGCAGAATCTTACATAAAATCTTTGACAAATAGGTACCCATTTTCTCCCTCTCTGCGAGAGCTGGTGTTTCAGCAGCCAAAGTACTTTTCACAACCCTTTTCATTTTCATAGCTCCCATTGCTGGAGGAAAACGTTTCCCGTTTTCATCTGTAAGGAATGTTATGAGCCCAACGGCACAAGAATACACATCTGGAAAAATAGCATGTGAAGAATTGCAACAAAAAAAAAACTAGTTTCATGTTATTAGTGTCACTTAAGGATGGGAATTTAAGTACGAATTTATTCAGATGTCCTATTCATATGGCTGAAAAGAGAGACTTGTTACTGAAGTTTTTCATCTTGCACTCATCAGGACAAACGCAAGAATGCCAAATATCAAACGACTACAGCAATTGATACATCAGGAGAAATAAGTTCAATTTGCCCTGAGAACATTATCGACCTGAGGGTGCGCACATGCAACTTCTCTCCACCGCTTGCTGGTGAATAGCTCAATCGTGAGTGGGAGAGAGCATCGGTGAGAGTTGTCGGGGAATGACAGGGAGTGCCCGTGAGTGTGAGGGGGAGTGAGAGAGTGTGTCTGTGAGCACGTGGGAGAGTGAGAGAATGTGTCTGTGAGTGTGTGGGGGAGTGAGATCGTGTGTCTGTGAGTGTGAGGGGGAGTGAGAGATTGTGTCTGTGAGTGTGATGGGGAGTGAGAGAGTGTGTCTGTGAGTGTGTGGGGGAGTGAGAGTGTGTGTCTGTGACTGTGTGGGGGAGTGAGTGTGTCTGTGAGTGTGAGGGGGAGTGAGAGAGTGTGCCCGTGAGTGTGTGAGGGGGAGTGAGAGAGTGTGTCTGTGAGAATGTGGGGGAGTGAGAGTGTGTGTCTGTGAGTGTGTGGGGGAGTGAGAGAGTGTGCCTGTGAGTGTGAGGGGGAGTGAGAGAGTGTGTCTGTGAGTGTGAGGGGGAGTGAGAGTGTGTGTCTGTGAGAATGAGGGGGAGTGAGAGTGTGTGTCTGTGACTGTGTGGGGAGTGAGAGAGTGTGTCTGTGAGTACGTTGGGGAGTGAGATTGTGTGTCTGTGAGTGTGTGGGGGAGTGAGAGTGTGTGTCTGTGACTGTGTGGGGGAGTGAGTGTGTCTGTGAGTGTGAGGGGGAGTGAGAGAGTGTGCCCGTGAGTGTGTGAGGGGGAGTGAGAGAGTGTGTCTGTGAGAATGTGGGGGAGTGAGAGTGTGTGTCTGTGAGTGTGTGGGGGAGTGAGAGTGTGTGCCTGTGAGTGTGAGGGGGAGTGAGAGAGTGTGTCTGTGAGTGTGAGGGGGAGTGGGAGTGTGTGTCTGTGAGAATGAGGGGGAGTGAGAGTGTGTGTCTGTGACTGTGTGGGGAGTGAGAGAGTGTGTCTGTGAGTGTGAGGAGGAGTGAGAGTGTGTACCTGTGAATGTGAGTGGGAGTGAGAGAGTGTGTCTGTGAGTGTGAGGGGGAGTGAGAGACTGTGTCTGTGAGTGTGATGGGGAGTGAGAGAGTGTGTCTGTGAGTGTGTGGGGAAGTGAGATCATGTGTCTGTGAGTGTGAGGGGGAGTGAGAGACTGTGTCTGTGAGTGTGATGGGGAGTGAGAGAGTGTGTCTGTGAGTGTGTGGGGGAGTGAGATCGTGTGTCTGTGAGTGTGAGGGGGAGTGAGAGGGTGTGTCTGTGAGTACGTGGGGGAGTGAGATTATGTGTCTGTGAGTGTGTGGGGGAGTGAGAGTGTGTGTCTGTGAGTGTGTTGGGGAGTGAGAGAGTGTGCCTGTGAGTGTGAGGGGGAGTGAGAGAGTGTGTCTGTGAGTGTGAGGGGGAGTGAGAGTGTGTGTCTGTGAGAATGTGGGGGAGTGAGAGTGTGTGTCTGTGAGTGTGTGGGGGAGTGAGTGTGTCTGTGAGTGTGAGGGGGAGTGAGAGAGTGTGCCCGTGAGTGTGTGAGGGGGAGTGAGAGAGTGTGTCTGTGAGAATGTGGGGGAGTGAGAGTGTGTGTCTGTGAGTGTGTGGGGAAGTGAGATCATGTGTCTGTGAGTGCGAGGGGGAGTGAGAGACTGTGTCTGTGAGTGTGATGGGGAGTGAGAGAGTGTGTCTGTGAGTGTGTGGGGGAGTGAGAGAGTGTGTCTGTGAGTGTGAGGGGGAGTGAGAGTGTGTGTCTGTGAGTGTGAGGGGGAGTGAGAGAGTGTGTCTGTGAGTGTGAGGGGCAGTGAGAGAGTGTGCTGTGAGTGTGAGGGGGAGTGAGACAGTGTGTCTGTGAGTGTGAGGGGAGTGAAACCGTGTGTCTGTGAGTCTGAGGAGAATGAGAGAGTGTGCCCATGAGTGTGAGGGGGAGTGAGAGACTGTGTCTGTGAGTGTGATGGGGAGTGAGAGAGTGTGTCTGTGAGTGTGTGGGGGAGTGAGAGAGTGTGTCTGTGAGTGTGAGGGGGAGTGAGAGGGTGTGTCTGTGAGTACGTGGGGGAGTGAGATTGTGTGTCTGTGAGTGTGAGGGGGAGTGAGAGAGTGTGTCTGTGAGTGTGAGGGGAGTGAGAGTATGTGTCTGTGAGAATGTGGGGGAGTGAGAGAGTGTGTCTGTGAGTGTGTGGGGGAGTGAGAGAGAGTGTCTGTGAGTGTGTGGGGAGTGAGAGAGTGTGTCTGTGAGTGTGAGGAGGAGTGAGAGTGTGTGCCCGTGAGTGCATGGGGGAGTGAGAGAGTGTGCTGTGAGTGACGGGGGAGTGAGAGAGTGTGCCCATGATTGTGAGGGGGAGTGAGAGAGTGCACCCGTGAGTGTGTGGGGGAGTGAGAGATTGTGCCCGTGAGTGTGAGGGGGAGTGAGAGAGTGTGCTTTGAGTGTGAGGGGAGTGAAAGAATGTGCCTATGAGTGTGAGGGGGAGTGAGAGAGTGTGCCCGTGAGTGTGTGAGGGGGAGTGAGAGAGTGTGTCTGTGAGAATCTGGGGGAGTAAGAGTGTGTCTGTGAGTGTGAGGGGGAGTGAGAGTGTGTGTCTGTGAGAATGTGGGGGAGTGAGAGTGTGAGTCTGTGAGTGTGTGGGGGAGTGAGAGAGTGTGTCTGTGAGTATGTGGGGAGTGAGAGAGTGTGTCTGTGAGTGTGAGGGGGAATGAGAGTGTGTATCTGTGAGTGTGAGGGGCAGTGAGAGACTGTGCCCATGAGTGTGAGCGGGAGTGAAAGAGTGTGTCTGTGAGTGTGAGGGGAGTGAGAGCGTGTGCTGTGAGTGTGAGGGGGTGTGAGAGAGTGTGCCTGTGAGTGTGAGGGGAGTGAAACTGTGTGTCTGTGAGTCTGAGGAGAGTGAGAGAGTGTGCCCATGAGTGTGAGGGGGAGTGAGAGAGTGTGCTGTGAGTGTGAGGAGCAGTGAGGGAGTGTGCCCATGAGTGTGAGGGGGAGGGAGAGAGTGTGCTGTGAGTGTGAGGGGGAGGGAGAGAGTGTGCCCGTGAGTGTGTGGGGGAGTGAGAGAGTGTGTCTGTGAGTGTGAGGGGGAGTGAGAGAGTGTGTCTGTGAGTGTGAGGGGGAGTGAGAGAGTGTGTCTGTGAGTGTGAGGTGGAGTGAGAGAGTGTGTCTGTGAGTGTGAGGGGGAGTGAGAGAGTGTGCCCATGAGTGTGTGGGGGAGTGAGAGAGTGTGTCTGTGAGTGTGAGGTGGAGTGAGAGAGTGTGTCTGTGAGTGTGAGGGGGAGTGAGAGAGTGTGTCTGTGAGAACGTGGGGGAGTGAGAGTGTGTGTCTGTGAGTGTGAGGGGGAGTGAGAGAGTGTGTCTGTGAGAACGTGGGGGAGTGAGAGTGTGTGTCTGTGTGTGACAGGGGGAGTGAGAGAGTGTGTCCATGATTGTCAGGGGAAGAGACAGAGTGTGCCCGTGAGTGTGTGGGGGAGTGAGAGAGTGCGTCTGTCAGTGTTTGGGGGAGTGAGAGATTGTGCCCGTGAGTGTGAGGGGGAGTGACAGAGTGTGCCCTTGCGTTTGAGGGGGAGTGAGAGCGTGTCTTTGTGAGTATGAGGGGGAGTGAGAGTTTGTGTCTGTGAGTGTCGGGGGAGCGGGAGAATGTGTCTGTGAGTGTGTGGGGCAGTGAGATAGTGTGTCTGTGATTGTGAGTGGGAGTGAGAGAGTGTGTCTGTGAGTGTGAGGGGAGTGAGAGAGTGTGTCTGTGAGTCTGAGGAGAGTGAGAGAGTGTGCCCATGAGCGTGAGGGAGAGTGAGAGAGTGTGCTGTGAGTGTGAGGAGGAGTGAGGGCGCATGCCCATGAGTGTGAGGGGGAGTGAGAGAGTGTGCTGTGAGTGAGAGGAGGAGTGAGGGCGTGTGCCCATGAGTGTGAAGGGGAGTGAGAGAGTGCGCTTTGAGTGTGAGGAGGAGTGAGGGAGTGTGCCCATGAGTGTGAGGGGGAGGGAGAGAGTGTGCTGTGAGTGTGAGGGGGAGGGAGAGGGTGTGCCCGTGAGTGTGTGGGGGAGTGAGAGAGTGTGTCTGTGAGTGTGAGGGGGAGTGAGAGAGTGTGTCTGTGAGTGTGAGGTGGAGTGAGAGAGTGTGTCTGTGAGTGTGAGGGGGAGTGAGAGAGTGTGTCTGTGAGAATGTGGGGGAGTGAGAGTGTGTGTCTGTGAGTGTGAGAGGGAGTGAGAGAGTATGTCTCTGAGTGTGAGGGGGAGTGAGAGATTGTGTCTGTGAGTGTGTGGGGGAGTGAGAGAGTGTGTCTGTGAGTGTGAGGTGGAGTGAGAGAGTGTGTCTGTGAGTGTGAGGGGGAGTGTGAGAGTGTGTCTGTGAGAACGTGGGGGAGTGTGAGTGTGTGTCTGTGAGTGTGAGAGGGATTGAGAGAGTATGTCTCTGAGTGTGAGGGGGAGTGAGAGATTGTGTCTGTGAGTGTGTGGGGTGTGAGAGAGTGTGTCTGTGAGTGTGTGGGGGAGTGAGAGAGTGTGTCTGTGAGTGTGTGGGGAGTGAGAGAGTGTGTCTGTGAGTGTGTGGGGGAGTGAGAGAGTATGTCTGTGAGTGATGGGGCAGTGAGAGAGTGTGCCCGTGAATGTGAGTGGGAGTGAAATAGTGTGCCCGTGAGTTTGAGGGGGAGTGAGAACGTGTCTCTGTGAGTGGGAGGGAGAGTGAGAGAGTTTGTTTGTGATTGTGAGTGGGAGTGAGAGAGTGTGCCCGTGAGTGTGAGGGGGAGGGAGAATATGTCTCTCTGACTGAGAGGGGGCGTGAGAGAGTGTGCCCGTGAATGTGAGGGGGAGTGACATAGTGTGACCGTGAGTTTGAGGGGGAGTGAGAACGTGTCTCTGTGAGTGGGAGGGAGAGTGAGAGAGTGTGTTTGTGATTGTGAGGGGAGTGAGAGTGTGTGTCTGTGAGTCTGAGGAGAGTGAGAGAGTGTGTCTGTGAGTGTGAGGGGGAGTGAGAGTGTGTGCCTGTGAGTGTGTGGGGGAGTGAGAGAGTATGTCTCTGAGTGTGAGGGCGAGTGAGAGATTGTGTCTGTGAGTGTGTGGGGGAGTGAGAGAGTGTGTCTGTGAGTGTGTGCGGGAGTGAGAGAGTGTGTCTGTGAGTGTGTGGGGAGTGGGAGAGTGTGTCTGTGAGTGTGAGGGGGAGTAAGAGTGTGTGCCCGTGTGTGAGTGGGAGTGAGAGAGTGTGTCCATGAGTGTCAGGGGAAGAGACAGAGTGTGCCCGTAAGTGTGTGGGGGAGTGAGAGACTGCGTCTGTGAGTGTGTGGGGGAGTGAGAGATTGTGCCCGTGAGTATGAGAGGGTGTGAGAATGTGTCTCTGTGAGTGAGAGGGGGTGTGAGAGAGTGTGCCCGTGAGTGTGAGGGGGAGTGACAGAGTGTGCCCATGCGTTTGAGGGGGAGTGAGAGCGTGTCTCTGTGAGTATGAGGGGGAGTGAGAGTGTGTGTCTGTGAGTGTCGGGGGAGCGGGAGAGTGTGTCTGTGAGTGTGTGGGGCAGTGAGAGAGTGTGTCTGTGATTGTGAGTGGGAGTGAGAGAGTGTGTCTGTGAGTGTGATGGGAGTTAGAGAGTGTGTCTGTGAGTCTGAGGAGAGTGAGAGAGTGTGCCCATGAGCGTGAGGGGGAGTGAGAGAGTGTGCTGTGAGTGTGAGGAGGAGTGAGGGCGTATGCCCATGAGTGTGAGGGGGAGTGAGAGAGTGTGCTTTGAGTGTGAGGGGAGTGAGAGAGTGTGCCCATGAGAGTGAGGGGAAGGGAGAGAGTGTGCTCTGAGCGTGAGGGGGAGTGAGAGATTGTGTCTGTGAGTGTGAGGGGGACTGAGAGATTGTGTCTGTGAGTGTGAGGGGGACTGAGATAGTTTGTCAGTGAGAGTGAGCGGGAGTGCGACAGTGTGTCTGTGAGTGTGAGCGTGAGTGAGAGAGTGTGTCCGTGAATGTGAGGGGGAGTGACATAGTGTGCCCGTGAGTTTGAGGGGGAGTGAGAACGTGTCTCTGTGAGTGGGAGGGAGTGTGAGAGAGTGTGTTTGTGATTGTGAGGGGAGTGAGAGTGTGTGTCTGTGAGTCTGAGGAGAGTGAGAGAGTGTGTCTGTGAGTGTGAGGGGGAGTGTGAGAGTGTGCTGTGAGTGTGAGGAGGAGTGAGAGAGTGTGCCCGTGAGTGTGAGGGGGAGTGGGAGAGTGTGCTTTGAGTGTGAGGGGAATGAGAGAGTGTGCCCATGAGTGTGAGGGGGAGTGAGAGAGTGTGTCTGTGAGTGTGAGGGGGAATAAGAGATTTTGTCTGTGAGTATGAGGGGGACTGAGAGAGTGTGCCCATGAGTGTGAGGGAGAGTGAGAGAGTGTGCCTGTGAGTGTGAGGGGAGTGAAACCGTGTGTCTGTGAGTCTGAGGAGAGTGAGAGAGTGTGCCCATGAGTGTGAGGGGAATGAGAGAGTGTGCCCATGAGTGTGAGGGGCAGGGAGAGAGTGTGCTGTGAGTGTGATGGGAAGTGAGAGAGTGTGCCCGTGAGTGTGTGGGGGAGTGAGAGAGTGTGTCTGTGAGTGTGAGGGGAGTGAGAGAGTGTGCCCATGAGTGTGAGTGGGAGTGAGAGAGTGTGTCTGTGAGTGTGAGGGGGAGTGAGAGAGTGTGTCTGTGTGTCTGAGGAGAGTGAGAGTGTGTGCCCATGAGTGTGAGGGGGAGTGAGAGTGTGCCTGTGAGTGTGAGTGGAGTGAAAACATGTGTCTGTGAGTCTGAGGAGAGTGAGAGAGTGTGCCCATGAGTGTCAGGGGGAGTGAGAGAGTGTGCTGTGAGTGTGAGGAGGAGTGAGAGAGTGTGCCCATGAGTGTGAGGTGGAGGGAGAGAGTGTGCTGTGAGTGTGAGGGGGAGTGAGAGAGTGTGCCCAATGAGTGTGTGGGGGAGTGAGAGAGTGTGTCTGTGAGTGTGAGGGGGAGTGAGTGAGGGTGTCTGTGAGAGATAGGGGGAGCGAGAGAGTGTGTCTGTGAGTGTGAGGTGTAGTGAGAGAGTGTGTCTGCGAGTGTGTCTGGGAGTGAGAGAGTGTGTCTGTGAGATGTGAGGGAGTGAGAGAGTGTGTCTGTGTGTGTGAGGGGAGTGAGAGTGTGTGTCTGTGAGTCTGTGGGGGTGTGAGGGGGTGTATCTGTGAGTGTGAGGGGGAGTGACAGAGTGTGCATGTGTGTGTGTGGGGGGAGTGAGAGAGTGTGTCTGTGAGAGTGAGGGGGTGTGAGAGAGTGTGTCAGTGAGTTTGTGAAGGAGTGAGATAGTGTGTCTGTGAGTGTGAGGGGGAGTGACAGAGTGTGCATGTGTGTGTGGGGGGAGTGAGAGAGTGTGTCTGTGAGTGTGAGGGGGACTCAGAGATTGCATCTGTGAGAGTGAGGGGGAGTGAGAGAGTGTGTTTGTGAGTGTGAGGGGGAGTGAGAGAGTTTGTCTGTGAGTTTGAGGAGTAGTGATAGAATGTGTCTGTGAGTGTGAGGGGGACTGAGAGATTGTGTCTGTGAGTGTGAGGGGGACTGAGATAGTTTGTCAGTGAGAGTGAGCGGGAGTGCGACAGTGTGTCTGTGAGTGTGAGCGTGAGTGAGAGAGTGTGTCTGTGAGAGAGAGGGGGAGTGAGTGATGTGTGTCGGTGAGTCAAAGGTGGAGTGAGAGAGTGTGTCTGTGAGTGTGAGGGGGAGAGAGAGAGTGTGTCTGTGAGTGTGTGGAGGAGCGAGAGAGTGTGTATGTGAGTGAGTGGAGGAGTTAGAGAGTGTGTCTGTGACTGTGAGGGGGAGTGAGAATGTGTGTCTTTGAGATGTGGGGGAGTGAGAGTAATGTGTCTGTGAGCGTGTGGAGGAGTGAGAGAGTATGTCTCTGAGCGTGAGGGGAGTGTGAGAGTGTGTCTGTGCGTGTGAGGGTGAGTGAGAGACTGTGTCTGTGAGTGTGTGGGGGAGTGAGAGAGTGTGTCAGTGAGTGTGAGGGGGAGTGAGAGAGTGTGTCTGGCAGAGTGAGGGGATGTGAGGGAGTGTGTCCGTGAGTGTGAGGGGGAGTGAGAGAGTGTGTCTGTGAGTATGAGGGGTAGCAAGAGAGTGTGTCTGTGAGGGGGAGTGAGATAGTTTGTCTGTGAGATGTGAGGGAGTGACAGAGTGTGTCTGTGAGTGTGTGGGGAAGTGAGAGAGTCTGTCTGTGATTGTGAGGGGAGTGAGAGTGTTTGTCTGTGATTGTGAGGGGGACTGAGAGAGTGTGTCTGTGAGTGTGAGGGGAGTGAGAGAATGTGTCTGTGAGAGAGTGGGGGAGTGAATGATGTGTGTCTGTGAGTCTGAGGGGGAGTGAGAGAGTGTGTCTTTGAGTGTGAGGGGGAGTGACAGAGTGTGCATGTGTGTGTGGGGGAGAGTGAGACAGTATGTCTGTGAGAGTGAGGGGGAGTGAGAGAATGTGTCTGTGAGTGTGAGAGGGAGTGAGAGAGTCTGCCCGTGAGTGTGTGAGGGAGTGAGAGAGTGTGTCTGTGAGTGTGAAGGGGAGTGAGAGAGTGTGTCTGTGAGTGTGGGGGGAGTGAGTGATGTGTGTCTGTGAGTCTGAGGGGGAGTGAGAGAGTGTGTCTTTGAGTGTGAGGGGGAGTGACAGAGTGTGCATGTGTGTGTGGGGGAGAGTGAGACAGTATGTCTGTGAGAGTGAGGGGGAGTGAGAGAATGTGTCTGTGAGTGTGTGCGGGAGTGAGAGAGTGTGTCTGTGAGATGTGAGGGAGTGAGAGAGTGTGTCTGTGAGTGTGAGGGGAGTGAGAGTGTGTGTCTGTGAGTCTGTGGGGGTGTAAGAGAGTGTGTCTTTGAGTGTGAGGGGGAGTGACAGAGTGTGCATGTGTGTGTGGGGGGGATTGAGAGAGTGTGTCTGTGAGAGAGAGGGGGAGTGAGTGATGTGTATCTGTGAGTCAAAGGTGGAGTGAGAGAGTGTGTCTGTGAGTGTGTGGAGAAGCGAGAGAGTGTATTTGTGAGTGAGTGGAGGAGTTAGAGAGTGTGTCTGTGACTGTGAGGGGGAGTGAGAATGTATGTCTGTGAGATGTGGGGAAGTGAGAGTGTGTGTCTGTGAGCGTGTGGGTGAGTGAGAGAGTGTGTCTCTGAGTGTAAGGAGGAGTAAGAGAGTGTGTCTGTGCGTGTGAGGGTGAGTGAGACTGTGTCTGTGAGTGTGTGGGGAAGTGAGAGAGTGTGTCTATGAGTGAGATGACGAGTGAGAGAGTGTGTCTGTCAGAGTGAGGGCAAGTGAGAGTGTGTGTCCGTGAGTGTGAGCAGGAGTGAGAGTGTGTGTCTGTGAGTGTGAGGGGGAGCAAGAGAGTGTGTCTGTGAGTGTGAGGGGGAGCAAGAGAGTGTGTCTGTGAGTGTGAGGGGGAGCGAGAGAGTGAGTGTGTGTGTGAGAGAGTGTGTCTGTGAGTGTGAGGGGGAGTGAGAGAGTGTGTCTGTGAGTGTGTGGAGGAGCGAGAGAGTGTGTATGTGAGTGAGTGGAGGAGTTAGAGAGTGTGTCTGTGAATGTGAGGGGGAGTGAGAATGTGTGTCTTTGAGATGTGGGGGAGTGAGAGTAATGTGTCTGTGAGCGTGTGGGGGAGTGAGAGAGTATGTCTCTGAGCGTGAGGGGGAGTGTGAGAGTGTGTCTGTGCGTGTGAGGGTGAGTGAGAGACTGTGTCTGTGAGTGTGATGGGGAGTGAGAGAGTGTGTCCGTGAGCGTGAGGGTGAGTGAGAGAGTGTGTCTGTGAGTGTGAGGGGGAGCAAGAGAGTGTGTCTGTGAGGGGGAGTGAGATAGTTTGTCTGTGAGATGTGAGGGAGTGAAAGAGTGTGTCTGTGAGTGTGTGGGGAAGTGAGAGAGACTGTCTGTGATTGTGAGGGGAGTGAGAGTGTGTGTCTGTGAGTGTGAGGGGAGTGAGAGTGTGTGTCTATGAGTGAGATGACGAGTGAGAGAGTGTGTCTGTCAGAGTGAGGGCAAGTGAGAGTGTGTGTCCGTGAGTGTGAGCGGGAGTGAAAGAGTGTGTCTGTGAGTGTGTGGGGAAGTGAGAGAGTCTGTCTGTGATTGTGAGGGGAGTGAGAGTGTGTGTCTGTGATTGTGAGGGGGACTGAGAGAGTGTGTCTGTGAGTGTGAGGGGAGTGAGAGTGTGTGTCTGTGAGTGTGAGGGGAGTGAAAGTGTGTGTCTGTGAGTGTGAGGGGAGTGAGAGAGTGTGTCTGTGAGAGAGAGGGGGAGTGAGTGATGTGTGTCTGTGAGTCTGAGGGGGAGTGAGAGATTGTGTCTTTGAGTGTGAGGGGGAGTGACAGAGTGTGCATGTGTGTGTGGGGGAGAGTGAGACAGTATGTCTGTGAGAGTGAGGGGGAGTGAGAGAGTGTGTCTGTGAGTGTGAGGGGGAGCAAGAGAGTGTGTCTGTGAGGGGGAGTGAGATAGTGTGTCTGTGAGATGTGAGGGAGTGAAAGAGTGTGTCTGTGAGTGTGTGGGGAAGTGAGAGAGTCTGTCTGTGATTGTGAGGGGAGTGAGAGAGTGTGTTTGTGATTGTGAGGGGGACTGAGAGAGTGTGTCTGTGAGTGTGAGGGGAGTGAGAGAGTGTGTCTGTGAGAGAGAGAGGGGGAGTGAGTGATGTGTGTCTGTGAGTCTGAGGGGGAGTGAGAGAGTGTGTCTTTGAGTGTGAGGGGGAGTGACAGAGTGTGCATGTGTGTGTGGGGGAGAGTGAGACAGTATGTCTGTGAGAGTGAGGGGGAGTGAGAGAATGTGACTGTGAGTGTGAGGGGGAGTGAGAGAATGTGTCTGTGAGTGTGAGAGGGAGTGAGAGAGTGTGTCTGTGAGTGTGAGGGTGAGTGAGAGACTGTGTCTGTGAGTGTGTGGGGAAGTGAGAGAGTGTGTCTGTGAGTGAGATGGCGAGTGAGAGAGTGTGTCTGTCAGAGTGAGGGCAAGTGAGAGTGTGTGTCCGTGAGTGTGAGCAGCAGTGAGAGAGTGTGTCTGTGAGTGTGAGGGGGAGCAAGAGAGTGTGTCTGTGAGTGTGAGGGGGAGTGAGAGAGTGTGTCTGTGAGTGTGTGGAGGAGCGAGAGAGTGTGTATGTGAGTGAGTGGAGGAGTTAGAGAGTGTGTCTGTGACTGTGAGGGGGAGTGAGAATGTGTGTCTTTGAGATGTGGGGGAGTGAGAGTAATGTGTCTGTGAGTGTGTGGGGGAGTGAGAGAGTATGTCTCTGAGCGTGAGGGGGAGTGTGAGAGTGTGTCTGTGCGTGTGAGGGTGAGTGAGAGACTGTGTCTGTGAGTGTGTGGGGGAGTGAGAGAGTGTGTCAGTGAGTGTGAGGGTGAGTGAGAAACCTTTCCTGTCAGAGTGAGGGGATGTGAGAGAGTGTGTCCGTGAGCGTGAGGGGGAGTGAGAGAGTGTGTCTGTGAGTGTGAGGGGTAGCAAGAGAGTGTGTCTGTGAGGGGGAGTGAGATAGTTTGTCTGTGAGATGTGAGGGAGTGAAAGACTGTGTCTGCGAGTGTGTGGGGAAGTGAGAGAGTCTGTCTGTGATTGTGAGGGGAGTGAGAGTGTGTGTCTGTGATTGTGAGGGGGACTGAAATAGTGTGTCTGTGAGTGTGAGGGGAGTGAGAGTGTGTGTCTGTGAGTGTGACGGGAGTGAAAGTGTGTGTCTGTGAGTGTGAGGGGAGTGAGAGAGTGTGTCTGTGAGAGAGAGGCGGAGTGAGTGATGTGTGTCTGTGAGTCTGAGGGGGAGTGAGAGAGTGTGTCTTTGAGTGTGAGGGGGAGTGACAGAGTGTGCATGTGTGTGGGAGAGTGAGACAGTATGTCTGTGAGAGTGAGGGGGAGTGAGAGAGTGTGACTGTGAGTGTGAGGGGGAGTGAGAGAGTGTGTCTGTGAGTGTGGGGGGAGTGAGTGATGTGTGTCTGTGAGTCTGAGGGGGAGTGAGAGATTGTGTCTTTGAGTGTGAGGGGGAGTGACAGAGTGTGCATGTGTGTGTGGGGGAGAGTGAGACATTATGTCTGTGAGAGTGAGGGGGAGTGAGAGAATGTGTCTGTGAGTGTGTGCGGGAGTGAGTGATGTGTGTCTGTGAGTCTGAGGGGGAGTGAGAGATTGTGTCTTTGAGTGTGAGGGGGAGTGACAGAGTGTGCATGTGTGTGGGAGAGTGAGACAGTATTTCTGTGAGAGTGAGGGGGAGTGAGAGAGTGTGACTGTGAGTGTGAGGGGGAGTGAGAGAATGTGTCTGTGCGTGTGTGGGGAAGTGAGAGAGTGTGTCTGTGAGTGTGAGGGTGAGTGAGAGACTGTGTCTGTGCGTGTGTGGGGAAGTGAGAGAGTGTGTCTGTGAGTGAGATGGCGAGTGAGAGAGTGTGCCTGTCAGAGTGAGGGCAAGTGAGAGTGTGTGTCCGTGAGTGTGAGCGGGAGTGAGAGAATGTGTCTGTGAGAGAGAGGGGTTGTGAGTGATGTGTGTCTGTGAGTGTGAGAGGGAGTGAGAGAGTCTGCCCGTGGGTGTGTGAGGGAGTGAGAGAGTGTGTCTGTGAGTGTGAAGGGGAGTGAGAGAGTGTGTCTGTGAGTGTGGGGGGAGTGAGTGATGTGTGTCTGTGAGTCTGAGGGGGAGTGAGAGATTGTGTCTTTGAGTGTGAGGGGGAGTGACAGAGTGTGCATGTGTGTGTGGGGGAGAGTGAGACATTATGTCTGTGAGTGTGAGGGGGAGTGAGAGAATGTGTCTGTGAGTGTGTGCGGGAGTGAGTGATGTGTGTCTGTGAGTCTGAGGGGGAGTGAGAGATTGTGACTTTGAGTGTGAGGGGGAGTGACAGAGTGTGCATGTGTGTGTGGGGGAGAGTGAGACATTATGTCTGTGAGAGTGAGGGGGAGTGAGAGAATGTGTCTGTGAGTGTGTGCGGGAGTGAGAGAGTGTGTCTGTGAGATGTGAGGGAGTGAGAGAGTGTGTCTGTGAGTGTGAGGGGAGTGAGAGTGTGTGTCTGTGAGTCTGTGGGGGTGTAAGAGAGTGTGTCTTTGAGTGTGAGGGGGAGTGACAGAGTGTGCATGTGTGTGTGGGGGGGGATTGAGAGAGTGTGTCTGTGAGAGAGAGGGGGAGTGAGTGATGTGTATCTGTGAGTCAAAGTGGAGTGAGAGAGTGTGTCTGTGAGTGTGAAGGGGAGTGAGAGTGTGTGTCTGTGAGTGTGTGGGGTAGTGAGAGAGTGTGTCCGTGAGTGTGTGGAGAAGCGAGAGAGTGTGTATGTGAGTGAGTGGAGGAGTTAGAGAGTGTGTCTGTGACTGTGAGGGGGAGTGAGAATGTATGTCTGTGAGATGTGGGGAAGTGAGAGTGTGTGTCTGTGAGCGCGTGGGTGTGTGAGAGAGTGTGTCTCTGAGTGTGAGGGGGAGTAAGAGAGTGTGTCTGTGCGTGTGAGGGTGAGTGAGAGACTGTGTCTGTGAGTGTGTGGGGAAGTGAGAGAGTGTGTCTATGAGTGAGATGACGAGTGAGAGAGTGTGTCTGTCAGAGTGAGGGCAAGTGAGAGTGTGTGTCCGTGAGTGTGAGCGGGAGTGAGAGAGTGTGTCTGTGAGTGTGAGGGGAAGTGAGAGAGTGTGTCTGTGAGTGAGAGGGGGAGTGACAGAGTGTGCATGTGTGTGTGGGGGAGAGTGAGACAGTATGTCTGTGAGAGTGATGGGGAGTGAGAGAGTGTGACTGTGAGTGTGAGGGGGAGTGAGAGAATGTGTCTGTGAGTGTGAGAGGGAGCGAGAGAATCTGCCCGTGAGTGTGTGAGGGAGTGAGAGAGTGTGTCTGTGAGTGTGAGGGTGAGTGAGAGACTGTGTCTGTGAGTGTGTGGGGAAGTGAGAGAGTGTGTCTGTGAGTGAGATGGCGAGTGAGAGAGTGTGTCTGTCAGAGTGAGGGCAAGTGAGAGTGTGTGTCCGTGAGTGTGAGCGGGAGTGAGAGAGTGTGTCTTTGAGTGTTAGGAGGAGCAAGAGAGTGTGCCTGTGAGAGTGAGGGGGAGTGAGAGAGTGTGTCTGTGAGTGTGTGGAGGAGCGAGAGAGTGTTTATGTGAGTGAGTGGAGGAGTTAGAGAGTGTGTCTGTGAGTGTGAGGGGAGTGAGAGTGTGTGTCTGTGAGTGTGAGGGGAGTGAAAGTGTGTGTCTGTGAGTGTGAGGGGAGTGAGAGAATGTGTCTGTGAGAGAGAGGGGGAGTGAGTGATGTGTGTCTGTGAGTGTGAGAGGGAGTGAGAAAGTCTGCCCGTGAGTGTGTGAGGGAGTGAGAGAGTGTGTCTGTGAGTGTGAAGGGGAGTGAGAGAGTGTGTCTGTGAGTGTGGGGGGAGTGAGTGATGTGTGTCTGTGAGTCTGAGGGGGAGTGAGAGAGTGTGTCTTTGAGTGTGAGGGGGAGTGACAGAGTGTGCATGTGTGTGTGGGGGAGAGTGAGACAGTATGTCTGTGAGAGTGATGGGGAGTGAGAGAGTGTGACTGTGAGTGTGAGGGGGAGTGAGAGAATGTGTCTGTGAGTGTGAGAGGGAGCGAGAGAATCTGCCCGTGAGTGTGTGAGGGACTGAGAGTGTGTGTCTGTGAGTGTGAGGGGGAGTGACAGAGTGTGCATGTGTGTGTGGGGGAGAGTGAGACAGTATGTCTGTGAGAGTGATGGGGAGTGAGAGAGTGTGACTGTGAGTGTGAGGGGGAGTGAGAGAATGTGTCTGTGAGTGTGAGAGGGAGCGAGAGAATCTGCCCGTGAGTGTGTGAGGGAGTGAGAGAGTGTGTCTGTGAGTGTGAGGGTGAGTGAGAGACTGTGTCTGTGAGTGTGTGGGGAAGTGAGAGAGTGTGTCTGTGAGTGAGATGGCGAGTGAGAGAGTGTGTCTGTCAGAGTGAGGGCAAGTGAGAGTGTGTGTCCGTGAGTGTGAGCGGGAGTGAGAGAGTGTGTCTTTGAGTGTTAGGAGGAGCAAGAGAGTGTGCCTGTGAGAGTGAGGGGGAGTGAGAGAGTGTGTCTGTGAGTGTGTGGAGGAGCGAGAGAGTGTTTATGTGAGTGAGTGGAGGAGTTAGAGAGTGTGTCTGTGAGTGTGAGGGGAGTGAGAGTGTGTGTCTGTGAGTGTGAGGGGAGTGAAAGTGTGTGTCTGTGAGTGTGAGGGGAGTGAGAGAATGTGTCTGTGAGAGAGAGGGGGAGTGAGTGATGTGTGTCTGTGAGTGTGAGAGGGAGTGAGAAAGTCTGCCCGTGAGTGTGTGAGGGAGTGAGAGAGTGTGTCTGTGAGTGTGAAGGGGAGTGAGAGAGTGTGTCTGTGAGTGTGGGGGGAGTGAGTGATGTGTGTCTGTGAGTCTGAGGGGGAGTGAGAGAGTGTGTCTTTGAGTGTGAGGGGGAGTGAGAGAATGTGTCTGTGAGTGTGAGAGGGAGCGAGAGAATCTTCCCGTGAGTGTGTGAGGGACTGAGAGAGTGTGTCTGTGAGTGTGTGCGGGAGTGAGAGAGTGTGTCTGTGAGATGTGAGGGAGTGAGAGAGTGTGTCTGTGAGTGTGAGGGGAGTGAGAGTGTGTGTCTGTGAGTCTGTGGGGGTGTAAGAGAGTGTGTCTTTGAGTGTGAGGGGGAGTGACAGAGTGTGCATGTGTGTGTGGGGGCGAGTGAGACAGTATGTCTGTGAGAGTGATGGGGAGTGAGAGAGTGTGACTGTGAGTGTGAGGGGGAGTGAGAGAATGTGTCTGTGAGTGTGAGAGGGAGCGAGAGAATCTGCCCGTGAGTGTGTGAGGGAGTGAGAGAGTTTGTCTGTGAGTGTGAGGGTGAGTGAGAGACTGTGTCTGTGAGTGTGTGGGGAAGTGAGAGAGTGTGTCTGTGAGTGAGATGGCGAGTGAGAGAGTGTGTCTGTCAGAGTGAGGGCAAGTGAGAGTGTGTGTCCGTGAGTGTGAGCGGGAGTGAGAGAGTGTGTCTTTGAGTGTTAGGGGGAGCAAGAGAGTGTGCCTGTGA
This sequence comes from Carcharodon carcharias, assembly GCF_017639515.1. Taxonomy (NCBI): domain Eukaryota; kingdom Metazoa; phylum Chordata; class Chondrichthyes; order Lamniformes; family Lamnidae; genus Carcharodon; species Carcharodon carcharias. The sequence goes on from NW_024470624.1 coordinate 7,228,498, forward strand.
GAGTGAGGGGGAGTGAGAGAGTGTGTCTGTGAGTGTGTGGAGGAGCGAGAGAGTGTTTATGTGAGTGAGTGGAGGAGTTAGAGAGTGTGTCTGTGAGTGTGAGGGGAGTGAGAGTGTGTGTCTGTGAGTGTGAGGGGAGTGAGAGAATGTGTCTGTGAGAGAGAGGGGGAGTGAGTGATGTGTGTCTGTGAGTGTGAGAGGGAGTGAGAGAGTCTGCCCGTGAGTGTGTGAGGGAGTGAGAGAGTGTGTCTGTGAGTGTGAAGGGGAGTGAGAGAGTGTGTCTGTGAGTGTGGGGGGAGTGAGTGATGTGTGTCTGTGAGTCTGAGGGGGAGTGAGAGAGTGTGTCTTTGAGTTTGAGGGGGAGTGACAGAGTGTGCATGTGTGTGTGGGGGAGAGTGAGACAGTATGTCTGTGAGAGTGAGGGGGAGTGAGAGAATGTGTCTGTGAGTGTGTGCGGGAGTGAGAGAGTGTGTCTGTGAGTGTGAGGGGAGTGAGAGTGTGTGTCTGTGAGTCTGTGGGGGTGTAAGAGAGTGTGTCTTTGAGTGTGAGGGGGAGTGACAGAGTGTGCATGTGTGTGTGGGGGGGGATTGAGAGAGTGTGTCTGTGAGAGAGAGGGGGAGTGAGTGATGTGTATCTGTGAGTCAAAGGTGGAGTGAGAGAGTGTGTCTGTGAGTGTGAAGGGGAGTGAGAGTGTGTGTCTGTGAGTGTGTGGGGGAGTGAGAGAGTGTGTCTGTGAGTGTGTGGAGAAGCGAGAGAGTGTGTATGTGAGTGAGTGGAGGAGTTAGAGAGTGTTTCTGTGACTGTGAGGGGGAGTGAGAATGTATGTCTGTGAGATGTGGGGAAGTGAGAGTGTGTGTCTGTGAGCGTGTGGGTGAGTGAGAGAGTGTGTCTCTGAGTGTGAGGGGGAGTAAGAGAGTGTGTCTGTGCGTGTGAGGGTGAGTGAGAGACTGTGTCTGTGAGTGTGTGGGGAAGTGAGAGAGTGTGTCTATGAGTGAGATGACGAGTGAGAGAGTGTGTCTGTCAGAGTGAGGGCAAGTGAGAGTGTGTGTCCGTGAGTGTGAGCGGGAGTGAGAGAGTGTGTCTGTGAGTGTGAGGGGGAGTGACAGAGTGTGCATGTGTGTGTGGGGGAGAGTGAGACAGTATGTCTGTGAGAGTGAGGGGGAGTGAGAGAATGTGTCTGTGAGTGTGTGCGGGAGTGAGAGAGTGTGTCTGTGAGTGTGAGGGGAGTGAGAGTGTGTGTCTGTGAGTCTGTGGGGGTGTAAGAGAGTGTGTCTTTGAGTGTGAGGGGGAGTGACAGAGTGTGCATGTGTGTGTGGGGGGGATTGAGAGAGTGTGTCTGTGAGAGAGAGGGGGAGTGAGTGATGTGTATCTGTGAGTCAAAGGTGGAGTGAGAGAGTGTGTCTGTGACTGTGAGGGGGAGTGAGAATGTATGTCTGTGAGATGTGGGGAAGTGAGAGTGTGTGTCTGTGAGCGTGTGGGTGAGTGAGAGAGTGTGTCTCTGAGTGTGAGGGGGAGTAAGAGAGTGTGTCTGTGCGTGTGAGGGTGAGTGAGAGACTGTGTCTGTGAGTGTGTGGGGAAGTGAGAGAGTGTGTCTATGAGTGAGATGACGAGTGAGAGAGTGTGTCTGTCAGAGTGAGGGCAAGTGAGAGTGTGTGTCCGTGAGTGTGAGCGGGAGTGAGAGAGTGTGTCTGTGAGTGTGAGGGGGAGCGAGAGAGTGAGTCTGTGTGTGTGAGAGAGTGTGTCTGTGAGTGTGAGGGGGCGTGAGAGAGTGTGTCTGTGAGTGTGAGGGGGAGCAAGAGAGTGTGTCTGTGAGGGGGAATGAGATAGTTTGACTGTGAGATGTGAGGGAGTGACAGAGTGTGTCTGTGAGTGTGTGGGGAAGTGAGAAAGTCTGTCTGTGATTGTGAGGGCAGTGAGAGTGTGTGTCTGTGATTGTGAGGGGGCCTGAGAGTGTGTGTCTGTGAGTGTGAGGGGAGTGAAAGTGTGTGTCTGTGAGTGTGAGGGGAGTGAGAGAGTGTGTCTGTGAGAGAGAGGGGCAGTGAGTGATGTGTGTCTGTGAGTCTGAAGGGGAGTGAGAGAGTGTGTCTTTGAGTGTGAGGGTGAGTGACAGAGTGTGCATGTGTGTGGGGGAGAGTGAGACAGTATGTCTGTGAGAGTGATGGGGAGTGAGAGAGTGTGACTGTGAGTGTGAGGGGGAGTGAGAGAATGTGTCTGTGAGTGTGAGAGGGAGCGAGAGAATCTGCCCGTGAGTGTGTGAGGGACTGAGAGAGTGTGTCTGTGAGTGTAAGGGTGAGTGAGAGACTGTGTCTGTGAGTGTGTGGGGAAGTGAGAGAGTGTGTCTGTGAGTGAGATGGCGAGTGAGAGAGTGTGTCTGTCAGAGTGAGGGCAAGTGAGAGTGTGTGTCCGTGAGTGTGAGCGGGAGTGAGAGAGTGTGTCTTTGAGTGTTAGGAGGAGCAAGAGAGTGTGCCTGTGAGAGTGAGGGGGAGTGAGAGAGTGTGTCTGTGAGTGTGTGGAGGAGCGAGAGAGTGTTTATGTGAGTGAGTGGAGGAGTTAGAGAGTGTGTCTGTGAGTGTGAGGGGAGTGAGAGTGTGTGTCTGTGAGTGTGAGGGGAGTGAAAGTGTGTGTCTGTGAGTGTGAGGGGAGTGTGAGAATGTGTCTGTGAGAGAGAGGGGGAGTGAGTGATGTGTGTCTGTGAGTGTGAGAGGGAGTGAGAGAGTCTGCCCGTGAGTGTGTGAGGGAGTGAGAGAGTGTGTCTGTGAGTGTGAAGGGGAGTGAGAGAGTGAGTCTGTGAGTGTGGGGGGAGTGAGTGATGTGTGTCTGTGAGTCTGAGGGGGAGTGAGAGAGTGTGTCTTTGAGTGTGAGGGGGAGTGACAGAGTGTGCATGTGTGTGTGGGGGAGAGTGAGACAGTATGTCTGTGAGAGTGAGGGGGAGTGTGAGAATGTGTCTGTGAGTGTGTGCGGGAGTGAGAGAGTGTGTCTGTGAGATGTGAGGGAGTGAGAGAGTGTGTCTGTGAGTGTGAGGGGAGTGAGAGTGTGTGTCTGTGAGTCTGTGGGGGTGTAAGAGAGTGTGTCTTTGAGTGTGAGGGGGAGTGACAGAGTGTGCATGTGTGTGTGGGGGCGAGTGAGACAGTATGTCTGTGAGAGTGATGGGGAGTGAGAGTGTGTGTCTGTGAGTGTGAGGGGAGTGAAAGTGTGTGTCTGTGAGTGTGAGGGGAGTGAGAGAGTGTGTCTGTGAGAGAGAGGGGCAGTGAGTGATGTGTGTCTGTGAGTCTGAAGGGGAGTGAGAGAGTGTGTCTTTGAGTGTGAGGGTGAGTGACAGAGTGTGCATGTGTGTGTGGGGGAGAGTGAGACAGTATGTCTGTGAGAGTGATGGGGAGTGAGAGAGTGTGACTGTGAGTGTGAGGGGGAGTGAGAGAATGTGTCTGTGAGTGTGAGAGGGAGCGAGAGAATCTGCCCGTGAGTGTGTGAGGGAGTGAGAGAGTGTGTCTGTGAGTGTAAGGGTGAGTGAGAGACTGTGTCTGTGAGTGTGTGGGGAAGTGAGAGAGTGTGTCTGTGAGTGAGATGGCGAGTGAGAGAGTGTGTCTGTCAGAGTGAGGGCAAGTGAGAGTGTGTGTCCGTGAGTGTGAGCGGGAGTGAGAGAGTGTGTCTTTGAGTGTTAGGAGGAGCAAGAGAGTGTGCCTGTGAGAGTGAGGGGGAGTGAGAGAGTGTGTCTGTGAGTGTGTGGAGGAGCGAGAGAGTGTTTATGTGAGTGAGTGGAGGAGTTAGAGAGTGTGTCTGTGAGTGTGAGGGGAGTGAGAGTGTGTGTCTGTGAGTGTGAGGGGAGTGAAAGTGTGTGTCTGTGAGTGTGAGGGGAGTGAGAGAATGTGTCTGTGAGAGAGAGGGGGAGTGAGTGATGTGTGTCTGTGAGTGTGAGAGGGAGTGAGAGAGTCTGCCCGTGAGTGTGTGAGGGAGTGAGAGAGTGTGTCTGTGAGTGTGAAGGGGAGTGAGAGAGTGAGTCTGTGAGTGTGGGGGGAGTGAGTGATGTGTGTCTGTGAGTCTGAGGGGGAGTGAGAGAGTGTGTCTTTGAGTGTGAGGGGGAGTGACAGAGTGTGCATGTGTGTGTGGGGGAGAGTGAGACAGTATGTCTGTGAGAGTGAGGGGGAGTGAGAGAATGTGTCTGTGAGTGTGTGCGGGAGTGAGAGAGTGTGTCTGTGAGATGTGAGGGAGTGAGAGAGTGTGTCTGTGAGTGTGAGGGGAGTGAGAGTGTGTGTCTGTGAGTCTGTGGGGGTGTAAGAGAGTGTGTCTTTGAGTGTGAGGGGGAGTGACAGAGTGTGCATGTGTGTGTGGGGGCGAGTGAGACAGTATGTCTGTGAGAGTGATGGGGAGTGAGAGAGTGTGACTGTGAGTGTGAGGGGGAGTGAGAGAATGTGTCTGTGAGTGTGAGAGGGAGCGAGAGAATCTGCCCGTGAGTGTGTGAGGGAGTGAGAGAGTTTGTCTGTGAGTGTGAGGGTGAGTGAGAGACTGTGTCTGTGAGTGTGTGGGGAAGTGAGAGAATGTGACTGTGAGTGAGATGGCGAGTGAGAGAGTGTGTCTGTCAGAGTGAGGGCAAGTGAGAGTGTGTGTCCGTGAGTGTGAGCGGGAGTGAGAGAGTGTGTCTTTGACTGTTAGGGGGAGCAAGAGAGTGTGCCTGTGAGAGTGAGGGGGAGTGAGAGAGTGTGTCTGTGAGTGTGTGGAGGAGCGAGACATTGTTTATGTGAGTGAGTTGAGGAGTTAGAGAGTGTGTCTGTGAGTGTGAGGGGAGTGAGAGTGTGTGTCTGTGAGTGTGAGGGGAGTGAAAGTGTGTGTCTGTGAGAGTGAGGGGGAGTGAGAGAATGTGTCTGTGAGTGTGTGCGGGATTAAGAGATTGTGTCTGTGAGATGTGAGGGAGTGAGAGAGTGTGTCTGTGAGTGTGAGGGGAGTGAGAGTGTGTGTCTGTGAGTCTGTGGGGGTGTAAGAGAGTGTGTCTTTGAGTGTGAGGGGGAGTGACAGAGTGTGCATGTTTGTGTGGGGGGGGATTGAGAGAGTGTTTCTGTGAGAGAGAGGGGGAGTGAGTGATGTGTATCTGTGAGTCAAATGTGGAGTGAGAGAGTGTGTCTGTGAGTGTGAAGGGGAGTGAGAGTGTGTGTCTGTGAGTGTGTGGGGGAGTGAGAGAGTGTGTCTGTGAGTGTGTGGAGAAGCGAGAGATTGTGTATGTGAGTGAGTGGAGGAGTTAGAGAGTGTGTCTGTGACTGTGAGGGGGAGTGAGAATGTATGTCTGTGAGATGTGGGGAAGTGAGAGTGTGTGTCTGTGAGCGTGTGGGTGAGTGAGAGAGTGTGTCTCTGAGTGTGAGGGGGAGTAAGAGAGTGTGTCTGTGCGTGTGAGGGTGAGTGAGAGACTGTGTCTGTGAGTGTGTGGGGAAGTGAGAGAGTGTGTCTATGAGTGAGATGACGAGTGAGAGAGTGTGTCTGTCAGAGTGAGGGCAAGTGAGAGTGTGTGTCCGTGAGTGTGAGCGGGAGTGAGAGAGTGTGTCTGTGAGTGTGAGGGGGAGCGAGAGAGTGAGTCTGTGTGTGTGAGAGAGTGTGTCTGTGAGTGTGAGGGGGAGTGAGAGAGTGTGTCTGTGAGTGTGAGGGGGAGCAAGAGAGTGTGTCTGTGAGGGGGAGTGAGATAGTTTGACTGTGAGATGTGAGGGAGTGACAGAGTGTGTCTGTGAGTGTGTGGGGAAGTGAGAAAGTCTGTCTGTGATTGTGAGGGGAGTGAGAGTGTGTGTCTGTGATTGTGAGGGGGACTGAGAGAGTGTGTCTGTGAGTGTGAGGGGAGTGAAAGTGTGTGTCTGTGATTATGAGGGGAGTGAGAGAGTGTGTCTGTGAGAGAGAGGGGGAGTGAGTGATGTGTGTCTGTGAGTCTGAGGGGGAATGAGAGAGTGTGTCTTTGAGTGTGAGGGGGAGTGACAGAGTGTGCATGTGTGTGTGGGGGAGAGTGAGACAGTATGTCTGTGAGAGTGAGGGGGAGTGAGAGAGTGTGTCTGTGAGTGTGAGGGGGAGTGAGAGAATGTGTCTGTGAGTGTGAGGGGGAGCAAGAGAGTGTGTCTGTGAGGGGGAGTGAGATAGTGTGTCTGTGAGATGTGAGGGAGTGAAAGAGTGTGTCTGTGAGTGTGTCGGGAAGTGAGAGAGTCTGTCTGTGAGTGTGAGGGGAGTGAGAGTGTGTGTCTGTGATTGTGAGGGGGACTGAGAGAGTGTGTCTGTGAGTGTGAGGGGAGTGAGAGTGTGTGTCTGTGAATGTGAGGGTAGTGAAAGTGTGTGTCTGTGAGTGCGAGGGGAGGGAGAGAGTGTGTCTGTGAGAGAGAGGGGGAGTGAGTGATGTGTGTCTGTGAGTCTGAGGGGTAGTGAGAGAGTGTGTCTTTGAGTGTGAGGGGGAGTGACAGAGTGTGCATGTGTGTGTGGGGGAGAGTGAGACAGTATGTCTGTGAGAGTGAGGGGGAGTGAGAGAGTGTGACTGTGAGTGTGAGGGGGAGTGAGAGAATGTGTCTGTGAGTTTGAGAGGGAGTGAGAGAGTGTGTGTGTGTGTGAGGGTGAGTGAGATACTGTGTCTGTGAGTGTGTGGGGAAGTGAGAGAGTGTGTCTGTGAGTGAGATGGCGAGTGAGAGATTGTGTCTGTCAGAGTGAGGGCAAGTGAGAGTGTGTGTCCGTGAGTGTGAGCGGGAGTGAGAGAGTGTGTCTGTGAGTGTGAGGGGGAGTAAGAGAGTGTGTCTGTGAGTGTGAGGGGGAGTGAGAGAGTGTGTCTGTGAGTGTGTGGAGGAGCGAGAGAGTGTGTATGTGAGTGAGTGGAGGAGTTAGAGAGTGTGTCTGTGACTGTGAGGGGGAGTGAGAATGTGTGTCTTTGAGATGTGGGGGAGTGAGAGTAATGTGTCTGTGAGCGTGTGGGGGAGTGAGAGAGTATGTCTCTGAGCGTGAGGGGGAGTGTGAGAGTGTGTCTGTGCGTGTGAGTGTGAGTGAGAGACTGTGTCTGTGAGCATGAGGGGGATTGAGAGAGTGTGTCTGTGAGTGTGAGGGGTAGCAAGAGAGTGTGTCTGTGGGGGGGAGTGAGATAGTTTGTCTGTGAGATGTGAGGGTGTGAAAGAGTGTGTCTGTGAGTGTGTGGGGAAGTGAGAGAGTCTGTCTGTGATTGTGAGGGGAGTGAGAGTGTGTGTCTGTGATTGTGAGGGGGACTGAGAGAGTGTGTCTGTGAGTGTGAGGGGAGTGAGAGAGTGTGTCTGTGAGTGTGAGGGGAGTGAGAGACTGTGTCTGTGAGTGTGTGGGGAAGTGAGAGTGTGTGTCTATGAGTGAGATGACGAGTGAGTGTGTCTGTCAGAGTGAGGGCAAGTGAGAGTGTGTGTCCGTGAGTGTGAGCGGGAGTGAGAGAGTGTGTCTGTGAGTGTGAGGGGGAGCGAGAGAGTGAGTCTGTG